>NC_081556.1:53355993-53676478 GCF_963082655.1 Stomoxys calcitrans | reverse complement strand
TGCATTCCCCTTTTGAGCATTTTCTCCAACAACTCCTTTTGGTTCGTTTGAATATTCTGGTATTTTGTAATGATGCGCTCTCAGTTACAGTCAGGCTTCCATTTTTTTGTCCGATCTACTGCAATGGTATCCTGTCAACAAAACAATTATGACATTTTGTTGCTATTGCCCAGATTTCTTTGCTTCCTTTAATGGTACGTTTAAGCAAATAAACAAAAATATCCTTTTCATGCTTCGTTTAATTTAAATTATTATATGGGAGGGTGTATTCGTTTTTGAAACTATTTGCATATTATTAATGTCCTGTAGGAAAATTTTGGTATACCATAAAAGGGTAGCAAAGGGCTGTGTATGTTTAGTTTGTTCGATTTAAATTGATGGAAATGCCAGCAATAAACCTGAAATTCAAAATAAGAAACTTTCCTTTGATAGCGAAATCTAGACTTCGACTCAAATATGAATATCAAATTCGTGCTGCACTTCCAAATCCATTTAATGTGAGCCCCATATTGACATGGTCAGTAAATATGAAATGTTTGGAAGGTGTTTTGGCGGTGGGGCGGCCACCGGCACTTTGCCCTGAAAAAGATATCAAATTTGTTCTTTACTCCCAAATACCATTGATTTGGGCTTCATATTGCCATAATTGAAAATTAAGTTAAATTTAGGGGGCGCTTGGCACTTGGCTCCAAATTTGAATATCAAATTCATGTTCTACTCTCAAATACCTTTCATTCAAATACCATATTGTCATAATGGGTCAGTCAACCTATTTGACTTATTTTTGGAAAGAAAAGCGCCACCTAGACTTGAACTCAAATTTTAATGTCGTATTTGTAATCTACTCCCAAATATGTCCAATTGGGGGTACTTGGGGGTGATGCGACCTCCCATTATTTGGACCTAATTTTGTATGCCACATTTGTAATCTACTGTCGAATACTTTTCATTTGAGGCCCATATTGACATGAACGTCGAATATATTTGTTTAGAAGAGTTTTTGGATTGGGGAGGCCCACTGGGTGCTTAGACCCAAATTTTAATACAATATTCGCTTTTTAGTCTCCAATAACTTTCATTTGATACCCATATTGTGCCTATTGGTCCACTTTTGGTTATGGATGGCGTTCTTGGGGTAAGGGGGAGGGACCGCCTCCATCCAATTTCTAAAAATTTTATAGTCTAAATATTATATAGCCAGCCGTTTTTGATTCTACGGAGCAAACAAAACAACCGTGTACCATACAGTCATAATGCGTCATAAGCCCATTTAAAGCGTTTTTAGGGGGAAGGAGGACCCCCTATACTTCGATCTGATTTTGTATGCCAGATTCGTAATCTACTCCCAAATACCATTTTCGTATTCTACTTTCCAATACCTTGCATTTGATACCTATATTGTCCCAATCGGTCCACTTTTGATTTTGGGTGGTGTTTTTGGGTAAAGGGGGAGGGTACGCCCCCTTCCGAAATCAACAAACTATAAAGCCTATTTCTCCTTCCAGACTATATTCGCAATCTACTCCTGAATAGCTTTCATATGAGTTCCATATTGTCATGATCGTCCAAAAAACCTATTTTAGGAGGTTTTGGGGTTGGGGTGGCCCCCCAGTTACGCAACGTTACGGTGAATGAACACATTTCGAACCGAACACTGATTTTGGTAATAAAATTCAATGATTTGCAAGCGTTGCTCGTTAGTAAGTCTATTCATGATGAAATGTCAAAGCATACTGAGCATCTTTCTCTTTGACACCATGTCTGAAATCCCACGTGATCTGTCAAATACTAATGCATGAAAATCCTAACCTCAAAAAAATCACCCTTTATAAGAAAATAGCTGCCATATAGACCGATCTCCCAAATTCGCTGAAATTTGGGAGAGAACGTAGTTTTAAGCCTCCAAATACCGACCCAAATATGGTACAAGTCGGACTATATTTATATAAAGCTGTCATATAGATCGATCTGCCGATAAAGTGTCTGAAGCCCATAAAAGCTTTATTTTTTAACCGATTTCGCTGAAATTTGAAACAGTGAGTAATTTAAGGCCTCCTAACACAGGACCCAAATATGATTCCGATCGGATTATATTTAGATATAGGTGTCATATAGACCGATCTGCCTGAAGCCAATAAAAGCTTTATTTATTATCCGATTTCGCTAAAATTTGAAACAGTGAGTAGATAAAGGCCTCCCAACATCCGAACTCAATATGGTTTCGATCGGACTATATTTAGATATAGCTGCCATATAGACCGATCTGCCGATAAGGGGACTGAAGCCCATAAAAGCTTTATTTATTCCCCGATTTCGCTGAAATTTGAAATAGTTTTTTTGAGCCTCTCGATATCCGACCTAAATATGGTTCAGAGCGGACTATATTTAGATATAGCTGCTATATAAACCGATCTACCGATAAAGGTTCTGAAGCCCATATAAGCTTTATTTTTTAACCGATTTCGCTGAAATTTGGAACAGTGAGTAATTTAAGGCCTCCTAACACAGGATCCAAATAAAGTTCCGATCGGACTATATTTAGATATAGCTGTTATATAGACCGATCTGCCGATAAAGGGTCTTAAGCCAATAAAATCTTTATTTATTATCCGATTTCGCTGAAATTTGAAACAGTGAGTAATTTAAGGCCTCCTAACTCAGGACCCAAATATGGTTCTGATCAGACTAAATTTAGATATAACTGCCATATTGACCGATCTGACGATTTCGCTGGAATTTGAAGCAGTGAGTGGTTTTGAGCCTCTCGATATCCGACCTTAATATGGTTCAGATCGGTTTATATTTGGATATAGCTGCCAAAAAGACCAATATTTTGTTCTACAAAATTGAATAGTGACTTTTATATATTAGACCACTCAATGTCCGTGCCGAATTTGGTTGCTTAAGTTATACAATTTTCACCGGATTGTGACGAAAAGGGGTTTGCATATATACTCGGGTTGGTGGGTATCCAAAGTTCGGCCCGGCCGAACTTAATGCTTTTTTACTTGTTATAATTAATTAGAAAATGGTTTTATTTTTTAAAATGAAACGAATGAATCCTTAACCTTTATCCACGTTATTTATTAGCCTTATTGGAAAATAAGAAAAATATTCACCACAAACACCCCAAATACCCATTTCATGCATACCCAAATAAAATTGCATGGTTATCACGGAGCCAAAGCAACCTTGTGGCTACTAGACCAACTCATATTCATTTCTTTTATTTTGTTTTTGTTCGAATCACAAAACTAATTTTTAAAAAAACTCTTAATTTAATTACTCTCACAAAGTGGCTGCTCATCCAACAAAATCACCAAACCCTCCCTAAATGCAGAGTTTGAGCCAAAATTTTGAACATAAAATAACGTTGAATACGATTTCCGATTGTTTGGTGGGATGGTGGTTGCCATTGGAGAGCTGTGTTTTGCAGTTTTATAGTTTTCTTAACACTTCTAGATGTAGTTTCAGCAATTATCTAATTGAGATTTTATTGCAGAAGGACAAAAGTGATAAAAAAGACGACTAGAAAAACTTAATAAGATGGCAGAGATGCCAAGTTCTGCAATATTTTTAACCAACCCAGCGGGAAGACTAATTAGGCCTGCTTAAATCAGGCCTGAAAAAGAGTGTTTTAAAAGCTTCTCATAGAAGGACCGCAAGCCTTCAAATATTAGTCTTGTAAGCTGCGTTCTAAAAGTTGGACAAGATTTCATGCCGTCCGTCTGTGAGATTGCATTCTGAGTGCAATATAGCCCGTACTGGACTAAGGTCTGAACAAATGTTGAGGAATCTTTTACTAGTAATTGTTATGAATTTCGTCGATGTGCGGCTATTATGTGCTCGAAACATTAAATCGAAACACCGGCCTAAATGACAGCTATATCCCAATATAGTTTTCTCTGAAATTGTATGCTCAGAAATGCAAACCTGAACCATTAACTAACAATAGATCTGAACCATTAACGGAACACAACATACCAAATTTCAGCCAAATCGGTCAAAAATTGCGGTTAGGGCTCAAGAAGTCAAATCGGGAAATCGGTTTATATGGGAACTCTATCAGGTTATAGACCGGTTTGGACTACTACGTACGTACTAGGAACAGTTGTTGGATGTCATAGCAGAACACCACATGCAAAATTTCAGCCAAGTCGGACAAAAATTGCGGCTTGTAAGGGCTCAAGAAATCAAATCGGGAGATCGGATTATATGGGAGTTATATCAGGTTATAAACAAATTCGAACCGTAATTGGGACTGTTGTTGGATGTCATAATAGAACACTACGTGCAAAATTTCAGCCAAATCTGACAAAGTTTGCGGCTTCCAGTGGCTAAGCCCAATAGGCCGTTATTGATCAACCCCGTTAACAGGGTCATTAAAAATCTGTCTCCCATATCTTCTGTGATAACACATAAGTTTATCACTCTCATCAAAAAGCATGTTACTATCGGCCATATGTAACAGACACGTCGGGGTGAGGACTTTATCGTCAGTTCTTAGGTCAAAGTATTGGCGCACCGGAGGAGGTATAAACAATCGCTCTCGGATGTGTGGCATATAGCTGGAGATGTTTATTGGCCATGGCGACCATAGTAGACTTTCCTATTCGAGTTAATCCTGTATTCTCACTGCGGTGTTATCCTGGTTCTCAAATCTAGAAAATACCTCAGCACCTTCCTCTCAAAATCTCGCACTCTCTCCATTTGGCACGAAGAAATTGAGCCCCACACTGGAAAGGCGTATGCCAGCGTAGGCCTGACAACCTGTTTATAGATTGTAAGTTTCACTCACTCAAACCGCCTCTTCTTCTCATCATCCCAGCGCAGGCATAGAACACGTCCCTTTCTTTGTCCAGATGTTGGTCAACATGTCAGCATCCGTAATAGGTCATTTAAGGTGGTCACCCATAGAAGTGGCGATAAAATGCCCCCCTGTGGCGTGCCCTGTGCCACTTTCTCTCTTATATTTATGCCATGCGACACACAATTTATCCACCTGTTCCTTAGCATATGGTTCATCCATTCTCTAAGGACCGGGTACACCCGGTACTGGTCTAAGGATTGGATCAGTGTGTCGCTCCGCACATTGTCAAAAGTCAAAGTATACCGCCAGTGTGTACGTTTTGGCATCGATGGATTCTTCTATTTTATGCAAAACCTCGTGCAGGCAGTCTCCACCGACCTTCCCTTAACTTAGGTATGCTATTTTTATTTGAACAGTTCACTGGATGTCATACTCTTTATCATGGTGTCCACAATACGTTCCATGGTTTTGAGTAGGAAGGAGTAAGGCTTATGGGTCTGTATGCCTTTGGTGTCGCATAACTTGCCTTGCTGAGCTTGGGTATAAACACCACCCTTGGCTTCTGGCAAGGGTGTTGTTTATATTCATCATTGTTTACTTTAAGATATTCTTCCAGGTTTCGGCTAGCTCTCTTGGCTCTTAGATGAGTAGACGCAACCAAAATGTCTTCCGCATACATATAAGCACCAGTTTGCCTGTAGTCGGCAGCGGTATATCGGCTAAGTAGTGGTTATAAAGAACCGGTCCAAGAAACGATCTCTGACGCACCCCGGGCCTGACTCTTTTCATGTCCGATTTATGCCCAGCAACTGTCATATTCAACGACCTATTTTTGAGGTAATTCCGCACGATGAATCAAACCTTGGCATTTATATAGAAAATTTTGTCAGCTATCCAAATTTGTTGAAAAATTAAAAAAACGGTTAAGAAAATCCTTGACAAATAACAAATTAAGACTCAAGCCTCTGCGAAAATGTCAAAAGAAACTTTTTGTTAGTCGAATTTCGAAATATCCCGCACATAAAAGCATTTTTTTAGGGTTTTTCCAAAACTTTCCAGCAAATAATAAATCGGACCAAAAATGCGCTTTCGGCAGCCCGACCAAAACTTTGAAGGCCCTCCAATAAGCCCGAGCCATCTAGTGCCCTGAAAATTTATCCATAATCGGGTAATGTAGGGTTTTTCCAGAACTTTCCAGCAAATAACAAATCAGACGAAAAATGCGCTTTCGGCAGCCCGAACAAAACTTTGAAGGCCCTCCAATAAGCCCGAGCCATCTAGAGCCCTGAAAATTTGTACATAATCTAGTTATTTTGGGCACTTTCCAGCTAATAATAAATCGGACCAATAATGCGCTCTTGGTAGCCCGAACAAAACTTTGAGGGCCCTCTAATGGGCCGAGTCATCTAGGGCCCTGAAAATTTGTTCATAATCTAGTCATTTAGGGTTTTTCGAGCACTTTCCAGCTAATACTTAAAATGCTATTTTGGTAGCCCGAACAAAACTTTGAGGGCCCTCCAATGGGGCCGGGCCATTATAAGATGGAAGACTCATTTCCACTAATTTTTGTTCCCAACAATATATGCTCGAGTTTTTTTTTTATACCCTCCACCATAGGATGGGGGTATACTAATTTCGTCATTCTGTTTATAACTACTCGTATATTCGTCTGAGACCCCATAAATTATATATATTCTTGATCGTCGTGACATTTCATGTCGATCTATCCATGTCCTTCCGTCTGTTCGTCCGTCCGTCCGTGTGTCTGTCTGTCGAAAGCACGCAAAGTTTCGAAGGAACAAAGCTAGCCGCACAAATACTTCTTATTAGTGTAGGTCGGTTGGGATTGTAAATGGGCTATATTGGTCCACGTTTTGATATAGCTGCCATATAAACCGATTTGGGATCTTGACTTCTCAAGCCGCTAGAGGGCACAATTCTCAAATTTTGCATGAGGTGTTTTATTATGACTTCCAACAACTGTGCTGAGTATGGTTGAAATCGGTCCATAATCTGATATAGCTGCCATATAAACCGATCTGGGATCTTGACTTCTTGAGCCTCTACTGGGAGCAACTCCTATCCGATTTGGCCGCTAGAGGGCACAATTCTTATCCGATTTGGCTGGAATTTTGCATGAAATGTTTTGTAATGATTTCCAACGACTGTATTAAGAATGTAAACCGATCTGGGGTCTTGACTTCTTGAGCCTCTAGAGGGCGTATTTATTATCCGATTTAGCTGAATTTTTGCATGATGTGTTTTATTACTTTCAACAACTGTGCTAAGAATAGGTCAAATCGGTCCATAACCTGATATAGCTACCATATAAACCGATATATGATCTTGACTTCTTAAGCCTCTAAAGGACGCAAGTATTATCCGATTTGGCTGAAATTTTGTACAACGGCTTCTCTCATGACCTTTAACATACGTGTCAAATATGACATGAATCGGTTTATAGCCTAATGCAGCTCCCCTATAAACCGATCTCCCTATTTTACTTCTTCAGCCCCTAAAGTGCACAATTCTTACTAGATTTGGCTGAAATTTTACACAATGGCTTCTACTGTGGTCTCCAAAATTCAGTTCAATTATGGTCCGAAATGAACCATTACTTGATACTGTTCCAATAACATAGCAATTCTTTTCTTTTATCCTTTGTTTACCTAAAAAGAGATACCGTGGCAAGAGCTCGACAAATGCGATCCATGGTGGAGGGCATATAAGATTCGGCCCGGCCGAACTTAGCACACTTTTACTTTTTTTTTTTTTATTTTTTATAGGGGATATTTTTAAGTGCTCGTCCCCTAATTAATAAGACAATAGCCTTGAGCTTTTTGAGATATACATACATATTTCAGGACAACTCTGACTTTCAGTGATGGCCTGGCCAATACTAATAAACATTTTAAACAGTCAAGCAAGTGGTATGGTTGAGACAAACGAAAATAAGCAAAGTTATGTCAATAGAAATCCTAAGTGTGAGGCGTTTGTGTTTTTTGACCAAAACTTAGTTTTTTGTTTTGTTTAGTTTGCTTTTCTCAAAAGGCAAACAAACAAAGAAAGAAACGGAATTACTATGTGGAAAACTTCATTCTACAATAATTTGTTTATAAGTCAATAGCATCAACATAAATATCATGCATAAATTTTGCCATGACTGCCCATTTCCTTCGCTGCATGATGGCACAACCATATAATGGAGAAAAAAATTGCCATTCCTTGCTTGGGGTCATAGAATTTACCACATGCTATGTTACAATTTTGTCGCATAATTTTCCTTCAATTCACTCTCGTTGCTAATGTTATGGAAGCAAATAAAACGGGAGAGAACAGACTCAACAAAGTTCTGCAAAATTGAAGACTGAATTGCAACAGGGCAACTTGGGGGTGGAACAAGGGCCGGTCGAACTTATTGTTTATATCATCCCACTGTCAGTATAACAATTATGCGTCATTGAAATTGCATTAGGGCGCCTGTTTGGCGACAGGATATGAATGGAAAGTAAGTAGCGTGGAGTACATATCGCCCGGCAGCTAGCAAGCACCCTGGAGGGTGTTTCGAAGCAAGTGCTTCGAAACACTTCAATACTGCCCCCGGCCATCTCAGAGTTCTAACGATGTTTCTAATGGAAACACAGTGACTTTGTAATGCGATTTACTTCGAAGAGGTTGGCCAAAGGACGGATATTGATTTTCACATGTCGCTCTCCCACTTTTTGTGTAAAACTATAAAGGGGTACGTTACAGTTTAATTGAATTTGCGTAGAAAAGCGTGAATGAAATATTTTAAAAAATACGAATTGTTTAATATCCGCTTTAGCCTTTGTGCTGAATCTTTGCATTAGAAGTTCAATATTCGAAGTGTCTCCCATACTATTGGGTTGCCCCAAAAGTAATTGCGGATTTTTTAAAAGAAAGTAAATGCATTTTTAATAAAACTTAGAATGAACTTTAATCAAATATACTTTTTTTACACTTTTTTTCTAAAGCAAGCTAAAAGTAACAGCTGATAACTGACAGAAGAAAGAATGCAATTACAGAGCTGTGAAAAAATTTGTCAACGCCGACTATATGAAAAATCCGCAATTACTTTTTGGGCAACCCAATACATATAAGTTGTTGTAATTTTCTTCCAATAGAATGAATCGAATATTAGCAGCCATCCATCGAATTTATCAGACCCGAAAGTATTGTTTTTATACCCTCCACCATAGAATGGGGGTATATTAATTTCATCATTCTGTTTGAAACACCTCGTACATCTAAGACCCCTTAAAGATATTTGATCGTCATGTCATTTTAAGTCGATCTAGCCATGTCCGTCCGTCTGTCGGTCGAAAGCACCCTAACTGTCGAAGAAGTAAAGCTATGAGCTATGAGCTGAAATTTAATACAGATACGTCTATTTATTGCACACAGGATAAGTTCTTGAACGGGCCAAATCGAGCCATATAGACCGATCTTCCGATTAAGGGTCTAAGACCCATAAAAGCTGCATTTATTACCCGATTTCATGGAAATTTTTAACAATGAGTTGTTTTAAGCTTTTCAACATCAGACTTAAATATGATTCAGATCGGACTTTATTTCGATATAGTTGTCATAGAGACCGATCTGCCAGTTAAGGGTTTGAAGCCCATAAATGCTGCAATTTGAAACAGTGAATTGTTTTAAGCCTCTCGATATCCCAATCAAATATGGTTTAGATCGGATTTAGGTCTGCCGATTGAGTGTCTGAAACCCATAAAAGCTGCATTTATAACCCGAAAAGCTCGCTGAAATTTGAGACAGTAGGTTGGTTTAAGCCTACCGATGTCCGACCCAAATATGGTTTAGATCAGACTATATTTAGATGTAGCTGCCATATAGACCGATCTGCCGATTTAGATTCTGAAACCCATAAAGGCTACATTTTAACCCGAATTCGCTGAAATTTGAAATAGTCAGTTGTATTAAGACTCCCGACATCCGACTCAAAAATTTACATATTTTGATATTTTGCTGCATTCAAGTTACGTTTTTGAACGAGCTAAATCGGAGAATGTTGGGATATAGCTGTCATATAGACCGATCTTCCAATTTATGGTTTTAACCCCACAAAAAGCATATTTTTTCCCTTGACTTTTATAAGAATTCTTGGGACCTGAATCAAATATGATACAGAGCAGTACCTATTTAGATATAACTATGGATATGGTAGTGGAGTTCACCGTGGTGCAGAGGTTAGCATGTCCGCCTATGACACGAAAGCCTGGGTTCAAATCCGGCGTGAAGATCAGAAAAATTTTCAGCAGTATTTACCCCCTTACTAATGCTGGCTACATTTGTGAGGTATCCTGCCATGTTGATTCATTTGTACCAAGTGGTGTTGCTATGCGGCACGCTGTTCGAACTCGCCATAAAAATGTAGATTCATTATTATTGAACTTAAATTTTAGTCGAACAGCACTCATTGATATGAGTTTGGCAACGCTACCATTATCATTATAACGATTAATAGTACAATACACAAACATTTTGTTCATTTTGAAGTGTTTGAGTTCGCCAACTATAGCCGATTGCGATTTTACAGCCAAACATAAAGCAATCATATTATTACGCTTGAATACGCTTTCTTTTTAAACAACTCAGAAGCAAATATTAATAACCTATCAATAAAACAATTATCGTGTAGCATGACAGACATACCAGTGTGAACTTGGAAAGACTTGTATCACCCTGTATCAAAACCAAACTTCCGTCCGTCAGTCTGTCGAAATCACGCTAACTTTCAAAGGAGTAAAGCTAACCGCTTGAAATTTTGCACAAGTACTTTTTATATTGGGTTGCCCAAAAAGAAATTGGGGATTTTTTAAAAAAAATTAAATACATTTTTAATAAAACTTAGAATGAACTTTAATCAAATATATAATTGGCATTTTGTTCGATAACCTTTTGCCATCTTCCTGGCAAATTTAGTATTCCACGCTCATAGAACTTCTGGCCTTTATCTGCAAAAAACTGCCGAAAGTTTTACCATTTAAGGAGTTCTGCAAAGATCGAAATAAATTGTAGTCTGATGGTGCAAGGTCAGGGCTGTATGGTGGATGTATCAAAACATCTGATAACTGACAGAAGAAAGAATGCAATTACAGAGTCACAAGCCGTTGAAAAAATTTGTCAACGCCGACTATATTACTACTATATTACCGACAATTATTTTTTGGGCAACCCAATAAGTGTAGGTCGGTTGGGATTGTAAATGGGCCAAATCGGTCCATGTTTTGATATAGCTGCCATATAAACCGATCTTGGGTCTTGACTTCTTGAGCCTCTAGAGGGCGCAATTCTCGTTCGATTTGACTGAAATTTTGCACATGGCGTTTTGGTATCACTTCCAACAACTGTATGATTCAAATCGGTTCAAAATCTGGTTATAGCTGTCATATAAACCGATCTTGGATCTTGACTTCTTGAGCCTCTAGAGGGCGCAATTCTCATCCGATTTGGCTGGAATTTTGCATGAGATGTTCTGCTATGACTTCCAATAACTGTGCTAAGTATGATTCAAATCGGTACATAAACTGATATAGCTGCCATATAAACCGATCTTGGGTCTTGACTTCTTGAGTCTCTAGAGGGCGCAATTCTCATCCGATTTGGCTGAAATTTTGTACAAAGGCTTCTCTCATGACCTTCAACATATGTGTCTAATACGGTCTGAATCGATCAATAGCTTGATACAGCTCCCATATATACCTATCTCCCGATTTTGCTTTTTGAGCCCCTACGAGGCGCAATTGTTATCCGAATGAACTGAATTATTACACAATGACTTCTACAATGTTCATCATTCATTTATGGTCCGAATCGGACTATAACTTGATATAGCTCCAATAGCATAACAGTTCTTATTCAATATTATTTGTTGGCCTAAAAAGAGATACCGCGCATAGAAATCGACAAATGCGAGCCATGGTGGAGGGTATATAAGATTCGGCCCGGCCGAACTTAGCACGCTCTTATTTGTTTTTTTTTTTTTCTAAATACATTCAGAATTCATAATCGCATTGCGTTTACAGACTATTGCTGCAAAATCTTTAGACCACCACTAATCCACAACTGATAATTCCAAGATTTTTTTAAATAAATAAAATAATCTTCTCAAATTAACTGCATAAAATGAGTAGCTTATCATTGTCAAACATATTTGGTCATGTCGTTGTTGGCCCCCTAAAAAAAGAGGATCAAATATTTGGCAAGACATATTAAGTTCTTAGTGGTAAGCCCACAGGAAGAAGGCAATGATGCAGCCAACCAACCAACCAACCAACACAGGCTGCCTCCTACTGTGGCCAGGCGGAAGGCACTTGGCAAAATAGACTGTGCGTGTAGGCGGCTTGCTTTATGCGTAGAGGGAAACGATGATGGTGGTGTCATAATCCGGTTACAAGCTACAAATACGCATAACATCCGGGGGTCTAGTGGAGATCTTCTTGGATGTTGCTGACGGCCGTGTTGGTGGTTGAGGAATGCTGTAGGTTTTAATGCGTTTCCGTTTATTTTCTGTCATTTCATGCAAAAATTATTGCCATTAAGTATGGCAAAGCAAAAAGTGGAGAAAGCTGAAGGGGACGATGGATGCTGAAGACCACCAACTGGGTTTACGAGAGTCTGACAGGATACTGGCGACAGTATCAACAACGGCCAGGGAACAACAATAATGTTATATTAACCTAATAACCCATGTTTCCTCTATCTGTGTGTGTGTGTGTGTGTTCCTTTAGTTGTGAGACAACCACTATGCACCACTCCCAAGGGACATTATGGCAACTCCGTGTGTCCTCTCATGCCAGTGGGTGTCGGTTTGTTTGTGAACTTCGTTCTTAATAGGCAATTAAGGGTGCACGTTACAAAATAATTGAATTCCTAGCGCTAGACCCATAGTTCAAATGTATTACAACCATCTAAGCATTTCATTTGTATTTCATTCAATCAAGAGGGCTGTTCCTTTACCATATTCATTGACGTATATCCCATTTTTTTCCTCCATTCACATGATATTGATTGCATATGGTTGACACAATGCACGACAGGCTAAATCAATATTCATTTAAGGAAATTGATTTCTATAATTATATTTCGAGTAGAGAAATATGCATTTCCACTGCGAAGTGTTTTAGATGAGGACATAATGGACTCGACTGCTACTTATTGATGACAAACAATGGAAGCAAAAGGAACTTGAGCCAAAATAGAAATGTTGCTAAAAAGCACATCTACATAAATATAGGATTAAATAGTTAAACACTTTTAAACTAAAGCCTAGTACTGACTTCATTCGCAGCGAAAATGCCTGTTAAATTTTTGCGAAATCCGGCGGACTCTATTCTTTGCCAGAACACAAACAAAAGTCAAACAACAACACGCTACAAAGTCAACATCATTGCAAGGAATTGAATGGTTCCTTTTAACAACATTGGCAACAAAATGAAGCGAAATTAGTATTAGCGCAACGTTATGTCGCTACTATTTTGCTTAAAGAACTCAGTATCACTTCTACGGAATGTGTTCCCATTTTCTTCGTCAACATTTTTATACCCTACACCACTACTGTGGTATTATAACTTAGTGCATTTGTTTGTAACACCCACCCAAAAGGAAGAGAGATAGACCCATTGATAAGCATACCGATCGACTCAAAAGGAAGAGAGATAGACCGACCCACTGATAAGTATTCCGATCGACTCAGAATCACTTTCGAATTCGATTTAGCTATGTCCGTCTGTCTGTCCATGTTAATTTGTGTACAAACTACAGGTCGCACTTTTCATTTGATCATCTTCAAATTTGATATGGGCATGTTTTTCGACCTAGAAACGAAGCCTATTGAAATTGGAAAAAATCGGTTCAGATTTGGATATAGCTTCCATATATATGTTCTTCCGATTTCCAGTAATACAGCAATAAAATTGTCTTTTGTTGACCGATTCTCCTGAAATTTGGTTGGAAGGATTTCCTTATGACCCTCGATGTTACTGGTGAATTTCATGGAAGTCGGTTCAGATTTGGATATAGCTCCCATATATATGTTCGTCCGATTTGCAGTAATACAGCAATAAAATGGCCATTTGCTAACCGATTCTCGAAATTTGGCAGGAAGGATTTTCTTATGACTCTCGATGTTACTGGTGAATTTCATAGAAATCGATTCAGATTTGGATATAGCTCCCATATATATGTTCGTCCGATTCCATCTCCCAATTTTCCCAAAATTTTGTTCAACACTTTCCTCGACGAATACCACAATATCCATAAAGTTTGGTCGAAATCGGTTCAGATTAGATATAGCTCCCATGTATATGTTCGTCAGATTTTGGGTAATTTGTTGTCATTTTTCTACCATAGTTTTTACATTTTGAACATATTTTATTTGCTCGAAATTTAATACAGGAACTTTAATAATCTCTCTGGATACATATGTCGACATCCATCAAAATTGGTTAAGAATTAGATTTTTCGCCCCTTTTGTTCGTGATCTTACTGTTCTGGTTCTTATTGCCCTTATGGCCTGTTTACTGTCCATAAAAAATTTCATACTCGACATGCTCGCGTTAACACCATACCACCTCACGCATTCCGTGATCGCCCGGATCACCGCCTGCAGGGGCGTATTATGGTCAGGCTATCTGAAACAAATCTCAGTCCCTGGGTTGTCAATGTAGACCCCCAGGTCCAATCTGTGCTCTAGCTTTGATCCATCCGTGTAACATGATCTTCCAGATGGCAAATCTAAGTCTAGCCCAGTATAACATCGTCTGCATAGCAAACGGGTTCCTGGCCCTCCTCAGTCAGCATCGGCAATAAGTCATTTATGGTGGTCACCCATATCTCATGGAACGCACAATTTATCCATCTGTTTCTTAACATGAAGTTTATCCAGTTTCTAGGGACCGGGTCCACCCGGTATTGGTCTAAGGATTGGATCAGTGTGTCGGTCCGTACATTGTTAAAAGCCCCCATGATGTCAATACACACCGCCAATGTGTACGTTTTGGCATCGAAGGATTCTTCTATTTTATGCACAACCCCGTGCAGGGCAGTCTCCACTGACCTTCCCTTGACATAGTCATGCTGTTTGTATATCAGCAGTTCGCTGTATGTCCTACTGTTTATCATGGTGTCCACAATGCGTTCTATGGTTTTGAGTAGAACGGACGTTAGACTTATGGGTCTATAGGTCTTTGGCGTCGCATATATAATGCTATCGATCTCTTTGCAAAAAAGCTTCCAGGAGGCACGTTTTGCCGCTATGGTAATCTTATCGTATTACTTGAGCCGTGTGTAATACACATCCCAATAAACTTCCTATTTTTACGATGTGCTCTGTTATAAAGTCTGCAGTCCTCCTTTCCCAATGTTTCGAATCTCCCCGGTCACTCAGGAGTTTTCTTGGCCTGATTCCCCTCAACGAAGAGGACAACTATCTCCAAAAGACTCCACAAGACCTCCACAGCGTGTCGCAGTGCGATACCTCTTTGGAGAGAAGTTTTTACATTGCATAGTACCTCACAAATGTTGCCACCATTAGGAGGGGATGGCCTCGCCAGGATTGCTAACCTCTGCGCTACGGTGACCTCCCCTAGTCGGTTAGTAATCTGCGTCTGTTTCGCGTGGAGCCACACATCTAGAGCACGGGAGTATGCTTGGAACTGATTTCAAAGACCCAAAGCCTGCGGTGATGGTATCAGGCCGTATAATGTTGTCTGCTACTGAGACCTCGATTGCTGGAGCGCCTGTTCCAGCCTCTACAAGCCGACGGATGTCTGGTCAGCATTGGCTGCTGACGATGACAACAGATTTGGGTCTTGAGAACAAGACTGGACCTATTTAACTTCGCATGCCTATAATTTGCTCGGGTCAACTGCCTTCGCTGCCAAACAAATACGTTTTTTACGAGGTTGGAATAATAAAAGGCGCATAGCTCTAAGGTTAATTGAGAGGCTTGGTGAGAGTGATCCTAAAATTCTCACCGATAAGGAGAGAGGCTCGGAGATTTGCTGTACAAGCTATCCCATGGCACATCAGTTAGTTAGGTTGGGTCGTCCCGCCCCAAAAGAACTAAGGCAAATAATAGTAATATTGGTCCAAGAACCTTTGCTAATGTCGCTTAAGACAGCTTGCCTATAGTAGTTGTCGACAAGGGAGAAGAACTGGGTGGCATACCTAGGAGCAATTAGAATGCGATAGTCAATGGTTTGCCATCTGTATACTCTATCATTATTGCAGAATTGCCTATGCTTCGTCCAGTTTGTGACGATGCAGGCTGGTATCGGGGCCGATACAAACTAATTTTTTTCGGGGATCAAAGTATACATGCAGTATTCGAACTAAACTCCGGTTTTCGTCATTCTGTTTGTAACTACTCAAAATATTCGTCTGAAAGCAAGCTAACTTTCGAAGGAGTAAAGCTAGGCGCTTGAAATTTTGCACAAATACTTCTTTTTAGTGTAGGTCAGTTGGGATTGTAAATGGGCCATATCGGTCGATTTTTTGATATAGCTGCCATATAAACCGATCTTGGATCTTGACTTCTTGAGCCTCTAGAAGGCACAATTCTTATCCGATTGGAATGAAATTTTGCACGACGTGTTTTGTTAAGATATCCAACAACTGCATCAAGTATGGTTTAAGTCGTCCCATAACCTGATATGGCCGCCATATAAACCGATCTTGGATCTTGACTTCTGGAGCCTCGAGAAGGCGCAATCCTTATCCGATTGGAATGAAATTTTGCAAAACGTGTTTCGCTATGATATCCAACAACTGTGCCAAGTACGTTTCTAATCGGTCCATAACCTGATATAGCTGCCACATAAACTGATCTGTGGACATGACTTCTTGAACTTCTAGATGACCCAATTTCTATCCGAATTGGCTGAAATTTTGCATGACGTATTTTATTATGATTTTCAACAACTGTGCCAAATAGGGTTCAAATCAGTTCATAACCTGATATAGCTGCCATATAAACCGATCTGTGGACTTGACTTTTTGAGCTTCTATAGGACGTAATTCTTATCCGATTGCAATGTAATATTGCACAACGTGTTTCGCTATGACTTTCAACAACTGTGCTAAGTTAGGTTCAAATCTGTGAATAACCTGATATAGTTACCATATAAACCGATCTTGAATCTTGACTTCTTGGGCCACTAGAGGGCGCAATTCTTATCCGATTTGAATGAAATTTTGCGCTAAGTATTTTGTTCAGATATCCAACAACTGCACCAAGTATAATTCAAATCGGTCCATCCATATACCAAATTAGGTATATAGCTGCCATATAAACCGATCTGGGGACTTGACTTCTTGAGCTTCTTAAGGACGCAATTCTTATCCGATTTGGCTGAAATTTTGCATGAAGTATTTTACTTTCAACAACTGTGCCAAATAGGGTTCAAATCGGTTCATAACCTGATATAGCTGCCATATAAACCGATCTGGGTTCATGACTTCTTGAGCCTCTAGATGTCGCAATTATTATTTGCCTGAAATTTTGTACGACGGATCCTCTCCTGACCATCAACATACGTGTTTATTATGGTCTGAATTGGTTTATAGCCTGATATAGCTCCCATATAAATCGATCTCTCTATTTTACTTCTTGAGCCCACAAAGGGCGCAATTCTTATTCGAATTGGCTGACATTTTACACAGGTCTCCAACATATAATTTAATTGTGGTTCAAACCGGACCATATCTTGATATCGCTCTAATAGCAGAGCAAATCTTTTCTTTTATCCATATTTTTGCCTAAGAAAAGATGCCGGGAAAGAACTCGACAAATGCGATCCATGGTGCAGGGTACTTAAGATTCGGCCCGGCCGAACTTAGCACGCTTGTACTTCTTTAGAACTTGTCTGATTAAGCGGATGTAAACATTCGCAAGTTGTTGGACTTTTTTAAGCGGTCTGGATGCTTCAACGGTAGGAACTGAAAGGCATCTTCCTTCTTGTGGTATCACAATGGTCGAAAACGTGTGAGACTGATGGCAGAGAGCCATTAACCTTAACCCTAACCTTATCTACCCATTCGTCGGTAATAAGCTAAAGCGTTTTTATTTTTGTTTTCTAATATATCGCTCTTTTTTTGCATTGTACAGCAAATTCAGGATTGTTTTATTGGTTCTTTCAAATAATTCATTGATTCTGCTCTTGTTGGGTTTAGCATTCCACGAGTTTTATCACACCATGGCATATATTCGCTTTATCAAAGTTATTTGATCTTTGGATGGACAATTATTTATGGAGGCATTAAGAAATTCATTTTGGGATTGGACGTTATTAATTGTGTGTTAAGTGTTTTTAATGGAGTCTAATAATTTCGTTATTTAATGAACATTCGCCTGGGTATTAATAGGACAAACTGTATGGAGTGAGATGGAGATTGAAATTAAGGAGACTATATATAGGAATATTTAATTCCTATTAATTTTTTTTTTTTTTTTTTTTTGTGAACTAAAGCTTATTGAAATAGGAACGGGGGTTGTTTAAAATACCCAAAGTTCTTAAAAACTTAACAATGTCGAAATGTACTTTCATTTGAACATCCTATGTTGGCGGTTATAAAAATAGAAATGGTTTTCGAGTTAAAATTTGTTAAATTTGAGTTGTATTACAAACTTTGGAGGCCTGCGTAGCTGAGATTTGGCGAGATTTGTGAGGTTCTTTGCCATGTTAGGACTTCTCCACAAAGAGGTGTCGCACTGCGGCAGGCCGTTCGGACTCGGATATAAAAAGAAGACCCCTTATATTGAGCTTCAACTTGAACCGGACAGCAGTCGGGGATATGTGAGAAATTTACTGCTCTTTCTTAAGGGATGTTCATGGGCAAATTTGCATTTACAACCTTTTCGAATTGCTCTATTTCACAGTAAGTTGTAGTTTAGGTTGAAAAGAGGGTGCGGATATTAATCCCACACCTGCTACTATGGATATACCTCTAAGCCAGTAAGATAGTAAGTTGAAAAAACTGCAGAAGACAGTCCAAGGTTAAGTAAGGTTAGGTTTAAGTGACAGTCTGCCATTAGACTCACTGAGACGTTTTCGTCCATTGTGATACCACAGGAGCAGAAGAAGGAAGATGCATTCTAGTTCCTACCGTTAAACCATCCAGCCTTGCGAATGTTCACATCTGCTAAATCAGATAGGTTCTCAAAGAAATGAGAACCTAAAGTGGAACTTCTTCTGACTGCTAGACACATACACAGAAGGTGTTCTATAGTCTCTTCTTCTTCGATGTCCTCACAGCTTCTGCAAAAGTCGTTACTGGCAACCGTCAGTCTATCAGCATGTTCTCTGATTAGACAGTGACCTGTCATGACGGACATAATGACAAAACTTCTGTTCTAGCCAATGACAACAAAGCGGTATCCCTCTTCAAGTCTAGACTAGGCTACATAGTCTTGGAATGCTCACAGCCCCCTCTTTGTGACCACCTATCATTCGTTGTTCTTCGGGCCTGGTCCTGAAAACTTAGCTTACATGCCGCTAGAGGCATACCCATAGATTCCAGTTTCTCTGGAATGTGTGAAGTAGTTCCTAGTCTAGGAAGCGGGTCCGCTTTGCAATTCCCTGTGATATCTCTGTGGCCCGGCACCCAGAACAGGTGAATTTTGAAGTGTTCAGTCATTTCGTTGAGAGACCTGCGACAGTCTTGGGCGGTTTTTGTGTTCAGAAATACATTCTCCAGGGACTTAATGGATGCCTGGCTGTCTGAGAAGTTATTTATGTCAATCTTCGCTATGACATTATATCTAAGCCATTCCAACACTTCCTAAACTGCACAGTGCCCATAGCCGCCACATGACCAAAGAAAAAGCTGGCTTAGTCTCTCGGCAGTGGGCGCAGTAATTTGTCTAGCCACAATGTGCAGATGCATTAGATGTCGGATTAAATTCAGTGCATTAGAAGGTGTCGTCCTCAGTGCGGCTGTGATGCACAAACAAGCCATCCTTTGGATCCGGTTGACTATTGAACAGTAGGTGGACTTTTGAAGCGCCGTCCAACAGACCACATCATCATATAGCATTATAGGTCTGACAACGGCAGTAAAAAACCCAATGCATGACGCCCAGTCTAAACACCCAACTTTTGCCAATGGCTCTCTTGCAGGTGTATGGGCAAGAATTGCCTTTCCTACCCTTTCCAAAATGTTAGATTTGAAGTTCAATTTCCTGTCCAGCAAAACACCCAGGTATTTTGCGCTTTCAGTATATGGAACATTCTCTCCTCCCAAGGTGATAGGTGCCAATGTACAATAGATAACTTGTTTATCCTGCTGAAAAGAGCTACTTCTATTTTGCACGGATTTATGCCTAGACCACTTTTGGTAGCCCACTCTGCCGTTGCACGTAGACCTTCCTGAAGTACATCTCTTAGAGTGCTGGAAAACTTTCCCCCAACCGCAATTGCCTCATCATCAGCATACGCTACCTCTTTTACCCCTTTTTCTTCCAGAGACAATAATGTATTGTTAATGGCTATGTTTCAAAGTAGAGGAGACAGTACACCTCCTTGAGAAGTTCCTCTGCTGACCCATCTTTTTAGATTCACAGATCCCAAACCTGCCGTAATGCATCTTTTAGTAAGTAAGTTATTAATAAACTTTGTTATGGTAGAATTGGTGCCTAGAAACTCCAACTCCTTTATGATTGACGTCGTTTTTACATTATTGAAAGCACCTTCAATGTCAAGAAATGCTACTATCCTATATTCATTGACAGAAAGAGAACCCGACTGGGTCGTGAAAGGCTGTTCCAGTGGATTTGTCTTTACTATATGCATGCTGCTGCCGTGACAGGCGATCTCCATGGATCTTTGCCCTAATATATGCTTCTATCATCCTCTCATGAGCCTTCAGCGTAAAGGATGACAGACCAATAAGACGAAAATCTTTCTCCTTCGTGTGGTAGGTTTTCCTGCTTTCGGAATGAAAATTACCTTCGTGTAACTACATCCCACAGGTATATATGACATTCTGATACGAGCAGAGTATATATTTCTAAGCCAGGGAACCAGTCTATAAGACACAGCTTGTAATTCAACCGGTGGTACATCATCAGGGCCTGGCAACTTAAAGAAAGTCCAAACTTCTTATTGCGCAAAGGATTTTCGGCTCAGACATAATTTCCGCAAAAACTTCTAATGAATGCGTACCAGTGACAATCACTTCTGGCGTCACGTTGTCCGTTGGAGAATTTCCCGGGAAATGTGTATCAACGAGTATTTCTAGTGTCTCCTCACTATATATTGTCCATAAATTCTCTAACTTCTCAATGTACCCCAACGTAATAGGTCTCGAGGGTGGAATCTTCCTTAGCGTTGAGGCCTCAGATGTATTCTCCTCAGATGTATTCTCCATCATCCTCTCATGAGCCTTCAGCGTAAAGGATGACAGACCAATAAGACGAAAATCTTTCTCCTTCGTGTGGTAGGTTTTCCTGCTTTCGGAATGAAAATTACCTTCGTGTAACTACATCCCACAGGTATATATGACATTCTGATACGAGCAGAGTATATATTTCTAAGCCAGGGAACCAGTCTATAAGACACAGCTTGTAATTCAACCGGTGGTACATCATCAGGGCCTGGCAACTTAAAGAAAGTCCAAACTTCTTATTGCGCAAAGGATTTTCGGCTCAGACATAATTTCCGCAAAAACTTCTAATGAATGCGTACCAGTGACAATCACTTCTGGCGTCACGTTGTCCGTTGGAGAATTTCCCGGGAAATGTGTATCAACGAGTATTTCTAGTGTCTCCTCACTATATATTGTCCATAAATTCTCTAACTTCTCAATGTACCCCAACGTAATAGGTCTCGAGGGTGGAATCTTCCTTAGCGTTGAGGCCTCAGATGTATTCTCCACGGGTCTGCAGAATTCCACCCAGGATTTGTTCTGAGCCTTTCTCAGCTCACCCTTATATTTTCTTTGCTCATCTTTATAGATAAAAGATCATTAACCGACTAATGGATAACACTATCGTAGCTATGGAGGCCACCGTAGCGCAGAGGCTAGAATGTCCGCCTATGACGCTGAACGCCTGGGTTCGAATCCTGGCGAGACCATCAGAAAAAATTTTCAGTGGTGGTTTTCCCCTCCTAATGCCGGCAACATTTGTGAGGTACTATGCCATGTAAAACTTCTCTCCAAATAGATGTTGCACTGCGGCACGCTGCTCGGACTCGGCTACAAAAAGGAGGCCCCTTATCATTGAGCTTAAACTTGAATCGGACTGCACTCATTGATATGTGAGAAGTTTTCCCCTGTTCCTTAGTGGAATGTTCATGGGCAAAATTTGCAATTTGTAAGCTATGCTTGGGTGACTTAAATTTTTTCCCAAAAATAATGAGCTATTATGAGTTACAGAAAAATTATTGCGGAGTGAAATAACAAAACGTCCGCTCCACCCAACGGTTTAAAATATTGATTGGCTCCAAGTTTATGCTTCTTTGCCTTCAACTAAATTTTTTTTGTGTAAATTTTTAGCAAAATCTATGGTGGTAGTCTCCCAATATTTGGCCCGGCCGAACTAAGCGTGTTTTAAATTGTTTTCTTGATAGTTCAGAGCAGAGAAAATATCAAAGAAAATTAATAAGCCCTTATATTGTAAAGCATCATGCCAATTTTGTATAAATCAGTTGAGAGTAGAAACGTTTCTGAATCCTTGAGTTGCCCAGTAGTGGCAGACGACCCTTTGGAGACATTGACGTCACCAATGCCAAAACACAGGAAAGTAGCAACGCAAATAACGCTAAAGTATTACGAAATGTTACAGTAAGTGAAGCAAGGACTTTTTGCTAATGTGTGTTTGTATGTGTGTGTGTTCGATTGTCTGTAGGTGGGTGTAGTTCAAGCATAACTTGGAGTTGATAACATTTCTGCATAATAATGTTTCTCATTTGGCAACATTAAATGCAAAAGTTGTGTTGCAAAACTCCCGCACCAAAGGAAGTGCATTAAACTTAATGACATCCAGTGCCAAGTGACACAATTGCAATGAACAGCGACATTACCAATGACAATTTCGAATCCCTTTCGTCCTCACCTATCCTTCACTCGCTCAAACAGCAAATGAACAGCACACAAAATATCCTAAACAGAAAAAAAAACAAGCAAAACTGGAAAAAGAAGGACTAGAAAATCACACTTTTATTTTATTTGTTAGAACGTATGCCCGGCATACAATGAGAGTTTTGTAGCTTAACAAACTCTTCCAATTCAGTTCGCAATTTCCCACTTGGCTTTCCTTCGAGGCGGTGGCAATTCAATTTAACTAAAAATTGTCCAAAGTGCCACTTCCGGTTTGAGTGCCACAACTAACCAAATAATCAGGCGGCTAAACCGGGCAGAACGAGCAACAGCACTAGCAGTTGCCGTAGTATATCCTGTTGCCAACCAAGCATCTAGCCACCAGAAATCACCCGGAATCACCCACTCATTCCATCGATCAACATTGGAATAGAGGAAACAAATGAAAACTAATATGGCAAAATAACGCTGTATTGTTGCAGAACAACGAAGCAAAAGCAATTTTATTAAATGGCATCGTTTTACAACAATCCAGAGAGCCAGCGAACAATGATAACAAACAAAAAACAATTATAAACGACATTAAGCTAGGCAAATACGAACTTTAACTATGCTAACGTCCGTTGTCTCGCTCATACCATAGCGGTATAATCGAGGCAACGATAGGAAACCTGGAAGGAAGGGAAGAGGTTTCCGATCGGATACCTGAGATGAACCTTGAGGTCAAGTGCGAGGCACTGCTGCCATCGGCACAATCTTGGATTGACGGAACCCTAGTATTGCCATCTGGAAAATCATGTTACATGGATGGATCAAAGCTAGAGGATAGAGTGGGCCTGGGGGTTTACATTGAGAACCCAGGGACTGAGATCTGTTTTAGACTGCCTGACCATAATACGGTCCTGCAGGCGGAGATCCGGGCGATCACGGAATGCGTGAAGTGGTGTGGTGCTAACGCTAGGACGTCGAGTGTGAACATCTTTACCGACAATAAAATTGCCATAAGAGCAATAACAACCAGGACGGTAAGGTCACTAACAGTCTTGCAGTGTAAGAAGGAGATAAACGCCATCTCTGAGGGTGGGAAAATCCACATCGTTTGGGTGCCGGGCCATAACGGAGTAGGGGGAAATGAAAGGGCAGACGATTTGGCGGTGAAGGCAAGAAAACTGGCCTAAGTGTATGTCCATAGTTGCAGGGGGCGGATTAATATCTGCACCCTCTTTTCAACCTAACCTAACCTAACTGTGCTAAACTTTTCAAGGCTGATTTTATGGTAATACCCTTAAGGTTAAAAAATTGTGTTAAAACCTTTAAGCACTTTACTAGCATCTGATCACCATCATTCATATAATGTAATTGCGCAGTGCGTTTTATACGTCGGGCAACCTCCCTAAATTTACCAACCGTTTAGGCTTTGAACACAATGAACTGTCAGCATGGTGTTGGTCAAATCAAGATATAGAAATCGTCGAGAGCTATATCAGGTTATGAAGCGATTCGGGCCATACTTGGTTCAGGTTTTGGAGGTCATAACACCATTTCAACTCAGTCAGGTAAGAATTGCGCTTTTCACGGCTCAAGAAGTAAAATAGGGCAATCGGATTATATGGGAACTACATATGTATGTCATGTTATTGACCGGTTTGAATCATTTTTAGTTTAGATGATTATAGTCATAGTAGAAAACATATTACAATTTCAAGCCCGTCGGAAACAAATTGCGCATTCTATGGCTCGCTTTATATGCGAGCTATATCATCTGGCCACCGTGACGCAGAGGTTAGTATGATGCCGTACACATATGATGAAAGAATTGCATTGAACAGAGGAAATAATTGATTTCTAGGCATCAAGAAGTACAATCGGCAGATCGGTTTATACGGATGCTATATCAGGTTATTAACCGACTTAGACCATGAATGCTAAAGGGCACAGGATAAATCATTCTGCAAAATTGAAACCAAATGGACAAGAAATTGTACTGTGAATCCAATATTTTGAAAAGGGCAATCCTTCACACCTGCAAGAAAGCCAATGGGAAAAGTTTAAACTGCGTGTCATTCACTGGGTGTATAATGCAGTTGTCAGGCCTATAATGCTATATGGTGCTGTACTCTGGTGGACGGCAATTCAAAGTCCACCTACTCAGACGAATCCAAAGGAGAGCTTGTTTGTGCACCATAGCCGCTCTGAGGACGACACCAACTGATGTCTACATTTAATGCTACACCTAATGTCTCTGGACATTGTGGCCAGACACTTTGTTATACTTTGATACAATGCCCGATGCTACAGACAGTGTGGATTACACATTGCTAAAAAAGTAATGTACCACTATTCCTTATAGAACCGATTGGAACTACGACATACCTGGTAATAGAACTGGGACTGGACATATCGAGAAGGTTACCTCATCTTTTTGATATGACCATTCCGTGGAATGGCTTAGATGTAATGTCATAACGACGACTGACATAAATAGCTTCTCAAACAGCCATTTAATCTCTGGGGAACATATTTCTGAATTCAAAAACTGCCCTCAACTGTGGCAGATCTCTTAACGGGACGGCTAAACAGGTGTCGGTTCACAGAGATATCTCAAGTAAATGTTAACCAGACGAGCTTGCGAGACTGAGCAAAGCCTTACATATTCCATGGGAGGACTGGAATCTATGGATATGCCTCTAGCGACATATAAGCTAATTCTTCTGTATCATACCAGAAGGGTAACGAATGACAGATGATCAACATGGGTTGTAAACACTCCAAAATTATTTTGCGTCACGATAGGTCACTCTCTGATTGGAAAACATGCTGAAAGATTGAAGGTTACAAGAAACTACTTCTGCGGAAACTATGAGGACATCGAGGAAGAAGAGATAGAACATCTGCTGTATGTGTGTCATGCATTGGCTGTCACAACGAGTTCCACTTTAGGTTCTCATATCTTTCAAAACTTGTCTGATTTAGCGGATTTGAACACTCGCAATCCGTTGGGCTTTATTAAGCGATTTATAGGTTCAACGGTAGAAACTAGAATATATCTTCCTTTCCTGTCCCTGCGGTATCCAAGAGGGAGTCCTTGGTATCCAAGCGTGTGCAATTGGACGAGTAGAGATATCTTCCTTCTTGACTAAATCCAATGCTGTGCCTGGCCAGATCTTGCCAATCTTCTTAAAGTCGCAACGAAATATCTTAATTGAGCGTTGATCCCCGAGGCAATTAGTTTGTATCGGCCACGTTACCAACCTGCATCGTTGCAGACTGAAGGAGGTTCAGGTAATTCCACAAGGAGATGGGAGTATACAGATGACAGTCCATTGACTATGCAACTTCAATTGTTCCTAGGTATTCACTATTGTTCGCCTTAGTTCCTTTTGGGCATGAGATAGCCCCCAGGTGACCGCAGTCTTATTGCTGCCTATGGTGCCGTTTCCGATTCTAGCCGTGTAGCCTATGATGTAGGCGGTTCAGTGAAATTCCGAGCCCAATTAAAGGAGGCTCTCTCCTTATTGTTAAGAGTCTTAGGTTCATTCACACCAAGCCTCTCAATGAGCCTGAGAGCGTTGCGCCTCCTATTATTCAAACCTCTTATAGAGCGTATTGATTTTCCGAAGAAGGCCGATGGCCTTTGCAAATTATAGGCATGTGAAGATAAAATAGTTCGTCAAAAGCCCTTGCTGCGGAGCCTGGCGCAAGCGCTCCACCAGTCGTGGTCTCAGTACAAGACAAATTTCTCCCAAAATAACTACCTATTACGAGATACAGAAAATTCTTTTGAAGAAATAACAAAACACCCGCTCCACTCAAATTTTCATAACATCAAAAAAATAAATGAAATCTGGAGAACTGTTTAAATGGGAGGTTATGGACCGATGAATAATTCTAGGCATGGGTGTTGGAGCTCATAGAAAAAAGTCATTGTGCAAAATTTCAGCAAAATAAGGGAGCTATACGTAGACGTGGTCGGATTTGGCCCATTTAACCCATTTGAAATAAGTGTTGGGTTTACGCATCAGTGACTTGCCGAACATTTATATGTATGTATTGGCTGTATGTTACATACTTATATTGAAAAAACTATATACTGAATAAAATAAAAATAATAATTTTTCAAAATGTTGCCTGTGGTATTTTTATTATAATTTTTCGTAAAATAATCTTTTTTGAAAAAAAATTTTAAAAATGTTGTCTTTTTTACAACATTTAAATTTTGATGAAAAAAGAGTAATATGTTATAATATTAATTATAGTGTCTGTTCGATCTTTTTTATTCAACCCCGATTTCTCGGGATCTATACTACATAAAAATACCAAGTGTACCTTTTGGTTATTACGGAACCGAAATCTCTTTACATGTATAATTTCATCTAAAATGGATTAAAATCCTCCAAAAAGCAAACCGCAAGATAAAAAAGTAGAGAACCAGGTGGATCATTGACAAACATTCACCGGTAAGAGCTTCGTTCAGTCTTCTAATTGAGACCTGTGCAAAACTCCAGAATGACGAAAGTAATAAGTGCCTGGACTTTGCACTTATTACTTTTTCGACTTTGCACACCCTTGTGAAGTCAACCTTTTCCTGTGTCCACCGCGACGTATACGACCATGAAATATCCGGCCGCGAAATTAGCCTTTACCACCTTGCAACAGCACCAACACACGCCTCAATCGCGCGGTCTCATTCACTCTTACCAGGTCACATTCTCCCTTACCAAGTTTATATATAACCTCATAATATTCCCATATATTTTGACACTGGAATTTTGCATGTAATTTCAATAATTCTTCAGATATTCCCATTCTAAATACTGCAAAGATACCTTTATCGTCAAACAAATGACGGGCTTAAGTCTCTTTTTTCGATCCACCACATAGCAAATTCGGTAAGATTTCTAGGCGGTTTCTTTACGTCATATGTCACAAATTTTAGAAACACCTTAAATTTATGCCAAATCACCATTGGCCTTTAAAAATCAATCGCTCTTTACATTCCGCATGTCAGAACCAAGTTTATATTCAAAATTTAGTCCAATTCCGATAAAAACGGCGGATGATCAGTATAAATACGTATCAGTAGCAAGAAAAAGGACGATACTTTGTCAGTACCGGCTGGTATCATTTTATTCGCGTTATTATACCCACCACCGAAGGATGGGGGTATATTCATTTTGTCATTCCGTTTGCAACACATCGAAATATCCATTTCCGACCCTATAAAGTATATATATTCTTGATCAGCGTAAAAATCTAAGACGATCTAGACATGTCCGTCCGTCTGTCCGTCTGTCTGTTGAAATCATGCTACAGTCTTTAAAAATAGAGATATTGAGCTGAAATTTTGCACAGGTTCTTTTTTCGTCCATAAGCAGGTTAAGTTCGAAGATGGGCAATATCGGACTATACCTTCATATAGCCCCCATATAGACCGATCCGCCGATTTAGGGTCTTAGGCCCATAAAAGCCACATTTATTATCCGATTTTGCTGAAATTTGGGACAGTGAGTTGAGTTAGGCCCCTCGATATCCATCGTCAATTTGGTTCAGATCGGTTCAGATTTGGATATAGCTGCCATATAGACCGATCCTCCGATTTGGGGTCTTAGGCCCATAAAAGCCACATTTATTATCCGATTTTGATGAAATTCGGGACAGTGAGTTGTGTTAGGCCCTTCAATATCCTTCGTCAATTTGGTTCAGATCGGTCCAGATTTGGATATAGCTGCCATATAGACCGATCCTCCGATTTAAGGTCTTAGGCCCATAAAATCCACATATACTCTCCGATTTTGCTGAATTTTGGGACAGTGAGTTGTGTTAGGCCCCTCGACACCCTTCGTCAATTTGGCTCTGATCGGTTCAGATTTGGATATAGCTGCCATATAAATCGATCCTCCGATTTAGGGTTTTAGGCCCATAAAAGCCACATTTATTTTCCGATTTTGATGAAATTCGGGACAGTGAGTTGTGTTACGCCCCTCAATATCCTTCGTCAATTTGGTTCAGATCGGTCCAGATTTGGATATAGCTGCCATATAGACCGATCCTCCGATTTAGGGTCTTAGGCCCATAAAAGCCACATTTATTAGCCGATTTCGCTGAAATTTGGGACAGTGAGTTGTGTTAGGCCCTTCGACACCCTTCGTCAATTTGGCTCTGATCGGTTCAGATTTGGATATAGCTGCCATATAGACCGATCCTCCGATTTAGGGTCTTACGCCCATAAAAGCCACATTTATTATCCGATTTTGCTGAAATTTGGGACAGGGAGTTGTGTTAGACCCTTCGACATTCTTCGTCAATTTGGCCCAGATCGGTTCAGATTTGGATATAGCTGCCATATAGACCGATCGTCAGATTTAGGGTCTTAGGCCCATGAAAGCCACGTTTGTTATCCGATTTTGCTGAAATTTGGGACAGTAAATTGTGTTAGGCCCTTTGATATTTCTCATCAATTTGGTGCAGATCGCACCAATTTTGGATATAGCTGCCATATAGACCGATCTCTCGATTTCAAGTTTTGGGCCCACAAAATGCTCATTTATTGTCCGATGTCGCCCAAATTTGGAACAGTGAGTTAGGTTAAGCCCCTCGACATAATCCTGCAATATGGCACAGATCGGTTAAGATTTGGATATAGCTGTCATATAGACCGATCTCTCTTTTTAAGGTTTTGCGCCCATTTATTATCCGATGTCGCCGAAATTCAGGTATACAATTTTCACCGGATTTGGATGAAAGGTGGTTTACGTATATTCCCGAGGTGGTGGGTATCCAAAGTTCGGCCCGGCCGAACTTAACGCCTTTTTACTTGTTAGCAAATATTTTTAATACCATTTGGTATCAATTTAATACCAGACTGAATTAAAAACCAATTCTGGGAATCAATGGATATGGAATCGTACCGAAAACAATGACTTGAGGTTGGTCACGGTGTAATATTGTTAGTATTTATTTAAATGTAATTATTAGCATAGATAATCGAAATAAAATAAAATTTTAATTATTTTCATTGGTTTTTATACCCTCCACCATAAGATGGGGGGGTATACTAATTTCGTCATTCTGTTTGTAACTACTCGAAATATTCGTCTGAGACCCCATAAAGTATATATATTCTTGATCGTCGTGAAATTTTATGTCGATTTAGCCATGTCCGTCCGTCTGTCCGTCCGTCCGTCCGTCCGTCCGTCCGTCCGTCTGTCTGTCGAAAGCACGCTAACTTCCGAAGGAGTAAAGCTAGCTGCTTGAAATTTTGCATAAATACTTCTTATTAGTGTAGGTCGGTTGGTATTGTAAATGGGCCATATCGGTCCATGTTTTGATATAGCTGCCATATAAACCGATCTTGGATCTTGACTTCTTGAGCCTCTAGAGTGCGCAATTCTTATCCGATAGGAATGAAATTTTGGACGACGTGTTTTGTTATGATATCCAACAACTGTGCCAAGTATGGTTGAAATCGGTTCATAATCTGATATAGCTGCCATATAAACCGATCTTGGGTCTTGACTTCTTGAGCCTCTAGAGTGCGCAATTCTTATCCGATTTGAATGAATTTTGGCACGACGTTTTTCGTTATTATATCCAACAACTGTGCCAAGTATGGTTCAAATCGGCCCATAATCTGATATAGCTGCCATATAAACCGATCTTGGGTCTTGAATTCTTGAGCCTCTAGAGTGCACAATTCTTATCCGATTGGAATGAAATTTTGCACGACGTGTTTTGTTACGATATCCAACAACTGTGCTAAGTATGGTTGAAATCGGTCCATAACCTGATATAGCTGCCATATAAACCGATCTTGGGTCTTGACTTCTTAAGCCTCTAGAGTGCGGAATTCTAATCCGATTACAATGAAATTTTGCACGACGTGTTTTGTTATGATATTCAACAACTGTGCCAAGTATGGTCCCAATCGGTCCATAACCTGATATAGCTGCCATATAAACCGATCTTGGGTCTTGACTTCTTAAGCCTCTAAAGTGCGCAATTCTTATCAGATTGGAATGAAATTTTGCACGACATGTTTTTTTATGATATCCAACAAGTGTGCCAAAAATGGTTCAAATCGGCTCATAAACTGATATAGCTGTCATATAAACAGATTTGGGGACTTGACTTCTTGTGCTTCTAGAGGACGCAATTCCTACCTGATTTGGCTGAAATTTTGCATGACGTTTTTTATTTTTTCTTTCAACCACTGTGTCAAATAAGGTTTAAATCGGTTCATAACCTGATATAGCTGCCATGTAAACCGATCTGGGATCTTGACTTCTTGAGCCTCTAGAAGTCGCAATTATTATCCGATTTGCCTGAAATTTTGTACGATGGATCCTCTCTTGACCATCAACATACGTGTTGATTATGGTCTAAATCTGTTTATAGCCCGATACAGCTCCCATATAAATCGATCTCTCTATTTTACTTCTTGAGCCCCCAAAGGGCGCAATTCTTACTCGAATTGGCTGACATTCTACACAGGTCTCCAACATATAATTTAATAGTGGTCTAAACCGGATCATATCTTTATATCGCTCTAATAGCAGAGCAAATCTTTTCTTTTATCGCTTTTTGCTTAAGAAGAGATGTCGGGTAAAGAACTCGACAACTGCGCTCCATGGTGGAGGGTATATAAGATTCGGCCCGGCCGAACTTAGCACGCTTTTACTTGTTTTTGTTCATTTTGGGGGGGAATATTCAAGTGATATCGAGATTGGTATTAAAATAATAACAGTTTGGCTCTAAAACCAATACGTGTTTGGTATTAAAAGCAATACCAGTTCTTTAATAAGGCTATTACCAAAGGGTATTAATCATTTCATATATCTTCCGTTCCATGTGGTATTGCTTTTATACCATACGGAGTTGCTTTACAATCAATACCGTATGGTACTAAAAGGAGCACATTTGGTATCACGTTTTCGCTGGGTGCAGTTGAGTTGAGTAAGAGTAGTTACTCTAATATACACCTATTTATATCTCTTTACAACGAGCTGAGCCTGCTTATAAAATAGCCATCAGTCTGAAGTTCAGATTTCATTCTGGCAACTGTACTCCTCGAGTGGCAGTGTATATTGCTTTGTCACATATGCATGTATCATATACACAACCAAATGTAGAGTGAATAGTGTAGACATGGAAAACAGTTAACTCAAATGAACAGAAAGAGAAAGAGAGACCAAATGCAATTTTAAAGTAATTGTCAGAAAACTAAATCTACAATGACCTGTTACGTAGTTACACAACATACTACACCGACTGGATTAAGTGAGCAAATGCACAGAAACTTGAAACGAAAACAGGAAGGAAGGATAAAAGTCGTTCGAGTGTGTCAGTATGTGCCGCAGATTGTTATGAACACAAACAGGAGACGGAAATAAATGGTGGGGTTATGGCATTGTTTTTTTTTTTTTTTTGTTATCAGTTCTTTTCATAGAACTCTTTTTTTTGGATAAATTATTATATAAAAAGAAAATCATGAAAAAAACCCATAAAAACTTCCTACACTACTTCTTATTGGGCGAACAGTGAATAAAAACTCACTCCGACTAAGGGGGATAATAAGTGTCAATTTCCGTTGAGTCGGTGCAAAATTTTCATGAATAATTTACGAGAGAATTAAAAGAATTCCCAAAATCCCACCCAAGGTTGCAAACAGTTTCCCTGAATGCGGCATTGAACTGTATTTAAGACTTGCGAGCATCTGAGTGTCTTTTTGCATTAACTATTTAAGCTTTCAATTGTCCGTGATCATGTGAAAGGCCAATCAATGTCAACTCCAAGCTTCTGCTATGACCTTTTACAGGATTTCGCTGCCACCGAATCATCGTCTTCCACATCATCATCCGTCTTTGTATTTCATGAAAGAACACAAAGCCAAAGTTATCCCAGAACCATTTCTATGGCATTCAGAATTTGTGTGGCTTGTCGCCTCCGCTGTTCCTTCCACGTTTATGCGAATATTTGGTGGGGGTAAGTCCCTTCGTTTGACCAGTTAACAAAAGAAAATTATCGGAAAATAAGCAGGCAATCATCTGCATTATCAAGAATTAATGAGTTCTACTCTCTGTTCGTCCCCATACAAAAGCGATTTTTTGTTCGCACGCCTTATTTGCTTTCCTTTCTCAGTGCGATTTTTCTCCTTTTGTAAAAGTTCCCAAGAAAGGAGTAAACGTTTTTTTTTTTCTTATGTTTGTCACTGGATTATTAGTTAATATGTCGGTGAAAGGGGATTTCTTTTTTGTGTGTTCCTTTAAATCCTTTTTCGTTTTACACTTCTTTGGTCAGCCTAAAGCAACTGTTTCTTCACTCTTGCAGTAGTCTCCTAAAGCGAATGCCTCATACAGACCATAGGACTATGAATGACCAAAAAAGAAAAGATTGCTGGATTTCAAAAGTATTTATGTATATGAAAGTCACAGCCTTCATTCAGTTGAAAATTGGGAGCATTTTCAGAGCATGCAAATGAGCTATAGAGACTGAATTTGCGTTGTAGATAAACATTTTGCATAAACTTTTTTTTACATTTTAGAGGTGGAAAATTTTAGCAAGAATTGTTTCTTATAAAGCATTCAGGCCACCTACATGGGCTGAATACAATTTCAATTTTGTCATTAATATTGAGGGTAGAACTATATCGAAATGGGGCACAATTTCACTATATATTCAATTCATTTAATTTTTAAAATTATAACAACCGGCGTGTTTGGATTGTCTTAAAGTGGTACTACCCAATCGTACAAACAGGTCGAGTAGTTCTTTTCAATCTTCATGAATATATGTCACTGTAATAGTAATAGTGTCAGCGTATGTCATCGTAATAGTGTGATAACTGTATACATAGCTGTAAAATCACAACCGGCTTTTGTTTGCGAACTCAAACACCTCAAGGTAAACAAAATATTTTTGCATCGCTCCCTAATTAGTTAAAAACATGCAAAAATGCATTAAGTTCGGCCGGGCCGAACTTTGAATACCCACCACCTCGGGTATATGTGAAAATTGGATAACTTAGGCAGCCAAATTCGGCACGGATATTGAGTGGTCTAATAAATATAAGTCACTGTTGAATTTTTTATTTTAAATTTCAACAAAATCGGGTGTAATAAAGCTTTTATGAGCTTCAGACTCGTAATCGGCACATCAGTCTGTACGACAGTTATATCTAAATACAGTGCGATCTTGACCATATTTGGGTCGGATGGCGGTTGGCCTAAAACTACTCAATGTTTAAAATTTCAGCGAAATCGGATAAAAAACAAGTAAAAGCGTGCTAAGTTCGGTCGGGCCGAATCTTATATACCCTCCACCATGGATCGCATTTGTGAAGTTCTTTTCCCGGCATCCCTTCTTAGGCAAAAAAAAGATAAAAGAAAAGATTTGTTCAGCTAATAGAGCGATATCATGATATAGTCCGGTTCGGACAACAATTAAATTATGCAAGCGTTGTAGGTTTTTAAGACGAGTCATGGTTTAATTATAGACCAAACTGTAGATGTTTGACAGTGAAACAAAACACGAAACGTGCGTGAGCTATTTAAACTAGCATAGCCAAAAAGATAATAGCTAAAAAATCAGCCTTTATAAGAAAGTCGGAAAGGGTCTGGAGATTGGATAAGACTTTGCTAGACCTAGGGGTCTGAATATTAGATCTAAATCAGCCTTTTCACGAGGAAGACGAGGTATGCCAATTTGTCTCAATACGTTTCCTCCTCATATCGATATATGATAAAGTCAAATACTTAGAACTGATCTTGGACCGGAACGAAATTGGAAATGTATCTTTTAGAAGCGTACCGAGAAGGCTGACACATATTGGACACTATGGACCCGGGTAATAGAATTGAAATGGGAGAAATAAGAATTGCTCCCTCTAGAGGCTCAAGAAATCAATTTAGGAGATCGGTTTACATATAATCAGAGTTGAATATTGCTTGATGTTGTTAGCGTAATGACAAAATTAATATATCACTTCATAGGGTAAGGTGTGCATAAGAAGGAAATCTATAATAAATAATCAATTTAAAAGCAAAGGAGCGGGAGCGGAGCAAAAAAAAATTGGCGCAGCGGAGCTTACAAATTATTGCCGGAGCGGAAGTGGAGCGGATCCCTGATTGTAACACTCTTCTATTAAATAGGAGATAAGTAATAAATTATTTAATTATAACGCCTAAAGATATGCTTCAAATATTATCATACAACTAGTGTTGCCAATTTTGCAATTTATTTTTAAACCCATCACAATGGGATAAGAGGTATTACATTCATATTGGCATTGGAAACAGTGAGTTGAAATAATAGGTTGTGTAAGACTGTAATCGGTGTAACTTAGATATTTTACAACAATATAATACAACTGCAACAAAAGTAGGAAGATGCTTTTTAGTTCCTAGCGATGAACCAGTTATAATGCTTTAAGAATTTAAAAATTTCCAAAACCTTCAGAAAAGTTTTCAAAAAAAAAAAAAAAATATGATATGCTAGTGGTGGGCTTACGCTTTTCAGTTTCAGACATTCTATAGTTTCCTCTTCCTCGAAATGCTTTTCTTAGTAAATTTGATGGATTTTAAAAATATAAGTTGTTTTAGAACTCCGTCGTATAAAATGATGACTCGATTACATTATTTTGACTTACAAGAAGGCTAGTTTTTATTCATCTTTGACAAAATTTGATACGGTGGGTTGTATTGAACCTCTCGATACAAAGTCGTTCTATTCCTATAATGCACAGTGTCCCAACATCAAAATCTATTATCCAAAACAACGCATCCTGTTTTCAAGGCAAAGGATTACTGCATTCAAAAAAGTTTATTAAAAAGTTTATTCAAACTTAAAGGCTTTGTCCTTGATCTAAGGATTTTTGGTGATGATTGCGAGCTAAATAAGCGAATCTTAAAAAAAAAAAAACTTATAGTTCAAGTCGTAATGGACACAACCTTTCGATTCGAATTTCGTTTGCTCATTGTTTGTAGTTTTACATCACATTTTTTTTTTGCGATCGTCCAGATAATGATGTTAGCATTTTAACATTTAAAGGCGTTCCTATTAGTAAGTCAACAGTCTTCAGCCATCAAATTTGGTATTTAATGTCTTACTAACATCATTCCAATAGTCTTTTATTGAATAAAAAACCTGAAATTCATCCATTTATCCACAAATTTCAATTGATAACATGTCCTTCAATAAGAGATAATAACATTTATAGAATTAAGGAATGATTCCACAGAAATAGTGTTGTAAAAATTCATAAAATACTCAAATATTTTCACTCAATTACACATATTCCTTTTTTGGTATTCCCAAGTACAAAAAGGTTGACAATATGGAGGAAAAAGGTCATAGAAATAGCCTATTCAATTTTTGTTTCAAAGGATGGGATTGGTGTCATTAACTTCCTGGCCGTTACAAAGAGTCCATGCTAGGCCATGATTTCAATTCGGTATTATTATGATTATCAATGCTATGTCGAAGGATGCCATTGTGTTATTACAACTACTGTGGGTAAAGCCGACGACATTCGTTATTCATTGTCAGCAATCAATTTATTTGTTATATTGCTACTGGGTCCCAATTAAAAAAAAGAAGAAATGACAGCTTACAACAATGTAGGCAGAAAAAATAAATCTTCTGATGTTGCCATATTAAAAGAGTAAGTTGAGACGTTAAAGACCGAAGGTGAAAAAATCCAAATTTGCCCTTGAACATTCCATTGAGGAATAGCAGTGATACTTCTCTCGAATCAATGAGTCCTGTCCAATACAAGTTTAAGCATAATAATATGAGAATTTCTTTCATAATAACCGAGTCCGAACGGCTTGCCGCAGAACGACTCCATATAGTAGAGAAGTTTACACTACTGATTACCTAAGAAAAATACCTCACAAGTGTGACCAGTACAAAGAGGGGATAATTACCGCTTAAAATATTTTTCTCATATTCTCGGTTTTGCAGAAATTTTACACAATGACTTCTACAATGGTCTCCAACATGTAATTCATGTCCGAATCGGACCATAACTTGATATACCTACAATTGCATAGCAATTCTCTTCTTTTATCCTTTGTTTGCCTAAAAATATATACCGGGAAAAGGGCTTGACAAATGCGACCCATGGTGGAGGATATATAAGATTCGGCCCAGCCGAACTTAACAAGCTTTTACTTACGGTCTGCAGCCAAAAATATCCGATATTATGAATTATTTCAAGACTGAATAAATTTAGCACAAAACGTGTGAATAAACGGAACGGCACGGCGCAAGGAGTGTATGCTGCAATCGACGAATAGCAGTTGGACAAGTGTATTTTGTTGTAATAGTTGAATGTCTTCATTTGGTATAAATATATGAAGTTGAGTAATTTTCTTTCTTGCTGCGCCACAAAAGGAAAGTGCTCTTAAGAGCATAGTTTCAATGTAGAACACATATCTTTTTTGACAAATGATGCTGACAAGTTTGGTGGTACAAAATGAAATCGCGATCGAGGAAACCAGTCAAAGGTTACCCACTACCTAGGGTGTAAATAAACAAAATTTCGTTAAAATTCGGTGAAAAATTCATGATTCCAAACCTAAAGCACCAATAAAGAAGTATGGTCCGATCTGGAACAAACTCGCCACAACTTACTGCTCAAAATTTGAGGAAAATCTGGCAATAAAAGTGTCTTATGTGGGTTCATGACCATATGTCAAGAGATCGCTATATATAGCAGCTATATCCAAAAATGATCCGATTTGTACCATATTCGGGTGTGATATGTTAACATAGCGCACTCTACTTAATTTCAGTAAAACCGAAGAATAAATACGCTATATAGGGGTGAAAGACCTTCAATCGGAAGATCGGTCTATATGGGAACTATACCCAAGTATATTCCGATCTAAATCATACTCAAACGGCCGAAAACAGCAAACTTTGTTATATTTCAGCGAAATTGGCCAAGAAATGGGCCTACTATTGAACTGAGACCTTAAATGGGGAGATTTGCCTATATTTGTGCTATATTATGATAAAGGCTGATTTGAACCATATTTGGCACGAATGTCGAGGGTTTAGCACAAATCATTGTGCCAATATTTTAGAGCAATCGGGTAAGGTTAGGTAAGGTTGAAAATAGGGTGTGGATATTAATCCGCCCCATGCCACTTGAAGATACACCTAAGCCAGTAATAGGCTTGTTGTGCGCTCTAAATGCTAAAAAAGTAACCTCGAAAAAGAAAATCTAAGTTAGGAATTCCGTGCTACTAACAAAATTCTTACTTGTTTTCCATGCTACGCCCCTAAGTTGGGTCATGTCTGTAAGTTGGTTTGTGTCCCCACTTAAGTTCCGGTATCTGTTAGCCTTGAAAGCCGGGCAATGACATAGAAAACGCTCCAATCGGGTAATAAATGCGGCTTTTTTAAGCATAAGACCTTAAATCGGAAAACTGGTCCATATGGGGGCTATATTAAGATATAGATTGAAAAAAACCATATTCTGCATTGATGTTGGGGATCTTAACACAAGTCATTGTGCCAAATTTCGGGAAAATCGCGCAGTTAATGTGGCTTAAGGCCCATTAAAGCCTTACTTACTTAATTGGCTATGGCAGAACATTTGTCCCATTAGTCATGCGTAGAATAGCGTTTCAAGTGCCTTGATCTTCTGCGCTCCTTCTCTGGCACCAAGTGAACCCTCTAAGATTAAAGTCAACTAAATTTCCCAAGAACGTTCCATTAAGGAACAGGGAATACTTCTTTCATATCAATGAGTGCATTCTGATTAAAGTTTAAGCTCCATTATAAGGGGCCTCCTTTGCTGAGTCCGAACGGCGTGCCGTATAGCGACATCACCTGGTGGAGAAGTTTTAACATGGCAGGATACCTTACAAATGTAGCCAGCATTAGTAAGGGGATAACCACCGTTAAAAACGCCGTCGTTCGGCGTCATATGCGGACATGCTAAACTCTGCGACACTGTGGCCTTAAAGTCTTACCCTTATATTCAATCGGGATTTCAGTTTATATGGGGGCTATATTAAAGTACAGACAGATCTCGACCATATTTGGCACAGATATCGGGGATCTTAGCACAAATCATTTGGAGATCGGTCTAATAGGGGCCTATACCATAAACTAGTCCTATATAGCTCATTTTCGAACTTAACAGAAAACAAGTAAGAGCATGCTAAGTTCGGCCGGGCCGATCCCTGCACCATGGATCGCATTTGTCTAGTTCTAGGCGCAGTATCTCTTTTTAGGCAAACAAAGAATATTGAATTAGAACTGTTATGCTATTGGAGCTATATGAAGTTATAGTCCGATTTGGACCATAAATGAATGCAGAACATTGTAGAAGTCTTTGTATAACATTTCAGTTCATTCGGATAAGAATTGCGCCTTGTAGATGCTCAAGAAGCAAAATCGGGAGATTGGTTTATATGGGAGCTGTATCAAGCTATAGATCGATTCGGACCATAATATACACGTATGTTGAAAGTCATGAGAGAAGCCGTTGTACAAAATTTCAGCCAAGTCAAGAAGTCAAGATCCCAGAACGGTTTATATGGCAGCTATACCAGATTAAGAACCGATTTGAATCATACTTAGTACAGTTGTTGAAAGTGATACCAAAACACTACGGATGAGAATTGCACCCTCTAGAGGCTCAAGAAGTCAAGATCCAAGATCGGTTTATATGGCAGCTATATCAGGTTATATAACGATTTGAACCATACATAGCGCACTTGTTGGAAGTGATACCAAAACACCATTTGCAAAATTTCCGTCAAATCGGACGAGAATTGCGCCCTCTAGAGGCTCAAGAAGTCAAGACCCAATATCGGTTTATATGGCAGCTATATCAAAACATGGACCGATTTGGCCCATTCACAATCCCAACCGGCCTACACTAATAAAAAGTATTTGTGCAAAATTTCCAGCTTTACTTCTTCGAAATTTAGCGTGCTTTCGACAAACAATCGGACGGACGGACGGACAGACGCAGGGACATGGCTAGATCGTCTAGATTTTTACGACGATCAAGAATATATATACTTTATAGGGTCGGAAATGATTATATCGATGTGTTGCAAACGGAATGACAAAATGTGTATGGCCCCATTCTTCGGTTGTGGGTATACAAATGAGATTGGGAGTCATATGTGAAGTTAAATAATAATCAGATACACTGAAAAAATGTTGTTCTTGATTCTAAAGCCAAAGATTAGCAAACTCAATTTTACAACTCTTTAAAGAAATATTGCTTTTGGTGACCCTTTGGTGACAATATTTTCCTTCATATTAAGGTTTTTTTTCAAAATTTCGTTGAAAGTTAGAAAATTTACCTTGGGACAAGACAACAGTGAACTACAGGTGAGGACGCAAAACAGCCTTACAAATGTTTAATTTTTTGGTTTAGATGCCAAATTAAAAAAAAAAAAAATCATAAAAAACTAATTGGACAGCCATCTGCGTTGTAAAACAAAAATTAATCAGCTATCAAAATTTGATGGTCATGTGCGTTAAAGATAGCATCTTTAAATTGAAGTTTTGGGTCTTTGGCTCATTTTCATTGCTAAAATCCTACGAATAATGTAAAATCTTAAATTTTGGCTCAACTTTTTTTCAGTGCAGCGATTAAATTTCGAAACAAAAGATTGTATCCGTTGGAATAGCTTCATTATTTTGAAGTTTCTTCTATGTGTTCAAAAAGAAAAATGTCGATTAATGTTTAAAAAATATACTGATGAATTAAACAAATAATAAATAATCGTTTTTATATATTTTTCAGGTAAGTCATGGCTGAATAATAGAATGTTAAGTCACTTGCCGACAATAAAAAGTGAAAAGGCCCCATGAACATTGAGGATTTCAAAATTTGCTGTTTAAAAATCCCACAAATAAGATAAAGCGTAAGTAAAGAATGAGTTTAAAAAGAGAACAAGTTGAGATCCTCAATGGCAAGTAATGTCAAAAATTCTAAAAAATATATGTCGGCTGATTGCTTTCCACAGTTTTATTCAGTGAATCCTGCAGATAAGTAAAATTTATCACAAATAGGATTTAAAATGAAAGTATATAAGGAACATGCCAACCTATCCGCCATGGTGGCCCCTATTGTTTTTTTTCCTTAATCATTATGTAAAGCGTCGTCGTCCTTATTTCTCCAAAAAGATCTTAAAAAAAAAAAATACCTACCATATTACAGTAAAAAAAAAATCTCCTGCTGATGATTTTTCTTGGTCGAAAATGAAATCGCGATACAGGAAACCAGTCAAATGCTTCTAGCAACAACACATTTTTTTGATGAGTTTTAAATGTTTTTGATATACCAAACAATGGTCTAAAGCCGGACAATATCCTGCAATGGAATCTCGGTAAAAAAAACATTGAAATCCCGTGTTGGTTTTCACATTAAAAACTTAGTAACCTTATGACAGACGCATAATGCGCTCTGACCCAATTAAACGCCTATTTACAGTAGAAATACTAACAGGTGGCAACTTTTCTTAGCTAGACAAACATCCAAACGAACACGTACTCAAATCAACAACCCAAAAAAACCGACATTCACACAAGTATTTGTAGCGATAATCACATACAGCTGTGTCCGTTGGCGACAGACACGTAGACAGGCATTCGCACTTGTCGAGTCTTCTGTGTGTATACGCGGATGTACCGAAAAACAAACAAATAAAACAAATATTTTTATGGAACTTTTTTACAATCAGAAGTCCTTAGTATGTATGGACCACAGTATATATGTTGGAGACCACAGTAGAAGTCATTGTATAGAATTTCAGCCAATTCGAATTAGAATTGCTCCTTTTAGGGGCTCAATAAATAAAATAGGGAGATCGGATTATAGGGGAGCTGTATCAGGCTGTAAACCGATATAGACCATATTTGACACGTGAAGAAGCCGTTGTACAAAATTTCGGCCAAATCGGATAATAATTGCGCCCTTTATAGGCTCAAGAAATCAAGATCCAAAATCGGTTTATATAGCTGTTATATCAGGTTAGGGACCGATTTGAACCATATTAAGCACAGATGTTGGTAGTAATAACAAAATACCTAATGCAAAATTTCAGCAAAATCGGATAAGAATTAAGCCCTCTTGTGGCTCAAAAAGTCAAGATTCAAAATCGGTTTATATGCCAGCTATATCAGTTTACGGACCGATTTGAATCATACTTAGCACAGTTGTTGGAAGTCGTAACCAAACACCTCATGCAAAATTTCAGCCAAATCGGATAGGACTTGCGGCCTATGGAGGACAGCTATATCAGGTTATGGACAGTTTTTATCCATACTACTATGGCCCATTTACAACCCAACTAACTTACACTAATAAGAAGTATTTGTGCAAATTTCCAAGCGGCTAGCTTTACTCTTTCGAAAGTTAGCGTGCTTTCGACAGACAGACTGCCTTTCCTCCTTAGTGGAATGTTTATGGGAAAATTTCCGTTTGGATTTGCAAAATTCACCTGTACTGGTTGCCGGGCCGCAAAGATATTCCAGGAACTACCTTACATATTCCAGGGATAATGGCATCTGTGGGTATGCCTCTAGCGACATGTAAGCTAAGTTTTCAGAACCAGGCCCGAAGTTCAACGAATGATAGATGGTCACAAAGAGGGGGCTGTGAGCATTCCAAAACTATGTGGCCTAATCTAGACTTGAACTAAGGGAACTTGCGACTAAGGAAACTTTTTCTTGTCATGTGACGGCTACGGACACTGTGTTATCCTTGATACAATGCCCGATGTTCCTGGCAGTGTGGACTACACATTGCCTGAGCCGCTTTTTGATAAGAAGTATTGTGCCACTATTCCTGATAGAACCGATTTTACCGAATATCCCTAACTAACCGAACCGATATCCCTAATAATCCTACGACATACCGGATGGTTCCAAACTGGACCACCAGTTGGGTTTTGGTGTGTAATCTGAAAAACTAGGACTGATCATAACGAGAAGGTTAACCGTTAAACTGTAGTGTGTATCAATCAGACATCATTGTGATTAAATAAATAGAATGGCTAAGATAAAATGTCATAACGACGATTGGCATGAATATCTTCTCAGACAGCCAGGCAGCCATTAAATCCCTGGAGAACGTATTTCTGAACACAAAAACCGCACTCGACTGCCGCAGATCTCTCAACGAGATGGCTAAACAGTTCAAAATTCATCTGTTCTGAGCGCCGGGCCACAGAGATATCCCAGGGGATTATAAAGCGGATGAGCTTTCGAGACTAGAAACTACCCTACATATTCCAGGGATACTGGAATCTGTGCGTATGCCTCTAGCGACATGTAAGCTAAGTTTTCAGGACCAGGCCCGAAGGACAACGAATAATAGATGGTCTCAAATAGGGGGCTGAGAGCATTCCAAAACTATGTGGCCTAATATAAACATGAAGAGGTCTGCCGCTTTGCTGTCACTGGCAAGAACAGACGTCTCAGTCGTTGTGTTCGGCATGACAGATCACTGTAATATAGGTAAAGATGCTGACAGCTTGAAGGTTGCAAGTAACGACTTCTGCATTAGCTGTGAAGACGTCGAGGAAGAAGAAGGAGTTCCACTAAAGGTTCTCATTTTTTTGAGAACTTGTCTGATTTAGCGGATGTGAAAGCTGTTGTTGTTTAAAGTTATTTTTAAAGTGATCAGAATGGTTCAACGGTAGGAACTAAATGGCATATTTCTTCTCCTTTTCCTGTGGTGTGCCACATAAATCAAACCTAGGCTTGGGCAGGCCGCGCCGTAAGTTGATGTGGTTATTGGATGTTTCTAACCGTCAAGAGTATTCACATTGCAAATTTTAGAGAACATTTAAGAAGTGGTTTAAGAATTGTAGTCGGAGGATCGGGTTATTGTAGTTATTGTAGTTGTTGTAGTAGTTTATTATGTTCTATTATATATCTTTCGTCTGCTTGATTCTGTTGAGTATCAAGACCCAGGAACTCTGCGACTAATATGGGGTGCGTCCACAGGGATCTGGGTCTGAGTCGAGTGGGTCTGGCCGAGCAGTTAAATAGGTGACGTGTATCGTGCGGTCCCTGGTTACAATCGGGACATACATCTTGCACGTCGGCATCAATCCTAGCTCTGTGGGAATTGAGACGGCTGCATCTGCCGGAACGTAATTGAGCCAGAACCACTCTGGTTTGCCGGGGGAGGTCGATTTCTTCGGGTGTAATGGGTGGCGTTCGTTCTCCAATGACTACATTCACCCGGTAGCCAATTACCGCGTCTGCTACCGTGTCTGCATGAATGTTGTTCAGACCCGCTTGGTATGCCGCTTGATCTAGAGGTTCTCTCTTGTAGCGCTGAACCTCATGCTATAGATCATGTAGATCTACCTTAAGGCTTCTGGGCGGTGGGTATCTATCCACAAGATGATGATTTGGATGGTTTCTGCGATAACAGCCCAAATGGTATTGCTTAGACAGTATGTAATTATGTATTCGCACTGGTATCTTTGTCTCCTGATGGAGGTGGTCCACATGAGAACTGAGGAGACAGCCCGTCGCAGTTCGGAGGGCGGCATTCTGACAGATCTGAATGTTATTCCACTGCGTGTCACAAAGTTGACGAGACCACACTGGCGCTGCATAACTTACCACAGACCGGCCAATTGCTTTGTGCGTGGTCAACAAGGTTTCTTTGTCTGCACCCCAAGTGCTGCCAGCGAGTGACTTGAGGACCTTGTTTCTACTTTTGACTTTATTGCAGATTGCTGTGGCATGTGGGGAGAATGTATAAGAGCTGTTAAATGTGACGCCAAGTATTTTGGGACACTTGATGGTCGGAATCATTTCTCCATCGACCATCACAGTCAGCTCAGTATTCACCTCACGCGTATTTGTAGTGAACAGTGAGGCTGAAGATTTGGTGGCGGATATCTTCAGATTTCTTGCAGCGAAATATGAGGCAAGCTCGTTGAGGTAGACGTTCAACCTATCGCAGATGTCATCAATGGGTGGGGGGCCTGATGCCATGATCGTACAATCGTCCGCATATGATACGATCTCTATGCCGTCTGGAGGGGGTGAAATGGAGGATAGGAAGAGGTTAAACAGAGCCGGAGATATCACCCCACCTTGGGGAACTCCTTGTTTCACTCTACAGTGTTTCGACTTCTTATCCCTAAATTCCACAAATGACTGGCGACCACACAGATAATTCGCGACCCATCGTTTCAGGCCTGGCTGGAATAATTTGGCATGGCTGACCGTGTCGAATGTCTTCGATAGGTCCAGTGCCACGAGGACCGTCCTATCACATGGCCTGGGTTGATTGAAGCCACGGCAAATGTGTGTGGTAATGGCATGCAAAGCAGTTGTCGTGCTGTGCAGTCTCCGAAATCCATGTTGGTGCTCGGCGAATGGAAATTCTCCTACGAGGCTCGGGAGGAGTAATGCCTCAAGCGTCTTTGCCACTGGTGAGAGAAGGGAGATCGGTCTGTACGACTCCCCCAAACTCGGGTCTTTTCCAGGCTTCAGTAGCGGGATCACTCTGCCCATTTTCCAGACATCGGGAGCTATAAGAGTGTTCAATGACAGGTTGAGGACAGTGGTAAGGTACTCAACTCCAGGTGAATCCAGATTCTTCAGCATTAATGTAGAGATTCTGTCGGTGCCCAACGCCTTGGAAGATTCGGCGCCACGGATGACATTCGTAACTTCGCCCACGGTAAATTGTGATGGCTGTTCATCGGCTCGGAGACCACGAATACGGCGAATGGCTCTCCTCCTTGCCCTGTCTGTCTCGGGATGCACAATAAATTGACGGTTGAACAACCTGGCGCATCTCTTCGGATCAGTCACGATTATCTCGCCAAAAGTGACTGAGGTCCTGTCGTCCCGTCTACCAGGGTTCGAGAGTGACTTAACAGTGGCCCACAGTTTGCCTACACCGGTGCCTAAGCTACATTGCTCCAAGTGTTCCAGCCACAAATTCCGCTTATGTTCGTTGACTACCCTGTTTATTTCCAGATTCAGCTCTGATTCTGCGGTTAGCGGGGTCCATAGCACGAATCCCATTACGCTCGTCTGCGAGTACCACTGCTTCCGCCGGGAAATTAGGTCGTACTTGGGGTATTCGACCGGCTGGTATAAAGCGAGCGGCTGCTGCGTTAATGATGTCACTGAAGCGGCGATTGGTATACTCTCTGAAGCCAGTGGTATACTCTCTGAAGCCGGGTTATTGTGATTTGCACGTAAGACAAAAAATTCAAAAGAAGTAGATAAAATTTTGTTTGTACTAAAGGGGAATTCCCCCCATATGGTGCTTTAAAATACACACGGAACTTCAAAATACCCAATAATATTAATATTCTGCCTACTCTAATGTTTAGATGATTGGCCTCGGACAGCTGGAATGTATGTACGAACATGACACAGGCGACAATTTAAAATTACACTTTTCGTCCTGAATCGTACCGAAAATTATTCACACTCATTTCATGGGGACGACTTTAAAACCACTCTCTGGGGAACATTAAAGCTGTGTGTGTGTGTGTGTGTGTGGAAAGTAGCCAACAACTCGGTCTCAACTTGATTGTTTCATGGCACCACTTGTTGTCATTGGCGCTGCTGTTGGTGACACTGTCGAGCTTTACACTCTTGTCAGTCGCTCTCTAATGTCCTTTAATTTATTTGGGTTGTACGAAGATAACTCTTATTGGTTTGTTTTCACTTGTTGTCTTTTTTTTGTTCCCTAGGCTAAAGCAGTTGAATTGCATGAAACTTTGTGCGTTTGACAGATTTATGAGCGTGTGTTTGTATGTATGAAATTCATCAATACATACACATTGGTATGTTGCACAAAATTATGATAATCCTTTAAAAATAAGGCTGCTTGTTTGCTTTCTGTAAAGCTAGCGCTGTAATTATAACAAAAGCAACTCGAAGATAAATATTGATTCGTGCGTAAGGTCTATAACTTTTGAAAATATTGTAAATTTAAACGTGACGGGAAACATTTGCTGCGCTTTCTTTAGTATAAATTGAACAAAATTGTGAATGCAGGTGGTATGTGTGAAGCAAGTTTCTACTGCACTCTCGAATATCTTTTTGACCATATGTTCAATTGATGGTGCTGCCATCAATACTTAATTACCAAGTAACTTAACAATTAAGGAAAAAAAAGTCGGGAGGTGGTGAGTTTACAAGAAGAAATTGGGATTTTGATGAACTTTGGCATAGGTTTTTAAATGGGTGATAAAACAACCTCAAACAAATTTGCATCAACTACACTTTGTAAGTGTGAATAGGGCGGCGGATTTACATGTGCGGGATCTATATATATTTCTGAACCAACCACCTGTCTGTCAAAAGCACGGTAACTTTCGAAGGAGTAAAGTTAGAGGCACAAACACTTCTTATCAGTGTAGGTCATTTGGGACTGTAAATGGACCATATCGGTCCATGTTTTGATACAGCAGTCATATGATCTTGGAGCTTGATGTCTTGAGCCACTAGAAATTTTGCATAAGTTGTTTTCTTATGATTTCCAACAACTATTCAATGTATGGTTGAAATCGGCCTACAACCTGATATAGCTGTCATATAAACGGATCTTGACTTCTTGAGCCTCTAGAGGCCGCAATTATTATTCGATTTGGCTGAAAGTTTGTTCAACGGCTCCCATGACATTGAACATACTTGTCGAATATGGTCTGAATCGGTCTATAGCCTTATTATGGGCTCCAACATTCGATTCAATTACGAGACGAATGGGACCATAACTTGATATAGCTCCAATAGCATAACAATTCTTTTCTTTTATCCTTTGTTTGTCTAAAAAGAGATACCGATAGGAGAACTCGACAAATGCGATTATTGGAGGTGGGTATATAAGATGTGGCCCGGCCGAACTTAGCGCGCTTTTACTTGTTTAATTTATCATATTTTTTTAATATAAAGAACTAACATACCCCGGTCCTATTCGCTGACCATGAAATGTACAAAATGCAAACAATCTTCTAGTCGTCTAATATATACCGTCAAGTTCGAACTACATTCCAATTTTGAGAGCTTCAGCTTAATCCCTAGACAAAGTACCAGTTGGTACGTTTTAGTACCTAAACGTACTATTTTCAAAAAAAAAAACGTCTAGTTATCCGACATATATTTTCAACCTGTAATTGTATCCCATTTTTTAGAGCTGTAGCTCAATCAAATTTCTGAACTTTCACTCAACTCGTGAGGAATGTACCAAATAGTAACAATTACATCACTAAAAGTACTTTTTCTTCCACTTCTCCAAAGCCTTTTTTTGCAGACGCTCTTTAATTTCAGCCCATTTATATAATTTTAGCCTTTTCCGTTCGCACTGGGCCAATTTCGTACTTTTAAGTACCTAAAGGTTTGGACTTGGCGATGTTCAGTCAGTAAGTCAGTCACGCGTCTCTTTTATATACATAGCGATTAGTAACGCTCCTTCTTTTAAGACATTCCAATGTCTTTAAATCAAATACAACATCGTCACTGGCCAAAAACTAATTTCAAAAATTTACCGATATTTTGAACTTTATTAATGGGTGTATATCTTTAAAAATTAAATGAGAAGTTAAGGATTTATAAATTACTTAGAATAAAAATTTTGGTATAAATATATAGTGAAAAATCTGTCACCAAGAAGAAATGTTTCCTATTGCTGCAACTCCTGAACCTGCCGAAGCTGTCACGGTTAGATGGTCCATAGCAAAGGAGACCTCTGTCTAGGAGAAATTTGTCACGTTTCGGGGGACCTTCTACTTCTCGGTAGGCAGCTTCTCTAGCGAAAAATACCCTATTGCAGACCGCCCACAAAACTGAACAACCGAGAAGACTCAGGCAGCGGCGAAAAAAGCAACAGTATAAGGTCCCTGGTGGATTTGCAGAGATTGTTATGCGGGAACCATGTAAGCGGGGAATTGCACGTGGCAAAACTCCATCTGGGAAAAGAATAACAAGCAAGAAATCCTAGCCATATGTTCACCCACCTGGGCAACAGGCGGGTTTGGGACGACTGGGTACATCGAGACAGAAGGTGGAAGCTGATAGTAAAATCAGCTCAGCCCACAGGAGGCACAAATTGCAATTTTTTTGCAAATTTTGCCCATGATTTGCTAGGGAACAGGGGAAAACTTCTCACATATCAATGCGTGCAGTCCGATTCAAATTTAAGCTCAATGATAAGGGGCCTCGTTTTTATAGCCGAGTCCGAACGGCGTCCGGCAGTGCGACACCTCTTTGGAGAGAAGTTTTACATGGCATTGTACCTCACAAATGTTGCCAGCAATGGGAGGGGAAAACCACCGCTGAAAATTTTTTCTGATGGTCTCGCCAGGATTCGAACCCATGCGTTCAGCGTCATAGGCGGACATGCTAACCTCTGTGCTCTGGCCTCCGGAGGGAACTGGACACAACGTTTGTTAATTCGATATTCTCGGATATGTATGGTATCAGCGACATAACGTTTAAGAGAGCTTATTGGAATGGCGAATTCAAAGTAACCGTAGTAAATCTTACAGATTTTGGAGTTGGGCACTTGATAGCGTTCCTCTGGTGAGAAGTTAAACTCAAGGATTTTTTCGTTGGCTGAACTGTCCGATCGCATAGTGGCATTAGCACTCAATGAATTGTGTCGGGTCTGCTGAGGCTGCTGGCGAAGCAAAAAATTGGGCTCTGTAAAAAGGTGGAGAGTGTATTCCCCAAAGATCTGCACAAAGAGCGGCATCCTGATCCTAGCCAACGATCAACGGGGACTTGGAATAGACTTAGGGATGGATTTTGATTTCGCCATGACGGACTCTCGAACTCTAAAGGAAGTGCGAGAAAGGAGGCTACGAGTGATGCAGATTAATCTGCATCACTCAATGACGGCATTCAACGAACTCCTTCCAGCATTCTCTAACTCCTCAGTTGACATTGGCTTGGTTCAGTCATTTTATGTTTGCTGTGTTTTATTTACCAGTCTAGCGGATTCGCTATCTTATTGATAAATAAAACGTTCTTCCCGCTCAATGCATTATACTTTAACGTTGGCAGCACTGACACCACATCTGAAATAATTAAATATCAACAAAACAAACAAGATAAGTCATTTTAATTCTAAATAAATGTTTCTCGGAGTTCATAGATGTGATTTTATTAAAATCCTAAGGAATTTTGCTACTTCAGAACATTTAATCAGTGAATAGATATGTTTTTCCTCATATAGTTTTGTCATTTAAATTGAATATGACAACATATCTTTTGTTAAACGGCGATAAGATTAGCCGCTTAGCTAAACCGGGATAGTATTTTTTCCATACAAACTAAGCCAGAAAATCCTGTTATAGAAATAGTGTCTCTGGGTTATGCAATAGGAACTACATCGTCTTTACCCCACCTTTGGGTGTAGTAAATAAACTGATATAAGCGATTTTAACAACGATATCCCTGATAATAGAAGTTACATTGGCTTTTACACGTTTGGTTCCAAACTAGACGACCAGTTGGATTTTGGGGTGTAGTCTGAAAAACTAAGACTGATCGTATCGAATGTAATGTAGTCAATCATATCGGTGTAAGTGTGAGAACATGTATTGTGGAGAGCAAAAGTTTAAATCTTATCTGTCAACTCAAGTATAACAATAACCATCTGATGACTGTGAGGTTGAAGACCAAAAAATCTGGTGCCTTGCTAATCTCTTCGGCTTATATTGGGTTGCCCAAAAAGTAATTGCGGATTTTTCATATAGTCGGCGTTGACAAATTTTTTCACAGCTTGTGACTCTTTAATTGCATTCTTTCTTCTGTCAGTTATCAGCTGTTACTTTTACCTTGCTTTAGAAAAAAAGTGCAAAAAAAGTATATTTGATTAAAGTTCATTCTAAGTTTTATTAAAAATGCATTTAATTTCTTTTAAAAAATCCGCAATCACTTTTTGGGCAACCCAATATATCCTACGGCGGGACGGAATTGCCTAACGATGCAGTGCAAAAAAGGAGTTTGTATTGACAGCGAATCTGCTGACAGTAGCCATGCTGAGTAGTTATGAGGAGAACTGCACTTTGACATATCTGGGTAAGAGATCGCAACCTCTTTCGTGCTAGTGTCCGACGTTGGCGGCGAAGAGGATACCGCAGAACCAATCAATGATGATGGTATAAAATGTTTACCTCCTACTCAGAATGAGGTCCAATTAGCAGTGACTCGACTAAAGAACAACAAGGCAGCCGGAGCTGACGGGTTACCCGCTGAACTATTTGAGACCGGAGGCGACACGTATGCGTCAGCTTATCTGCCCAATCTGGCTAGAAGAACGCATACCCGATGATTGGAACCTCAGCATACTATGCCCCGCACACAAGAAAGGAGGTAAGACAAAATGTGCGTTTGGTACCCTGCAAAATTACTAAGAATCTGCAGGATGACACTTGCTGATACGCGTTCCTACGTAAGAGTATAAAAAAATCTCTCCGAACCATTTAATACAAAACAAGGTTTCAGACAAGGAGACAGTCTATCGTGTGATCTCTTTAATATCCTGTTGGAAAAGATTATACGAGATGCAGATGTGAATAGATATGACACGCTAATCACAAAAGAACACATGCTACTCGCCTATGCCGATGAAATCGACATCATAGGTCGGTCACCAGTAGTAACTGCTGCCTTTCAAAGAATCGAAAGAGAGTCAAAAGAAGTCTTTTGAAGGCAAACACTGTGGTACACACAAACCGGGAAAACCAAAAGCTCGATGGAAAGATCGAGTGGTGGGAGATACCTCGAAACTTAGTGTCAGAGATTTTTTTTTTATACCCACCACCGAAGGATGGGGGTATATTCATTTTGTCATTCCGTTTGCAACACATCGAAATATCCATTTCCGACCCTATAAAGTATATCTATTCTTAATCAGAGTAAAAATCTAAGGCGATCAGGACATGTCCGTCCGTCTGCCCGTCTGTATGTTGAAATCACGCTACAGTCTTTAAAAATAGAGATATTGAGCTGAAACTTTGCACAGATTCTTTTTTTGTCCATAAGCAGGTTAAGTTCGAAGATGGGCTATATCGGACTATATCTTGATATAGCCCCCATATAGACCGATCCGCCGATTTGGGGTCTTAGGCCCATAAAAGCCACATTTATTATCCGATTTTGACGAAATTAGGCCCTTCGACATCTATCTTCAATTTGGCCCAAATCGGATCAGATTTGGATATAGCTGCGATATAGACCGATTTCTTGATATAAAGTTTTAGGCCCATAAAAGGCATTTATTATCCGATGTCGCCGAAATTTGGGACAGTGAGTTATGTTTAGGCCCTTGACATGCATTTGCAATATAGCACAGATCGGTCCAGATTTGGATATAGCTGCCATATAGACCGATCTCTCGGTTTTAGGTTTTGGAGCCATAAAAGGCGCATTTATTGTCCGATGTCGCTAAAATTTGAGACAGTGAGTCGTGTTAAGCCCCTCGACATACTTCTGCAATTTGAGCCTGATCGGTCCAGAATTGAATATAGCTGCCATATAGACCGATATCTCAATTTAAAGTCTTGGCCCCATAAAAGGCGATTTCACCGAAATTTGACACAATGACTTATGTTAAACTTTTCGACATCCGTGTCGTATATGGTTCAGATCGGTTTATTTTTAGATATAGCTTCTGTACTTTTTAGTATTTGGTCCAAATCGGAACATATTTCGATATGACAATTTTCACTGGATTTTGATTATAGGTGGATTACATATATACCCGAGTTGGTGGGTATCCAAAACTTAACGCTTTTTTACTTGTTTTATTCTACGTTCGGCTAGTGGAACAAACATTCGGTCATAGCCAATTAAAGTATTGTAAAGTACCCATTTATAGAAAATTTATTACCTGATTTCAATGAAATTTTGAACTGTGTCATGTAAAAGACTATTCTACCCAAAATTAATATGATCCAGAACAGCCGATATATGGAAATAATTAAGAATATGATATTAGGTTGCCCAAAAAGTAATTGCGGATTTTTCATATAGTCGGCGTTGAAAACTTTTTTCACAGCTTGTGACTCTGTAATTGCATTCTTTCTTCTGTCAGTTATCAGCTGTTAATTTTAGCTTGCTTTAGAAAAAAAAACGTGTAAAAAAAGTATATTTGAATAAAGTTCATTCTATGTTTTATTAAAAATGTATTTACTTTCTTTAAAAAAATCCGCAATTACTTTTTGGGCAACCCAATAGATAGATAGATAGAAGTTCAGTATGGCCCAACTTAATGCGTTTTTGCTTGTTTTAATTTATTGTTATCGGTCTGTTCATAGATAAATTTTATATTTCAAAAAAAAATTAGAAAAGTTTTTTTTTTTTTTTTATATTGTAGCTTACTTGGAAAAATATGATTTAATTACTTACAAATCCCGTGGCACGCCCTTTTTGTAATTCGTCTACTGCAATGACACTTGCAATCAGCGAGCACAATTTTTATGAAGGAAATCTCATAAATAGTTAAGAGCTTCGCGAACTTTTCACTTTCTTCACAGAAATCTCATTTGGACAGCTGCTATAGTTTAATCCATTCGTTTCTAGAATTTGGGCTTTCATTTATAATGAATTTCACAAAAATATAAACCTTTGGAAATGGCCATGGCTCGTGTTGGTCTCCATTCATCCACCACTCCTCATGTGAAGGGAAAAACTTTTTAATTATCTTGCAATTCATTTTTCTACTTAATTTCCACTAAATTCTCATCAAATTTTTAGACCAGCAAAAAAGGACAACGTGGTGGAGTGGTGATTGTGGTGGCACAAGGGGCGGCATTAACTAAGGGACAAAGTTGTATCTCTCGCTTGATGAATTGTTGGAGCTTGGTATGTGGGAAAAAAAAAACCCAGTCAGAGGGCAAGCAGACGGCCGACCGACCAACAGTCATAAACCCCACTCGGAATGTTTATAAAAAATTTAAAAAGAGTTTTTAAAAACCACAATGTGTGGTAAACGTCACTTTGATGTCATTTCACTTGGTGTGGCATACTTCCGACCAAATGATGGAAACGAATATGAGGTTGAGGTTGGCGTTGATGATGTTGAAGTGGTGATGGAAATGGTGATGTTGATGTTGATGAAGATGATGACGGTGAGAGTTGTGATGACGGAAGGGTGAGGTAGAAATGTGGTGATATTATCATGATGCTGATGGTGACATTGCTGCTTTAAGAACTTAAAGTCAAAAGCCTTTCTTTTTGTCTATGTTACATTAAAAACCGTTTGACCAATATGGAGTGGTGGTTGTATTTCATTGAAATATGCGCTCTTTACAACTTTCTTATTATCCTAAGAGCCAATAATTTTTGTGTAAAATCCCTTTTCACTGTCTTATATTTGGGGTTGCTTTTCCCCTGATGAAAATCTTGATTAAAACTTATAAAAAGACCAGCTACAGTTTGTAACTTTCTGCTGTGCTTTTGTGTTGTGTCAATGAGCTAAAACATTTCATTATATCATTCACATTCGGACTTATGAGAAGAACTAGCAAATTTGAAAGCAAATAAAAATTGTAATACAACAATTATGAGTTTATTTCAATTTTGTTTTTTTGTGTAACATGTAACAATGGCGAGAGAGCGAGATATGCAGAAGGGCCGAAAAGGTGGCATATGACTGGGCTAGACCCAGAGGTCCCAATATTAATCCAGAGAAGACTAAAAAGACAAAAATTGCGGCTTCCAGGGGATGAAGAAGTCAAATCAACGGATGGGTTTATATGGGAGCTATATCAGGTTATAGACCGATTTGGACCGTAGTTGACACAGTTGGAAGTCATAATGGAACACTACATGCAAAATTTCGGCCAAATCGGGCAAAAAGTGCAGCTTCTAGGGGTTCAAGAAGTCAAATCTGGAAACCGGTCTATATTGAAGCTATACCTAAATATGAACTGATATCACCCATTTGCAATCCCCAACGGTCTTCGTCGATACTAACTATCTGTGCAAATTTTCAAGAGGCTAGCTTTACGTGTTCGACCTCTTTCGTGATTTCGACAGACGAACGGACGGACATACATGGCTAGATCGATTCAGAACAACGAGACGATCAAGAATATATGTACATTATGGGGTCTTACACGAATATTTCTAGGTGTAACAAACGGAATGACTATATAAGTATACCACCATCCTATGGTGGTGGGTATAAAAAGGCGTTAAGTTCGGTCGTGGCGATCTTTGGATACCCACCATCTCGGGTATAAATGTGAACCATTTTTCGTCATAATCCGGTGCAAATTCATAACTTATGACCCCATGGCAGCTATATCGAAATATGGTCCCATTTGGACCATATTCTGCACGGACATTGAATGATCTAATAAATATAAGTCACTGTTCAATAATGTAAAACAATATATTGGACTTTTTGGTAGGTGTGTCCAAATATAGACCAATCTGAACCGTAAACGACATGGATGTCGAAAAGCCTAACGGAAGTCACTGTGTCAAATTTCAGCGAAATCATATAATAAATGCGCCTTTTATGGGGCCAAAACTTTAAATCGAGAGATCGGTCTATATGGCAGCTCTATCCAAATCTGTACCGAATTTGGATAGAGTAAAAAAGATGTCGAAGGACCTGACACAACTCATTGTGCTGAATTTCGGCGAAATCGGACAATAAATGCACCATTTATGGGCCCAAAACCTTAAATCGAGAGATCGGACTATATGGCAGCTATATCTCAATCTGTACCGATCGTAGCCAAATTGCAGAAGAGTAGCCCAACGCAACTCACTGTCCCAAATTTCAGCAAAATCGGATGGTAAATGTGGCATTTATGTGCCTAAGACCTGAAATCGGCGCATCGGTCTATTAAGGGTTATATCAAGATATAGTCCGACATAGCAAACGGAATGACAATATGAATATGCCCTCATCCTTCGGTGGTGGGTATAAAAATTATGATTTTTTTCGAGTTTCTTCATTGAAAAGAAACTAAATATACCTGAATTTCAAAATTAAGAAAATTTAAATTTCGACTGCTTATCCTTCATGCCTAACATGGTGTATTGTATCAAAAAGTCGGCCTTCTTCGGCTTTTGCTCCTACTTATTATACCCTACACCACCACTGTGGTACAGGGTATTATAGATTTGTGCATTTATTTGCAACGCTAAGAATGAGCGTTGCAAACGGCTTAGAATCACTTCCTGATTCGATTTAGCTATGTCCGTCTGTCTGTCGGTCTGTCAGTCCGTCTATCTGACCATGTAATCTTGTAATCAAGGTACAGGTCGCATTTGTTGTCCGATTTTCACAAAATTTTGCATAAGTCTCTTTTTTGGACCAAGGACGAACGCTATTGATTCTGAAAAAAATTGATCCATAAAAACCCTTTTAAAGCTGAAGAAGCTTTTGCTTTTGGTTCAATCCCTACAAAATTTGGCACAAAGAGTTTCTTTTGACGTCCCAATATGTGGGCAAAATTTCATAAAAATCGGTTTAGATTTAGATATAGCTCCCATATATATCTTTCATCCGATATGTCCTTTTCAAACTGTAGGAGCCACAATTTTGGTCCGATCTTTACCAAATTTAGCATAATATGTTTCATGTGACGTCTTAATACGTGTGCAATTTCACCCCAATCGGATCAGATTTAGATATAGTTCCCATATATAACTTTCATCCGATTTGATATATTGGGTAGCCCAAAAAGTAATTGCGGATTTTTTAAAAGAAAGTAAATGCATTTGTAATAAAACTTAGAATGAACTTTAATCAAAAATACATTTTTTACACTTTTTTTCTAAAGCAAGCTAAAAGTATCAGCTGATAACTAACAGAAGAAAGAAAGCAATTACAGAGTCACAAGCTGCAAAAAAATTTGTCAACGCCGACTATATGAAAAATCCGCAATTACTTTTTGGGCAACCCAATATTATGGCTGTAGAAAGTACAATTTTGGTCCGATCTTTACCAAATTTGGCACGAAGTGTTTTATGTGACGTCCCAGTATGTGTGCAAGATTTCATCGAAATCGGATCAGATTTATATATAGCTCTCATATATATCTTTCATCCGATATGGTCTTTTAAGGCTGTAGAAGGCACGATTTTGGTCCAATCTTTACCAAAATTGGCACGAAGTGCTTTTTTGACGTGCAAAAATTCATCAGAATCGGATCTGGTTTATATATAGCTACCATATATATTTTTCATCCGATATGGTCTTCTAAGGCATTAGAGGGCACAATTTTAGTCCGATCTTTACAAATTTGGCACGAAGTGCTTTTTTTAACGTCCTAGTATGTGTGCAAAATTTCATCGGATCAGATTTATATATAGCTCCCATATATATTTTTCATCCGATACGCCCTTTTATAGCTGTAGTAGCCACAATTTTGGTCCCATCCTTACAAAATTTTGCAGGTAATATTTTATTTGACGTCGCATTACATGCAAAAAATTTCATCAAAATCGAATCAGATTTAGTAAAGTTCCCCTTATATAACTTTAAATCGTTTCGTGAGATGTTTTTCATAAGATGTTTTAATTGATATCCCAATACGTGTGTGAAATTTCATCAAAATCGAATCAGATGTAGATAAAACTCCCATATCCTTTATTCGACTTTTAAGGCTGTAGAAGCCATAGTTTTCGTTGAAATCGTTGAAGTTTCTATTCGATATTTCAATAGGTATGCAAAATTAAAGTCTGACTAAATTTGGACATAAGTGCTATAGATTAAAAGTATTACGTAGACTCGGTGGTGTGGGTATTATATAGTCAGCTCCGCCCGACTTTTGCTTTTCCTTACTGGTTTTTATCTGCTCGTATGTATAGGGCGTTTCGAAAGTTGATATCATCGACTTTTCAATTGTTGGAGTTACTGCTTCTTGTTTCCGTTCCATAAGCCGTTGGCATAGGCTAGCAGCATGTAGTCTCTTATGAGTAGTGTGCCACATTCACATCGGCATCTCCTGTAATCTTCTCCTGGGGGAAATTAAAGCGATCCCACGATAAGTTGTCTCCCTGTCCAAAATCTTTTAGTTGTTTTCTGATTGCATTGATATTAGGGTTAGTGTTTTTTTTTTTAATTATAAACAAGTCCCTGACATATCCATATTTTAAAGTCTCCGCAATGCAGAGCCCAGCATGTCCCATTTCATAGATCCTGCAATAATTTTCGGTTAGAACTTTTTGAACATTTTCTATCAGTTATTTTCTCCTTAGCTTTAATTTTCAATGATTATTGTAAACTTAACTTATCCCCGAATTATGATTGCATTCCAAAAAATGAGTTTCAAAAATATTTATAAATAATGTCAGGTGATAGATAGTATGATTGTCTTTAACGAAATCTCATCGAGGCATCGCAATTACTCAGCTGTTTTCTTTCCAATATCCTTGGTCCTCGTTTATTTATTTTTTTTGTGATGGTGCTGCTGTCCTGCATTTTGCATCTTTGATAACAGCCTTAACCTCTCAAGTTGATTGCAGATACATGACATCATTTCGCTGAAATTGAACTTGCATACGCATTTTAATCAAATCCTTTTAAACGAGAAATTCACCAGGGACACCCGAGCCAAGGAAAGAGTACCAGTGCTATAACTTGGAAATAAGATCCGAACAATAAATGTTTTGCATTCCAGTTCATTTTTGCGTGTGTCCTTCTCGTCCTCTCGACTCGACTTGTGCACTTTATTTTTGAACGTTTCTTGGTCGGTTTTGCTTTTTTCATCGAGAAAGCAAACCTCAGGAGAAGATAACGGGGAAAAAAACTGAAATTTTATGATGACAAAACGCAAGCGATTCCACAAAATTTTACTGCTGGCAAGTAATGGACCACCACAGTGGTGGCAACAGTGCTACCCGGAATTCCATACACCCTGTTGTGGCGTTTGTGCATAAGTCGGATGATGGGTTGTGGGTAGTGGGGGCCAAGAAATGCGTATAATGGCAACATTGGGTGCACAAGAATGCATGATTGCCAGCCATATGGATGAAATGGAAAAAAAGCCCCAGGAACGAACGTGCTGGTGGTCGGTCATAGAATAGAAGTGGGGTATGCGATGATGCGAGACACTAGATCCGACTGGGATATTCGAGGATGTTGATGATTCTGGGACGATGGGTATGCTCCCACTGTTATTGCTTCTGGTGGTTTCTGTTTCCGTTTTTATTTTCTTGTCGTGGATTTTTATGGTTGCTGATGCTGCTGTTGCTTTTGTTTCTGCTGTGGGAGGTGGTGGACGCACCGACCGACTGATGTTGATGAAAAACAGTCACAAAATCCGAAAAATGATACTGAAAAAGGCGTCGCTAATAAAAATCCTTTTAAGATTAAGAATTGCCATTAAACCAAAGTCCAAAATAATATTAAAGCATTGCCCGCTTCGAGGCTTCAGACAAGAAACATACAATCTTGCTCTCTCGCAACGGAAAACGGAAACGGAATGCAAGCACGTTTGGAGATCTTTATCAAAATGTTGTATGATTTTCACATTATTCCTGTGGGGCAATTTCATTTTACAATCACATGACGACAATGCGTTCCCGTTTCATGGCTTTTGTATTTGTCCAAGAGACAAAAAGAACTCAAATACGACGAGGTGACATTGAGAGTTTATGTTTTTGTTTTTTTTTTTTTACTTCTTCCATGCTACCGTTTGGTGTGGACATGGATAGTCATCAAATCAGACAAACCGGATGTGTTGGTACTACGTCCGTTCGCTGTAAGACACAATCATTTTACAATACCATCTAACAAAAATTTTATGACGCTCATCCTTAATGTTTGTTGTGAGCGAGCGAACGAACGAACGAGCGAGTGAGTGAGTAAATGTATTAGATGTGTCCATTTAAAGCGCAGATGATGCACAACAGTTGGCATGTCCAGGCCAAAAAACTGAACTTTTTCGAATAAATTACTAATCTAGTCATTCCGTTGGTAACACCTCGAAATATTGATCTGGGACCATATTGCAAATTGCAAATTTTGCCCATGAACATTCCACTGAGGATCAGGGGCTAACTTCTCACACATCAATGAGTGCAGTCCGATTCAAGTTTATGCTCAATGATAAGGGGCCTTCTTCTTATAGCCGAGTCCGAACGGCGTGCCGCAGTGTGATACCTCTTTGGAGAGAAGTTTTTACATGGCATAGTACCTCACAAATGTGGCCAGCATTAGGAGGGGAAACCACCGCTGAAAAATGTTTTTTTTATGGTCTCGCTAGGATTCGAACCCGGGCGTTCGACGTCATAGGCGGACATGCTAATCTCTGCTCTACGGTGGCCTTCAAGGTATATATAATCTTGAACTTGACATTTTAAGTCGATCTAGCCATGTCCGTCCTTCTGTCTGTCGAAAGCACGCTAACTTTTGAAGGAGTAAAGCTAGCCACTTGCTAAATTTTGTTCAAATACTTCCTATTAGTGTAGGTCAGTTCGGACTGCGCCATGTTCATGTTTTGGTAAAGCTCCCATATAGACCGATCTACTGATTACACTTCTTGAGTACCTAGAGGGCGCAATGATCTCCTATGATCTCCAACAAGCGAGCTAAGTATAGCCTGAATTCGTCTAAATCTTGATATAGCTCCCTTATAAACCGAAGCGCAGGGTTAAGCATTTCCGCCTATGATGCTGAACGCCTGGGTTCGAATCCTGGCGAGACCATCAGAAAATATTTTCAGCGGTGGTTTTCCCCTCCTAAAGCTGGTAACATTTGTGATGTACTATGCCATATAAAACTTCTCTCCAAAGAGGTGTCGCACTGCGGCACGCCGTCCGGACTCGACTATAAAAAAAGGAGGCCCCTTATCATTGAGCTTAAACTTGAATCGGACTGCACTCATAGATATGTGAGATGTTTGCCTCTGTTCCTTAGTGGAATGTTAATGGGCATAATTTGCATTTGCATAAACCGATCTCCCGATGGCCCTCTTGAACCCCTAGGGAGGGCAGATCCAGTCTGATTTTGCTGAAATTATGTACAATGACCTTTTTTATGACCTTGGATATACGTGCCAAATATGGTTCGAATCGGTCCATAATTCATATAGCGCCTATATAAACTGATCTCCGTTTTTAATTCTTGAGCTCCTATTTGGCTCAATTCTTATCCGATTGAGGTTAGGTTAGGTTGATGTGAGACCCAGGTGCGTGAGGATTCAGATCCACAGGATTTTCACATCCCTGGGTACCACACTCCGTCTATGTACGTAATGACGTAGTGTTCCAAAGACGACAACACCTGGACTCACAGCATCCTGAATTTAACTCCCTTTGGGTTAAATTCGGGATTGGATCTCATATACTACACTTCGGATTTTTATATAGAAGTCCAAACTTAGAAAGGGAGGCTTCTATGAACGGCTTTGACGACCTTTCGGCAGTCAAATCGTTGTCGTTGGGGATTTCAATGTCCACAACTCCTCCTGAGGGCCAATACGTTGAGCTTTTCGCTGCCGCAATGGTTTGGCGCAACTAGTGAACGAACCGACACATATCGCATGTGTTCAAGGGTACCAAAATTATACTCACTGACCCGGTTGATAAGGCTAACCTGTTGGCTGATATATTTGCAGGGAACTTTTCCCTGCCGGATAGAAATAGCAGACAGTATGGCTTCCGCAGAAATCGGTCTACGGGAGACCTTATGGCATTTTTGTCGGAATGATGGAATCGCTCAATCCACCAGTTTGGTGAGAGTAAGGTTGTGGCTCTGGATATCTCCAAGGCATTTTATAGCGTCTGGCATGATGCACTACTATCAAAGCTTGTCGCATTTGGTGTCGGTAATGGCTTCGTTCGATTTTTTTCGAGCTTTCTCAGAGATCGCCAAGTCTTCGAGAGATTGAGGACAAGAGGCGGGTTATGGACGATACACTCTGCCAGGATTTGCTGTCCATTTCTGAGTGGGGTCGAATGAATCGAGTAGATATTAGTGCACGGGAGACTCAGTGCTGCTTGTTGTCACACAAACGATTTGCTGACCCATTACGATCATCTTTGTCTATCAACGGTGTAGATGTTGAGCAATCAGAAGCTCTTGATGTTCTGGGCATGAAAATACAAAGTGATGTCCGTTGGGCTAAACATGTATTCGAAGTGTCAAAAGAAGCATTCAAGTGTTTAGGCTTCCCTAAACGGTGTACACATTACTTCACTCCGTCTGATCTTCTTAACATCTACACCACTTTCATAAGGCCGAAAATGGAGTACAACTCACATGTATGGGCTGGAGCTTCAAAATCATCCCTGGAGCTACTGGACCGCGTACAGAGGAGAGCGATGGCGTTGATTGGGGACAGTGGGGTATCTAACTCTATTGCCTCTCTTCATCATCGTCGCAATGTGGGTTGTTTGACGCTGTTCTATCGGTACTTTCATGGTGTGTGTTCGTCTGATATTCGTCTTCTTATTCCTGATGTAAGGATTCCAGGAAATCACACCAGTTTGTAATGGATTGGCCAGCGGACCGCACAATGCATTATAGAGAGAATTCTTATTTTGCCCGAACCGTTCGTATGTGGAATCGACTTCCGGCCAATGTTTTTCCTACCCACTTTGACATCCAAAAATTTAAGACAAATGTCAATAAGCACTACATCCTTTTCCCCCTCTAATTCCTAATTACCTCTCACCAACGCAATGCACTGCATTCATAGGGGACATTCCCTGCGTGTTGGCTGACAGAAAAAAAATATCGTACACCACTACTGTGGTGCAGCGCATAATAACTTCGTGCATATCCTTGCAACCATCTGAAGGAAGAGAAATAGACCCATTGATAAGTGTTCGGATTTAGCTATATCCCTTTGTCTGTCTGGCCATGCTAGTTTGGGTCGGATATCTAGAATAGTCTTCAGTATCCTTGTGAGTGTAGTCCACATCGCTCCGCCTATGTAAAGACAACATGATCTCTGAACCTTTTGTATTATCCTTAGGTTAGGTGTCCATCCCACTATGGACATACACCTAAGCCAGTAATCGGCTTGTTGTGCGCTCTAACGCACAAAGTTCTTACGTTGCACTTTTTCTCCAACGTAGTCCACCAAATTGCTAAGGTATAAGCAGGCATTAATCTGGTCACGCTCCTGTAAAGCCAATGGAATATCCTCGGATTCAGGCCCCATTTCCAGCCTACTTCCCGTCTCCTTAGTCCCACCATCTTTGAGCCTTCTCGGTACGCTCCTCAATGTGACACTTCCAATTCAGTTCTCTATTCAAGTTCACTCTAAAGCATTTGACCTTGTCAGACATCGAAATCGTACAGAGGTCAGAAATCGACGTCTGTCTTCGTTTTTGTGCCCACCACCATAGGATGGGGGTATGCCAATCTAGTCATTCTGTTTGTAACACCTCGAAATCTTCGTTTGAGACCCCATAAAGTATATAAATTCTTGATTGTCTTAACGTTCTGAGACGATCTAGCCCGTCTGTCGAAATCACGATAGCGGTCGAACGCGTTAAGCTAACCGTTTGAAAATTTGCACAAATTATTGATGTAGGTCGTTGGGGATTGCAAATGGGCCATATAGGTTTAGATTATAGCTCCCATATAAACCGAACTCCCGATTTGATTTTTTGAGCCCCTGGAAGCCTCAATTTTTGTTCGATTTGGCTGAAATTTTGTATGTAATGTTCGGTTATGACTATCAACAACTGAGTATAGTACGGTCCAAATCGGTACTTAACCTGATATAGCTCGCATATAAATCGATCTCCCGATTTGACTTCTTAAACACTTACAAGCCGCAATTTTTGTCCGATTTGGCAGAATTTTGCACGTAGTGTTCTGTTGTGACTTCCACCAACTTTGCCAAGTACGGTCTAAATCGCTGTATAAACTGATATAGCTTCCATATAAACCAATCTCCCGATTTGAATTCTGGATCCCTTACAAGCCGCAATTTTTACCCGATTTTACTGAAATTGAGCATGTAGTGTTTTGTCATGTATTTCAACAACTGTGCCAAGTACGGTCTAAATCGGTTTAAATCGGTGTATAACCTGATATAGCTCCCATATAATCTGTTCTCCCGATTTGACTTCTTGAGTCCTTAAAAGCCGCAGTTTTTGTCCGATTTGGCTGAAATTTATCATGCGGTGTTCTGTTACGACTTCCAACATCTGTGCCAAGTACGGTCCAAATCAGTCTATAACCTGATATAGCTCCCATGTAAACCGGTCACTCGATCATCCTTGTTCGATTCCAAGAACCGTTAATTTTTGCTGGTTTGACAGAAGTTTGGTATGTTGAATAAAATTATGCCCTTCAACTAAATTTATTTTGTATACATTTTTAGCATAAACCATGGTGGTGGGTTCCCAAGATTGCGCCCTTTATCTGCTCCTGGACAGTGAGGTGTTCCGTATAATTATGTACTTGTGTTTGTGTGCACTCATTTCTATATGTGCTGTTAAACTTAAGTGCTTGTTTCCGTTTCCAATACATCTGTGGGTGAATGTTAGCATGAGAGTGTCCCAAGCAATGATAATACGTAAGTAGTTGTGTATGTGCGTGTATGTGTGCGTATGCTTGTTTTGTGCAACGTAAACAAATTTAATTGCTTGTATCCGTTGCACATTTTATGATCGAATACATTTAATAGCAAAATACACTTCTCCACTCACATACGCACGCACACATACACTCACACATATGCATACAGCATTCTCATAAGTATTTATACATAAGTATGGTCTCCTTATACATACTTTGCACTTCAACTTTACGTACACCCACACTCACTTACACATGTGTCAGTATGACTGCAGCATTGCAAGTAAAGTGTCCCTACTTCCCAATGACGAGAAGGACAGTGATACGTGTGTCTGATTGTCCCCGCATTGTCGGTATGTCCTGGTGGTGTTCCTTTCTTTTCAAAAGGGGCACTTGTGCGGTACTCCACATTTCCCACTCGCAACTTTTTTCTGAAATAATAAGCCACTAACTGCCGCAAGTTGTTGTCCCTGCTGGTGTTGCCTCAAACCTACCATATGCCCCAACTCTAACTCCCTTCGTGTGGCGCTCAACACAACGGATTTTCGTTTACCCCAACAACGTGTCTTGTTGGCTGAGTACATCTTTCCGTTTATTCACTTGTTTTTAAGCATCATTGTGATCCGAAGTCGGGGAGTTTCTATGTCCGTCCATGGGTTGGTTGGTTGTTTTGTAATGAAGTCATTTTGCCACACGATGATGTTGTCTACGGTGTGGTCACATTTCTTCATTGTATGGGTTATTCCATAAGATCGATCGAAGATTTCAATTTCTATGAGCAGTAAGAAAATATGACATTTCAATGTGAAATTTCAAAGCTCTATCTTAAATGTGGGTAAAGTCTAGCGTAAAATATTGGGAAACCATCATCTTCGGGTTTTGCTTCCAGGATGGATCTGCTGGCATTTGTCCTACACCGTACTATGGCGCCCTTCAGCGCAGCCATATTGGCATTTGTTGTACCCCCATCATAGGATGCCGGGTTCACTAATCAAAATATCTGCAATCTCATAAAATATATGAATTCTTGATCGTCTTGACATTCTAAGTCGATCTAGCCATGTCCGTCCGTCTGTCGGAATCACGATTCCTCTCAACTAAATAAAGATAACCGCTTGAAATTTTGCACAGATGCTTCTTGCTGATGTAGGTCGTTGGCGATTGCAAATGAGCCATGTCGGCTCCGATTTGGATAAAGCTCCCATATAAAGTTGTTCATCTATTTGACTTCTGGAGCACCTGGAAGTCACAAGTGTTATCTGATTTGTGATAAGTATGGTTAAAATCGGTGAATAACCTGATAAAGCTCCCATATAAACCGATCTCGCGATTTTTGTTATAAAGCCCCTGGGAGCAGCAATTATTATCCGGTTTGCCTGAAAACTTGCACTTAGTGCTCTGTTATGCCTGCTAATCACATTGCCAGATACGGTGAAAATCGGTCAGTAACCTGATATATCTCCCATATAAACCGATCTACCGATTTGACTTCTGGATCCCTTACAAGCCTCAATTTTAGCCCGATTTGGTTGAAATATTCCACATAATGTTCTCTTATGACTAACAATAATTGTACCCAGTACGGTCCGAATCGGTCTATAACCTGCTATAGCTCCCGTATAAACCGATCTCCCGAGTTGACTTCTTGAGCCCTTACAAGTCGCAATTTTTGTCCGATTTGGCTGAAACTGAACATGTAGTGTTTTGTTATGACTTTAAATAGTTGTTCCAAGTACGATCGAAATCGATCTTTAACCTGATATAGCTCCCATATAAACCGATCTGTCCTCTAACTTTAAAAATTGAGATACTAAGCTAAAACTTTTCACATATTCTCTAAGTCTGAAGATGGGCTTTATCACCCCCATGTAGACCGATCTACCGATTTAATATCTTAGCTCGCATTTATTATCCGATATCGCGAAAATGAAGCTCAGTGAGTTGTGTCGCAGGGGATGTCCCCTATAAATGCAGTGCATTGCGTTGGCAATAAGGAAAGTTGGAGGGGGAAAGAGGGAGTAGTGTTTATTGATATTAGTCTTAAATTTCTGAACGTCGATGTGGGCGGGAAAGACATTAGCCGAAAGTCGATTCCACATACGAATGGTTCGGGCGAAAAATAAATGTTCTCGGTAATGCATGGTTTGGTCGACTGGCCAATCAATTACAAACGGGTGTGAGTTCCTGGCAAGTCTTGTATTCCTGGTGAACATCCTTACGTCAGGGATAAGAAGACGAATATCCCTGGAACACACGCCATGAAAATAACGAAAGAGCAATACAACGCTACCCACATTCCGACGATGTTCAAGGGAAGCAATAGAGTTGGATACCCTACTGTCCCCAATCAACACCATCGTTCTCCATTGAACCCGGTCAAGTAGCTTCAAGGATGATTTTGGAGCTCCTGCCCATATATGAGAGTTATATTCCATCCTCGGTACATCAGGCCGAGGTAGTATAGATATTGAGAAGATCAGAACAGGAACTTGTACCGCTTAAGAAAGCCCAAACACTTGAATGCTTCTTTCAACACTTCGAATACGTGTTTTGACCAACGGACATCACATTGTATTTTCATGCCCAGAACATCAAGAGCATTGGACTGCTCAATATGGGTCAGTGAATCGCTTTTGAGACAAGAAACAGCACTGCGTCTTCTGTGCGTTTAAGTCTACTCTATTCATTCCACCCCACTCGGAAATGGCCAACAAATACTGGGAGAGCGTGTTATCCATAATGCGCCTCCTGTCCACAATTTCTTGACAAATTCATTCTGCCAGCCTATGGTCGAATGAATATGAATGACACAGTCATCGGCAAATGAGTAGACTGGATTCGAAGTCTGACCCAATAGATCGTCAATTAAAATAAGAAAAAAAGGAAGGGAAAGGACAGAGCTTTGTGGCAGACATGTGGTCAATGTACATTCATCCGATGAGAATCCATCTACAACAAATCGTTTAGTGCGATCCTTGAGAAAGCTCGATATAAATCGAACAAAGTTATTACCGGCACCAAAAGCGTCAAGCTTTGATAAAAGTGCACCGTACCAGACCCTATCAAATGCCTTGAAGATATCCAGAACCACGACCTTACTCTCACTAAACTGGTGGATAGAGCGACTCCATCGTTTCGACAAAAATGCCATTAGGTCTCCCGTAAAGCGATTTCTGCCGAAGCCATACTGTCTGACGCTAAAAAGGCCATTGAACTCTAAGTATCTGACAAGTTGATGGTTAACCATACTCTCCATAACCTTGGAGAGCGCGGAGCATATGGCAATTGGCCGGTAATTTTAAGGTTGTTCACCCCACGTTTCTTGGGGATGGTCTGAACGTTCGCAAACTTCCAACGCGCTGGGAAAACACCCGCACGGTAAGCAAGGTTGAAAAGATTGCGTAGTGGACGAGCAAGCATCGAATAACACTTACAAAGGACAAGTGTTGATTACCGTCCGGGCCCGAAGATTTATTGACGTCGAGATTCGCATGGACCCTTTTAACTCCACGTGTTCGAAAGAATATCTGAGGCATCGAACTAGGTACACTATCAATCACGGGGAGTGGTTGATTGTTCAGACGCCAAGTCCTAAATGCATTCTCTTTTGATCTGACAGCATCTCTGCATTTCGCGTTCAACCAAGTTTTATCATTTGATTTAACCGTTAAATTCTTAATCGGAATGAACGATCTCATTCCTATTAACATTACTTCCTGCACAATTTCGGCTGCAGCATTTACGTCACTGTTTAGAAAACAAAGTTTCCAATTAAAATGCTGCAAAAATTCGTTGAGCTCAGCCCAACGTGCTTTTTCGTATACAAAAATTGACCGCGGGGGGCTAGGGAAGAGGCGGATCAGAATCCTCACCCACCTGGGTTACATAAAGCGAGGACATCAGGTCGATGATAGCAAACATGGGAATATACCGTGAACAAGTTCGAACGTATCCCTCATATGTTGGCAAAATGTATTCTAAACTCACCAAACATTATGCCAATCAGAAATATTAAACGTTATCAGTTGACCGTGACTTCGCCTCAAATGGTCCATCCGCTTAGCCCAATTTTGGCATACTCTTTCCAACATTTCGGTCAGTATCCCACGAATAAATGTTTTTTTTTTCCAATGCGTCAACTGAAGCGGGCTTGTCTGTACTTTAACAAAGCCCACAAGAAATAGTCTAAAGGCGTTACATCGCGCGATCTCGGCGGCCAATTGACCGGTCTTGGAGGCCACCATATCGCAGAGGTTAGCAAGTCCGCCTGGGTTCAAATCCTGGCGAGGCCATCAGAAAACAATTTTCAGCGGTGGTTTCTCCTCCTAATTCTGTCAACATTTGTTTACTATGCCATGTAAAACTTCTTTCCAAAGAGGTGTCACACTGCGGCACGCCGTTTGGACTCGGCTATAAAAGGGAGGCCATTTATCATTGAGCTTAAACTTGAAACAGACTGCACTCACTGATATGTGAGAATTTTGCCCCTGTTCCTTAGTGGAATGTTCATGGGCAAAATTTGCAATTTGAACGTGAAAAAAATTGTTCCCTGAACTCGCCTCTCAACAAGTCCGTCATTACGCGTGCTGTGTGGCATGTGGCACCGTCTTGTTGAAACCACATGTCATGCAAGACAAGCTCTTGCATTTTGGGCAAAAAAAATTGGATATCATCTCACAATAGCTCGTTACGATTTGCATCATCTTTGAAGAAGTGCGGTCCAATGATGCCACCAGCCCGTAAACCGTACTAAACTGTGACTTTTTATGGATGCATCGGTAGCTCTTGGAATGCTTCTGGCTGATTTTCACTCCAAAATCGACAGTTCTGCTTATTTATGTACCTATTTAATGAAAAATCAGTTTCGTCCCTCAATGGCGCGCGATGATTAACAGAGCACGCACTTTGATAATAAATTTTAATAATTTGCAAGTGTTGTGCGTTTTTAGAACGTTTCATGGTTAAATAAAAGACCAAACTGAAGATGTTTGGCAGTGAAACAAACGACGAAACGTGCGTGAGCTGTTTGAACCAGTGTTGCCAAAAAGATCATAGCTAAAAACTCACCCTTTCGGAATGTTATGCAGATCGGATCATATGTGAATAAAGTTGCCCTATCGCCCGATCTCCCAATAACTGTCTTGAAATTTGAAACATGGAGTGGTGTTAAATCCTTCTACGTTCGTGTGGAGTTTGGTCCAGATAAAACCACATTTCGATATAGCTGCTATGGGTTCATTAATTGTGAATTTTTCACCTGATTTTGACGAAATGTGCTAAAAGTATGTATCCGAAGGGGTGGCCCGGTCGAACTTAATTCATTTGTACTTTACGATCGAACTTCTTGACAACTAAAATGTTATTAGGAAAGAGAGGGAGGAAGGTTTCTGACTTCCTGTATATTTTTTCTTGCAAAAATATTCTTGGGCCAATTTGGCTAATTTTTCGGAAACAGCCTCTAATTTGTTCTCCTTTGGCCAAAAGTTACCCATATGGCCCCATTGAAGGACTGAAGAAAAACGTATACCACGAACGATGAAATGTAAACTCATTCCGGATGTTTTCTGTGGAAAAGGCAATGTCAGTAGATTCACACATCGCCCTTGTTTGTCCATTGAAGTTGGTTGTTATTGAATGGTCTATGCTAGCCATAACCATTATACTTAGGTGTGAGTAAAACTAAGTAGAGTACGGCTGAGTACTGTCGCTTTGTTTGGCCATATTGTGAAATGTTGAGATTTTCTTATGGTGGTGGCCGTCTACTCCTTGACGGGTTTTAACTTCTTTTTGCCAATGCTGAACTCACATATGTACGCACACAACAAAATACAAGTGGTCCCTCGAACGTGTTTAAGTACCTGTTTCATAAAAATTCTCACTACACAAAATTATCGTTTACAACAAGGGCGAGAACGAGAAACGAAGAGAGAGAGAGAGAGATATGAAACAAAAACATAAAAATATGCAACTTTTCATTTGTAAATAAATACAAGGAATAGCTCCGCACCAGGCATCCTACCACAAAAGCCTCAATCATTTAACCACAGGATCCATAAAGAATCCGCACTGGCAACAATGATTCCAATACTCACTCATATGCACACATTCACTTGGACAATCGGGTGGAGCACTGACACACACACACAAACAGCCTCGCACCGGCATTATAAAGTGCTTCGACAAAAGTTTTAACATTAATTCTATTTTATTCAGTTTTAAAACAAGAATGCAGTTCCTCTTTCCTGTTACTCATCCCCATCATCGTTGTTGCCCCGCAACCGCCTCTCGTCCTAATCCTACCATCTGCAGCATATGGAATGACTATGTGTGTAGTTATGTGCGTTCATATTTAAAGCTCTGCAACCTTTGTTATGCCACAGGTCCTTTTCTCATAACGTTATTTGCATGTGTGCGAGTGACTTGAAGTGTGCTGTGTATGTTTGTGATTTAGTTCATGACAATGTATTCTGTGCTTTTATACCCTACACAAAGAACAACATATATATGTGAGCAAAAAGTGCTAACCTGAGATTGTTGCATCTACTGCATAAATATAAATTGGGCGATATCGTTAAATGTATGCTATATCCAAATCTGAAACGATTTGGCGGAGAATTCAAATGGGTAAGAAAATATTTCGGGTAAATATTTGCAAAATTGCTATGACCAGGGCTGCACAGTCGAGGAATTTTGATACGACTCTGAACAAAATTGCTCGACTCCGACTCCGAAGTCGACTCCGGGCACTTTAAAATGCTATACCTACCACTAGAGAAAGGGGATGAGGTGCCCTAACCTAGGCAATATGGATATCAGACGAAAGGTATTAACGAATAGATAACGAATATGTACAACTCTAAAACTTGGACCCGGGAAGGACCTATGGGATCTCGAGAATTTTAAACCTCCTTTAAACCTATCAAGTAAAAGACATTAAGGAGAAGATTATGAAAACGTAAAAAAACACTCATCAGCGACGTTTTTTTCCAATCTTTATTTTTATTCAAAATAAAGCATGAATACTAGAAGTATGAAGACATCACATCGTGGGTACAAAGGGAGCCCAAATAAAATATTCTCCTGAGGGCATCTAAATATTATTGCCACATCCCTGGGGACAATCGCGACAATCCCTGGGTGGCGCTACCAACAACGAGCATTGGGGCATTTTTGGTGGCTAAAGTGGTCGAGGGGCCTTTGCCCCAGAAACGGACTTCTGATTTTCAAAGTCGAGGGACTTTGCCCCAGAAACGTACTTTTGATTTGATCCCGAAAATTATTGCAAATAATTGCTTAATTGAATCCTAATTTTTTTCCAATTTTCAATTAAAAAATTAATTGATTCAATCATTTTTATACCCTGTTATACCGGGGTATTATAACTTTGTGCATTTGTTTGCAACGCTTAGAAGGAGTAGAGACGGACTTGGCTTAATAGAATCATATAAATCGAATTCTAAACCGATCGCTGAAATTTGAAACAGTGGGTTAATTTAAGCCTCCCGGGATCTGACCTTAATTTTGTTCAGATCGGACTATATTAAGATATAGCTGCCATTTAGACCGATCTGCCGATAAAGGATCTGAAACCTATAAAACTTTATTTTTTAGCCGATTTCGCTGAAATTTGAAACCCAAATATATGTTTCATCCGATTTGGACTTTTAAGGCTGTAGTAGGCACAATTAGTGGAGAGACTGTAAATCTCAAGCAGATTTTTTTGTAGGCGTTTTTGAGCACTATTCGGCAAAAAATTTGGAAAACGGACTACAATCGAAAATTTGGCAGCCTCAGCGAATGTTATTGCGAACATTGAGGTGACCAAATTTAGGGGCCTGCCAAAAGGCGCCCTCTCAATGTAGGGCCTTGAAATTTTGCACATGTTCCCGCTAACACCTCAGCTCTAATTATTCCAAATTTAATTTTAATCTCTACCCGTTCTCACACGGCATATTTTGTACTATTTTTTCGATTTTTTTCCCACTGTGCGGCGTGGCGCAGTGCGACACTTCTTTGGGAAGAAATTTTTACATGGCATAGTACCTCACTAATGTCACCCGCATAAAGAGGGGAAACCAGCAGTGAACATTTTTTTCTGATGTTCTCGCCAGTATTCGAACCCAGGTGTTCAGCGTCATTGGCGGACATGCTAACCTCTGCGCTACGATGGCCTCCACCCTATGCTGGTAAATATGAAATTGCAGAAATTTTTCGTAAATCAACCAAATTCAAATTCAAATAACTGCACCTACAGAAGAAACTCAATTCAAATTCAAATTCAAATTCAAATTCAAATAACTGCACCTACAGAAGATTACATATAACGCCTTTTCTCGGTTAGAATTTTTCTTTGTCTAAACAGCCCCAAAGTAAAAAATTCTCGAAGTGACCTTCCGCGTCCAAAGAAATGGATATACAACCAGGGGTTAAAATAGGGTGGTCACGAAAAAACTTTGACAATTCTCCTCAAGTACAGTTAATTTGTACAAACTATTCCCATTCTCTTGCGGGAATCTCTCTAAAGGGAAACTTTATTACGACATTTAAAGGTTGGCCCACGAAAATTTTCTCAACCTCTAGGTGGACCTCCTTTTATTTCCTTTTTATCACCCACTAAAATAATTGTAGGCGTCCACTTTAGCGCAGAGATAAGAATGTCCTCCTATGACGTTGAACACCTGGGTTCGAATCCTGGTGAGACCATCAGAAAAAATTTTCAAGGGTGGTTTTCCCCTTCTAATGCTGGCAACTTTGTGAGGTACTATGCCATGTAAAACTTCTCTCCAAAGAGGTGTCGCACTGCGGCACGCCGTTCGGACCCGGCTATAAAAAGGAGGCTTAAACTTGAATCGGACAGCACTCATTGATATGTGAAAAGTTTGCCCCTGTTCCTTAGAGGAAAATTTGCAAAATAATTGTATTGTAGTTGGCAGTTTGGGACCATTTACTACTACAGTAAATAGGCCTTTATTCGTGACATCATGAAAAAAACCAAAATTTCACCGAAAACTCACAAACAAATCGGAATTTCACAAGGAAAACTTTAAAATGGCTGTTTCTCCTAAACTTAGCGTCATAGAGGAAAATGGGTCGTAATTCGCGACACCATGCAAAAAATCACAATTTCACTGAAAGCTAACAAAACTCAAAATGCAACAAGGAAAACATTAAAATGGCTGTATGTCCTAAACTATGCGTCCTAGAGGGAAATGGGCCTTAATTCGTAACACCATGCAACAAATCAAAATTTAATCGACAATCCATCAAAAATCTAAATTTCACAAGGGAAACCTTAAAAGGGCTGTATCTCTTAAACTTAGCGTCCTAGAGGGAAATGGGCCTTAATTTGTGTCACCATGCAACAATTCAAAATGTCATCGCAAATCCATCAGAAATTTCACTAAGAAAACTTCAACTTTATATAACTTTTATAACTTTCAAAGCAGGATGTTAAAAAGATAAGACGATAAGCCAGAATCTCGCCTAATACCCCGTTTGGAATCAAACGGCTTGGGGATGTACTTTCCTATTTTAATTGACACACACGACGTCAGCTGGCTTTATCCTAAAAAGTATTCCGCATGCAGGGGTACCAAAGTCAGACATGGCTTTAGAACTGTGATTGTGTGAGTATTTTCAAACATCATCTCAATGAAATAACTGTGAAATAGGGTCAGCCGAATAAAGCCACACGAAGTTGTTTGCATACTCATGTGTATGCTGCCCATCTATGCTTTAAGCTCAGTACTGACGTCTACTTTTTCTCCAAACAACTGTTAAAACTCATTACAAAAAGTGGTAACGAAGATAATTATAACCCGCTTCTTAGAAGTGGTAATGAGTTCTACGGAGTTCGGAGGCCACTGTAGCGAAGAGGTTAGCATGTCCGCCTATGATGCTGAACGCATGGGTTCGAATCCTGGCGAGACCATCAGAAAAAAATTTCAGCAGTGGTTTTCCCCTCCTAATGCTGGCAACATTTGTGAGGTACTATGCCATGTAAAACTTCTCTCCAAAGAGGTGTCGCACTACAGCACGCCGTTCGGACTCGGCTATAAAAAGGAGGCCCCTTGTCATTGAGCTTAAACTTGAATCGGACTGCACGCATTGATATGTGAAAAGTTTGCCCCTGTTCTTTAGTGGAATGTTCATGGGCAAAAAATTTGCAAATTTTTAGTACTGAGTTCTACAAGCAAAATAGTAGCGACATGTCGCTGCGTCATTTAAAATTGGGCTTCAAGTAATTGCAAATGTAATTAAATGCTTACGAAATCGGCATCAATTAACTCTGCTTCAATGTTTGTTGTTGTTGAGTGTTGTTGTCTTTGTTGAGTGCAGTTGTGTGTTGATGTTTGACTTTTTTGTATTCTGGCAATAAATAGAGTATAGTATATTCGGTATAGTGTGAAAATCTGGTTTATCATATGTATTGTAAATATAGTTAAACATTTTAGTTGAATGTACGGTTATTCGCATCTTATCAGGCTAATATACTGCGCATTAAATTCGACTCGATCCTCTGTTAATAAGTTGAGTTTTTTTCCATATGGCTCGTGTATTGTTTAGTACTTTAGAAGTACTTCTGGATTGTGTTTCGTTTCGTTTTTTTTTTGTTTTGCTTTGTTCGCTTCCAATTCAGAGCTGCAGCATTTTTAAGCATTTCAGTGCTTTGGGGTCTATATTTGAGGCAATGCCTTGTGTGTTTGTCATGCAGCGCCACTTGTCATATGCATGTGTTTGTGTGTGGATCAGTGTAGGAGATGGCTCACGTGTCTGGGGGTGTGAGTGCGTATTTGAACACTGGTGTACATACGTCGGTGATCCCCTGTTATAAGTGTATCCTTGTGTTTGAAACACTTCCGTTTCTGTAACCACATCCATGTGTGCCATGTGGTGCGGTGCGGCGGTATGCATGGTGTTATGATACGTATACGTTAGAATATATGTGTATGTGTGTGTGTGACGTTGTGTGATTTGCCATCGTGGGGTATAAGTGGTGCGTTTGTGGGATTTTTGCAAACCTTAGCATTAGCTTAGCGTCGAAAGGTTTTTTAGTTATGATACTTGCTGTTGCTGCTCGTGTACAACAAATGAATGCATCGTAATTTCTTTAACATTTCAACAGCTCATATCCGTACAACAGCAAAATATGCAAAGCAAAATGCAATCTGAGGCATTCGTGAGATTTTTAGCGTACCTGTTTAATATGTATCCGATATTAAATGTCAGCGGGAATGAAAATAATCAAAATTCCAATTAAGAATAACCTATTCAACAATTTCATAGACTGATCTTTAAAGTTTTTGGTTTCTGCGGGTTAATATCACATTGAAATTGTGGGAGTTCTGGCTGTTACTAAACCTCTTGCAGGCAGAACTACCCTAGACATATGTTGATCTTCTCACCAAACACCATAGGATGGGAAGCTATGTATATTAATTAATTTAACATGTTTTGATGATGTCCCTGTGTGTATCGGCCTGTCCGACCATGTTTGGGTATAACCGCCTTATGGGCCGATCTCCCGGTTTCACTTTGGCTCATGAAGGACTTTTTAAAGACACCACTGTAGGATAGGGGAATACTACTTCCTGTAACTCTTAGAAATAATGATCTGAGATCATACAAAATATTCATAAGCATCTGGACATTCTAAGTTGATCTAGCCGTGTACCTTCTTTCGTTCCTCAGTCCATTCGTCTGTGAAAATCACGGTAACGCCTAGCTAAAAAAACAACTCGCTTGAAATTTCACACAGAAACTTTTTGTCGATGCAGAACACCTAATGGGCCTAATACGTTCAAACTTGGAAAGAGCTCTAATTTTAAATGTTTGACGAATTTCAACAATCGTGTCAATTTTTAAGTAAAATCTGATATAGCTCCCATATAAACCAACTTCCCGATTTGATATATTGTTACCCTGGAAGCCGCATTTGGTATCCGACTTGACTGAAATTTTGCACTTGGTGTTTTGTTAATTATACCCTCCACCATAGGATGGGGTAAACTAATTTCGTCATTCTGTTTGTAACTTCTCTAAATATTCAACTGAGACCCCATAAAGTATATATATTCTTGATCGTCGTGACATTTTATGTCGATCTAGCCATGTCCGTCCGTCTGTTTGTCTGTCGAAAGCACGCTATCTTTCGAAGGAGTAAAGCTAGGCGCTTGAAATTTTGCACAAATACTTCTTATTTATGTAGGTCGGTTGGGATTGTAAATGGACCATATCGGCCCATGTTTTGATATAGCTGCCATATAAACCGATCTTGGGTCTTGACTTCTTGAGTCCCTAGAGGGCGCAATTCTGTTCCGATTTGACTGAAATTTTGCACGACGTGTTTTGTTATGATATCCAACAACTGTGACAAGCATGGTTCAAATCGGTGCATAACCTGATATAGCTGTCATATTAACCGATCTGGGGTCTTAACCTCTTGAGCCTTTAGAGGGCGCTATTCCTATCCGATTGGAATGAAATTTTGCGCGTCGTATTTTGTTATGATATCCAACAATTGTGCCAAGTATTGTTCAAATCGGTTATGACCTGATATAGCTGCCATATAAACCGATCTTGGGTCTTGACTTCTTGAGCCTCTAGAGTGCGCAATTCATATCCGATTGGAATGAAATTTTGCGCGTCGTATTTTGTTATGATATCCAACAATTGTGCCAAGTATTGTTCAAATCGGTTCATGACCGTATATAGCTGCCATATAAACCGATCTTGGGTCTAAACTTCTTGAGCCTCTAGAGGGCGCAATTCATATCCGATTGGAATGAAATTTTGCGCGTCGTATTTTGTTATGATATCCAACAACTGTGCCAAGTATGGTTCAAATCGGTTCATAACCTGATATAGCTGCCATATTACCCGATCTGAGATCTTGACTTCTTGAGCCTAAGAGGGCGCAATTATTATCCGATTGCCTGGAAAATAACTCGACAAATGCTATTCATGGTGGAGGGTATTTAAGATTCGGCCCGGACGAATTTAGCACGCTTTTACTAGTTTTGTGTTAAGTTTTCGCAGAATCCATGGTAGTAGGTTCCTCACATTCAGATCGGCTTAACGATTTTACTTGTTAGATTAGGTTGAATAGAGGGTGCAGATATTAATCCGTCCCATGCCGCTATGAGCATATCCTTAGCTAGTACACGGCTTGGTGATCGCTCCGTGCTACTCACAAAATCCGTAATTGTTCTCTATTCCACCTCCCTACGTCGGTTCAAGCTTGGTATTGTGTCCCACCTAAGTGCCGGTGTCTGTTAACCATGAAAGCTAGGCAATGACGGGAAATGCTGTAAAGTCTCATCATGTCCCCGACATGCTCTACACACGGTGTCATTTGCCGCATCTCTTTTTGAACTCCTTTGAGTAATATCCTCTTATACTCACGGTCCGGGTCTCCCCAAAAGATGTTCGTGGTCCTGCCGACCGTTTCATTATTCCACAGTGGTACATGCGCGTTCATTGCCTACTCCTTTAACTCGGACTGCATCGCCCCGAAAAGTCTTGATTTACGCAATTTTAATGACTGCAGCACTCTTCCCCATCTTACTTCGCTTTGACCCGGCAACCAATACCATCTTCAGGCCTTAATCTCTTTCCTACAGTCTATGAATGTTCGTGACCCTACCTTCTTGGTTGTTAGATCCCTAATGGCCATTAAATTTAAAGATATTCACGCATTTTGTGATCGTCGGGATTTCCAACTGTAAGACCGTATTATGGTCAGGCAGTCGGAAATAAATCTCATTCCCTGGATCCTCAACGCAACTCTGTCATGTAGCATAAACTTCCAGACGACAATACCAATGTTTAGTCATTACAAGATAGTGCCTCGCTCGCACTCGACATCGAGAGCTAGGCACATCCGCTTTTTTTTTCTTCACCACAGAAAGATGGGTGTGTATTCGCTTTGCCATTCCGTTTGAAACATATCGAAATATCCATTTCCCGCCCTACAATGTATGTATTGGGTTGCCCAAGAAGTAATTGCGGATTCGGCGTTGACAAATTTTTTCACAGCTTGTGACTCTGTAATTGCATTCTTTCTTCTGTCGGTTATCAGCTATTACTTTTACCTTGCTTAAGAAAAAAAGTGTAAAAAAGTATATTTGATTAAAGTTCATTCTAAGTTTTATTAAAAATGCATTTACTTTCTTTTAAAAAATCCGCAATTACTTTTTGGGCAACCCAATATATATTTGATCGTCGTAAAATTCTATGACGATTTAGCCATCCCATCCGCCAATCTGTCTATCTGTGGTAATCATTAGAGCCGCATTTTCAATCAGATTCCGTTGAAATTTTGCACTGTGAGCTGTGGAGCGTGGCCACCGCATCGCAGAGGTTAACATGTCCGCCTATGATGGTGAACGCCTGGGTTCGAATCCTGGCGAGAACATCAGAAAAATTTTTCAGCGAAAGTTTTCCCCTTCTAATGGTGGCAACATTTGTGAGGCCCGCCGTTCGGACTCGGCTTTAAAAAAGAGGCCCCTTATTATTGAGCTAAAGCTTAAATCGAACTGCACTCATTGATATGTGAGAAGTTTGCCCCTGTTTTTAGCGGAATGTTCATGAGCAAAATTTGAAAATTTGAGCTGTGTCCTTCGTGTGGGTTATGATTCGGATCGGACCATATTTGGATATTGGTTGGGTTATATAATATTGATGGAGGCCACCGTAGCGCAGACGTTAGCATGTCCGCCTATGACGCTGAACGCCTGGGTTTGAATCCTGACGAGACCATCGGAAAAAATTTTCAGCGGTGGCTTTCCTCTCCTAATGCTGGCAACGTTTGTGAGGTAATATGCCATGTAAAATTTCTCTCCAAAGAGGTGTCGCACTGCGGCACGCCGTTCGGATTCGGGTATAAAAAGGGGGCCCCTTGTCATTGAGCTTAAACTTGAATCGGACTGCACTCATTGATATGTAAGCAGTTTACGCCTGTTCCTTAGTAGAATGTTCGTGGGCAAAATTTGCAATATTATATTGATGGTCCAGCACACGACTGGACAGACCAAGGATCTCTATGTTAAACCAGTGAAGACTGAAATCTGCCTGTTCACGAGGAAGACGAATGTGGGCCAATTTGAAGATCCGCTTATAAATATCTGACAAGGTCAAATACTTAGGTCAGGAAACTGAATTGGAAGTGTCACATTCAGGAACGTACCTAGAAGTCTCACAGGTGCTTGGCATTAAGTTGACTGGCCGTTGGCTCGTAGGCTCAATAAGAGCATGAGTTTGGTGGGCTGCGATGGAGAAAGAGTGCAACGTAAAGATATTACAACAGTGGATAATGAAGACCACGCTATAAGGATAATGAGAACCACGCCCACTAGGGCACTGGAGACTATTCTAGGTATCCGACCCATTGATATACAGATTAAGTGTGAGACAGACGCTGCGACAATGAGACTGAAGGCGATGGGAAAATGGACAGAGGATAGAAGCAGGTCATACCATCGCAGTATAATTGAGGCGACGATAGGGAACCTGGAATGAATGGAAGAGGTTTCCAATCGAATACCTAAGACGACTTGAGGTCGAGTGTGAGGTACTACCGCCAGCAGCACAGTCTTGATTGACAGAACCCTGGTATTGGCATCTGGAAGATCATGCAACACACAGTTGAATCAAAGCTAGAGGACAGAGTGGGCCTGGGGTTCTGCAGGCGAAGATCCGAGCGATCACGGAATGCGTGAGTTGGTGTGGACAATTAACTGGCCTTCAGGGCAATAACAACCAGGACTGTAAGATTGGAGTGTAAAAAGGAGATTAACGGCTTTTCCGAGGATGGCACATTCTGCATTGTTTGAGTGCTGGGCCACAGCGGAGTAAAGGGGAATCAAAGAGCACACAATTTTACAGTGAGGCCAGAGGACCGCCCCGAAGTCTTTCAAGGCGACGCAGTCCGAGTTAAGGGCGTGAGCGACGAACGCTGTGGAATACCGAAACGGTCGTCAGGACGACGAAAATCCATAAGAAGTCGAAGCTATTACTGAAAGGAAGTAAGAAGAGGTCAATATGGCTTTCGGTATCATGACAGGACTACGATCTCACTTGTGCAAAATCGGTGTGCAGGGCATGTGGGAAAGATGATGAAACTTTGGAGTATTTCCTATGTCATTGCCCGGCTTTCGCGGCTAACAGACACCGACACTAAGGTGGGGACATAATACCAGACATAAATCAGCTAAGGGGCTTGGTATGGTAAGCAATTAAGGATTTTGTAAGAAGCATGGAATTTTTCACATAGATTTTCTTTTTCGAGATTACGTTTTAGTATTTCGAGCGCACACTAAACTGATTAATGGTTTAGGTGTATGTCCATAGTTGCATGAGGCGGATTTATATCCGCACCCTATTTTCTACCTAACCTAACCTAGGTTATGGGATATGGGTAGTATTCCGTCCATGCCATGAATCCGCTCCACGCCATTTTGGATATAGCTGCCATATATACCGATCTCCCAATTTAAGGTTTTTCAATGAAAACATTAAAAACGATGACCCCCACATATCCTTCCCGAATATTGGGTGATTTTCATAGAAATCGGTTCAGAGTTCGATAAACTCATACATATGTTCGTCCGATTTGGATTTATATTGCTTTATGTCACTTCCATACGGAAATTAAAGTTGAGTAATCCATAAACATTTTTGCATCTTTCCTAAGGAAATTCTGTCAAATATGATTTTAGAAAAATTTTTATGATTTTAAAAAAATATTTGCCTAAATTTGCTAAAAATGTGTAACAATATCTGGAGAATAGTATATCTTCTGTTAAAAAGTTTAAAATTGCAAATTTTTCCAAATTTTACCCATGAACATTCCACCAAGGAACGGGAGCAAACTTCTCATATACCAATGAGTCCCGTCCGATTTAAGTTTAAGCTCAATGATAAGAGGCCTCCGTTTTATAGCCAAGTCCAAACGGCGTGCCCCAGTGCGACACCTCTTTGGAGAGAAGTTTTACATGTCATAGTACCTCACAAATGTTGCCAGCATTAGGAGGGGAAAACCACTGCTGAAAAAAAATGTTTAAAATAGTGAAACGATTTCCTTCAAAATATCAAATAAAAAAACACAGAAACTTGTAGATATTGACAAACTTATTTCTCTGGGTGTTCAGCGTACAAATAGCATAAAACTAAATAAAATTTCACAGCTACTCACAGATTTGTATCACTCACTTTAAGATTATGGCAGAAGCATTTGCATATCATATGTGAGTTCTGGGTTATGCTTCCACATTCTACATACAGCCCCAGATGCTCAAAGATGTGCATCAGTAGTACTCTATGGCAGTTGACATTTTAAGCTGATTGCGTGAGTGTGAAAGCGTTAAACTTGGGAGGAGATCGTAAATTCTGCAAAATGCATACATATGTGGGCAAATTAGAATAAAGCCCAGTAGAAGGAAAACGGGCATATGAAACACTAAGCTCCTGCGAATTTTGTATTCAGACAATGCATTTTGCTTTTGTATTTTTCAGTATGCTAGATTTTTTTTTTTTAATTTATTAAACATTTTGAAAGTATGAAACTTTAGGCAGAATCAAAAGAATAGATTAGAAAATCTCAAAAAGTTGACTACTTTTGATATCATAAATCTTCACTACAACAAGAATAAACGAAATTTATTCAAATTCATTAAATAGCAGAATACCGAATACGATATGATATGATTTCAGACAAGCCTTAGAAACTAAACAGAATAAAATATCCGTTTCCGTTTAAGTGGCAATCTGCCATCAGGCTCAATTAGAAGTTTTCTTCCATTGTGATACCACAGGAACAGGAAATGGAAAATGCCTTCTAGTTCCTACCGTTGAACCATCCAGTTCGATTTAAAAAGCCCAACAATTGGCAAACGTTCGCATCCGCTAAATCAGACAAGTTCTCAAAGCAATGACAAAAGAGATGAGAAATGGGTGCGGGGACATACAGAAGATATTCTATAGCCTCTTCTCGACGTCCCCACAGCTTCCGCAAAAGTCGCTACTTGCGAACTTCAGTCTGTTAGCATATTTTCCAATCAGACAATGAGTGTCCTATCATGACGGACACAATGACTGAGACGTTTGTTCTAGCCAGCGACTGCAAAGCGGTAGAATTTAGAATATTCACCATTTATCATTCGTTGCCCTTTGCGTCTGATCCTGAAGACTTAGATTGGATGTCGCTTGAGGAATTACCACAGATTCCAGTTTCCTTGAAATGTGTGTGGTAGTTCCTAATCTCTCAAGCCCGTCTGCTCTAGAATTCCCTATGATATCTCAATGAACGGGCACCCAGAACATGGATTTTGAACTGTTCAGCCATCTCGTTGAGAGATCTGCGACAGTCGAGGGTGGTTTTTGAATTCAGAAATACGTTCTCCAAGGATTTAATGGCTGCTTGGCTGTCTGAGAAAATATTTATGCCAATTGCCGTTATGACATTATATCTTTGCCATACACACTACACTGGTGGGTAAACCTTCTACTTCTTCAGAATACTCCCCAAAGACCAATTGGCCGTCCGGTTTGGAACCATCCGTACAGAAATCTATGCAACTTCTATTAGGTTGTTTTCAATACCACTCCCCTAAGTTGGTGCATGTTTGATATTGTGTCTCCACCTAAGTGCCGGTATCTGTTAGACGCGTAAGCCGGGTAATGACAAAGGAAATGCCCCAACGTTTCATCATCTTCCCCGCATGCCTAGTCCTATGTGTCCCGTTATACCAATACCTATACTGACCTCCTTCTTGCTTCCTTTCAGTAATAACCACGTCTTTTCACCATCTGGATCCCCCCATAGGATTTTCGCCGTCCTACCGACCGTTTCGCCGTTCCACAATGTTGCATGCGCATTCATCGCCCACCCCCTTAACTCGGACTGCGTCGTCCCGAAAGGCTTCAGGTTAACCAAGTTTATTAACGGAAGTCCTCTGGCCTCTACCGCCAAATCGTCTGCCCTTTCATTTCCCCTTACTTCGTTATGGCCCGGCACCCAAACGATGCGTATTTTGCCATCCTCAGAGAAGCTGTTAATCTCCTTCTTACACTGCAAGACTGTTCGTGACCTTACCGTCCTGGTTTTTATTGCCCTTATGGCAAGTTTACTGTCGGTAAAGATGTCCACACTCGACGTCTTAGCGTAAGCACCACACCACTTCACGCATTCCGTGATCGCCCGGATCTCCACCGGCAGGACCGTATTATGGTCAGGCAGTCTAAAACATATGTCAGTCCCTGGGTTCTCAATGTATACCCCCAGGCCCACTCTGTCCTCTAGCTTTGATCCATCCGTGTAACATGATCTCCCAGATGGCAATACTAGGGTTCCGTCAATTCAAGACTGTGCCGATGGAAGCAGTGCTTCGCACTCGACTTCAAGGTTCATCTCAGGTATCCGATCGGAAACCTCTTCGCTTTCTTCCAGGTTTCCTATCGTCGCCTCGATAATACCGCGATGATATGAGCTGCTCTCATTCTCAATACATTCTCCCATCGCCTTAAGTCTCATAGCCGCAGTGGCTGCCTCACACTTAATCTGTATGCCAATGGATCGGATATCTGGAATAGTCTCCAGTGCCCTAGTGGGCGTGGTCCTCATCGCTCCACCTTCTGTTACAAGGGATATTGTAGTTCCAATGGATCCTATCAGGGAAGGTGATATAGTACTTTTTACCAAAAAGCGGCTCTGACAATATGTCGTTCACACTACCTTGTACATCGGCTAATTCATCATGGATAATACGGTATCCGTAGCATATTGTTCCGATGGGCAAAGAGAAAGCTCTCTCAGCCTTACAGTAGTGGTCGCTTCAATTTGTCTAGCAACAATGTCCAGAGGCATTAGCTGTAGCATAAAGCTCGGTGCATCAGATGGTGTCGTCCTAAGTGCGGCTGTGGTGCACAAACAAGTCATCCTTTGGATCCGGCTGAGTGATGAGCAGTAGCTGGACATTTTGAGGGGCCGTCCACCAGAGCACAACACCTTGTAACGTATAGCTCTAGCAACTGCAGTATACACCCAGTATAAGACACGCTGTGTAAACACCCCTGTATAGGGCAAAAATTGCCTTTCTTGCTCTTTCCAAAATTTTTGGATTGAAGTTCCATTTCCTGTCCAGCAAAACACCCACATATTTTGCGCTTTCACTAAATGGAGGATGAACAATCATCTAAGTGAGTCAGTTTAGAAAATAGACTGCCACGCCAACCTAATCCCAACCTAACCTAACTATCCCCTCCTTGTACTGGCGACAATTGTGAGGTTTTATGACATGTTTAAACTACTTCTTTCAAAAGAGCTGTAGCACTGCGGCGTGCCTTTGGGACTCGGCTAAAAGGAGAAGATGATTTTTAATTGAAGTTAAACTTGAATCGGACAGTACTCATGATATGTGAGAAGTTTGCGCCATGTTCCTTAATGGCATGTTCATGGGCAAATATCCTATTCACATTGGCAGAATCAAATACTTTTGGTGATGTTTAAATAATCTAATGTGCTTTTTGGATGTGGACAGGGTATTCCCCCGATACTTGGCGCCGAACTAGGATATTGGTTTCGTACTCTAGCCCCAAAGTTCTTTTATTTGAGTTCTATATCGTTCCGATCGACCCACATTTTCGTTTGGAGGTTCTTTTGGATTTGGGACTTCCTACAAATACTTCGTTCCAATTTTGAATATGAGATTTATCCCTGCCCCAAAAATCCTTTTATTTGCGACCTACGTAGTCGTGATCGTGTCATATGTTAGTGTAGAGGTTGGGGTTTCCATCAGTTACTTAACGCAAAATTTCTATACCAGATACTTGCTTCGGAGTTACTTCTCGCAACATGAAAATTGTGCTAATGGGGAGGGTACGTCTTCCCCTTGGGAAATCTAATGTTTTGAATCTGTTTAATAATTGCCATTGTAAGCAGGCGCAACCTATACCCGGTGACAAAGGACGACAAGCGATCCATCCCTTGCAACCTTACTTAAATTAATGTGGTTTTCATAACTTTCACACATAATTCACAACTGTTTCGCTGTATTTGCAGTTGAAACCATTGCATAAAATCAGTGCTAATAGCTGGTGTGAAATATATATTCATCTCCCTTTTTATCAGATCCATATTCTATATGTTCGCGTTAAGCCTCGTTGGGAAAAATGCTTATACCTGCAAAAAGAGAAACAACTGTCAATAGTAGACGGCAGAAGTTATGGCACACTGTGGGATTTAACCGAAAAAAATTAGTCAAAAAATATGCTGTGTGAGAAATGGGTAGAGATATCTCTTTGAAATTTAGAATGATTCCGAAAATTTGTTGGGGAGGCCAAATCTTCGTTTGTGTTCCAATTGCCAATTTGTTTGTCTTTCTTGTAGGGAAAAATCACTGCAAAAAAGACCGCTTGAGATCTACAACATCTCCGGAAAACGCAATTTTTGTCTGAAATTTTGCATGTAGTGTTCTGGAGGCCACCGTTGCGCAGAGGTTAGCAAGTCCGCCTATGACGCTGAACGCCTGGGTTCGAATCCTGTCGAGACCATCAGAAAAACATTTTCAGCAGTGTTTTTCCCCTCCTAATGCTGGCAATATTTGTGAGGAACTATGCCCTGTAAAACTTCTCTCCAAAGGGGTGTCACACTGCGGCACGCCGTTCGGACTCGGCTATGAAAAGGAGGCCCCTTACCATTGAGCTTAAACTTGAATCGGACTGCACTCATTGATATGTGAGAAGTTTGCCCCTGTTCCTTAGTGGAATGTTCATGGGCAAAATTTGCAGTGTTCTGTTGTGACTTCCAAAAACTGTGCCAAGTACGTTTCAAATCGGTCTATAACCTAATATAGCTCCCACATAAACCGATCTCCCGATTTGATTCTTGAGCCCTTATAAGCCGCAATTTTAGCCCGATTTGTCTGTAATTTTGCTTGTAGTGTTCTGTTACGACTTCCAAAACCTGTGACAAGTACGGCCCAAATCGGTCTATAACCTGATAAAGCTCCCATACAAACCGATCTCCCGATTTGACTTCTTGAGCCCCTGGAAGCTATAATTTCCGTCCGATTTGGCAGAAATTTTGCATGTGGTGTTTTGTTAAGACTTTGAACAACTGTGCCAAGTACGGTCTATAACCTGATATAGCTCCCATATAAACCGATATCCCGATTTGACTTCTTGAGCCCTTACAAGGATCAATTTTTATCAGATTTCGCTAAAGTTGTGGATGTTGTGTTCTGTAGCGACTTCCAACAACGGCGCAAAGTAGTGTCCAAATCGGTCCCTAACCTGATATAGCTTCCGTATAAACCGATATTCGGATTTGAATTCTTGAGCCCCAAAGAAGTCGCAATTTTTGTCCGATTTGGCTAAAACTTTGCACAAAGTGGGTTGTTATGATATTCAACAACTGCGCCAAATACGGTCCAAATCAGTCTATAACCTGATATAGCTCCCATTTAAACCGATATCCCGATTTGACTTCTTGAGCCCTTACAAGCCGCAATTTTTGTCCGATTTGGCTAAAATTTTGCATGAGCCGTTCTATTACGACTTTCAACAACTGAGTCGAATGTGGTCCAAATCATTCTTTTTAACTGATATAGCTCCCATGTTAACTGGTCTCTCGATCATCCTTGTTCGGTTCCAAGAAACTTTAATTTTTGATGGTTTGACAGAAGTTTGGTATGTAGAATAAAATTATGCCCTTCAACTAAATTTATTTTGTATAAATTTTTAGCAGGATCCATTGCGGTGGGTTCCCACGATTCGGCCCGCCCGAACTTGGCACATTTTCACTTGGTTTACTTCGAATGTCCCCTAAGTCCATGAAAAAAATTTTTTGCACCTAACAAAATTTATAGCCTACACAGCAAAGTTAAAAACATCGATGTGGAAACTATCTCTATCCAAAATTGGTGCTTTGGGCATTTATTTAAAAAATTTCGGGCAGTTTTTATCTTTTGTTTTTTAAAGACATTTTTTTCTGCTAAATTCATAAAGTGTTATAAAGATATATCTATTGGGCAACCTATAACGGCTATCCGAGCCGTTATAGGTTGCCCAAAAAGTAATGAAAAATCCGCAATTACTTTTTGGCCAACCCAATAGATGGGTTCCCATCCAATGAGCATAAATTGACCGGAGGTGTGTCCGAGGGCTCTGTCCTCTCTGATTCTCTTTTCTTTTTCCGATCTAATCATTTGCGGATGATTGAAATCTCTGTCATTCGCACTCATTTGAACATAGGCCGAGTCTTCGAGATATTGAGAACAAGAGTAGGATTATGGACGATACGCTCCACCAGGAATTGCTGGCCATTTCTGAGTGGGGTCGAATGAATAGACTGCTGTTTGTTGTCACACAAACTATTCGGTGACCCATTACGATCATCTCTGTTTATCAACGCTATTGATGTTGAGCAATCAGAAGATCTTGATGTTATGGGCATGTGGATGGAAAGTGATATCCATTGGAATGAACATGTATTCGAAGTGTCGAAGGAAGCATTCCAGTATTTAGGATTCCTTAAACGGTGCAAGTTTTATTTCACTCCATCCGATCTTTTTAACATCTATACCACTTTCATAAGGCCGAAAATGGAGCACAACACACATGTATGGGCTGGACCTCCAATACATTCTTGGAGCTACAGGGCAGTGTACAAAGCAGAGCGATGGCGTTGATCGGAGACTGTTGGGTATCCACCTCAATTGCCCTCTTGAACACCGTCGTGACGACTGTTGTCTGGCGCTACTCTATCAGTACTTTCATGGTGTGCGTACTTCTGATATTCGTCTTCTTATTCGTGATGTAAGGATGTTTGTCAGAAATACTAGACTTTCCAGGAACTCATACCTGGAGATAGGCTTCTACCGGGTAAATACTCTACGCTTGGTATTTACCCAATAAATACCTTTTTTGGGTATTTATAATTTTTCAGCAATCTTGGATATACACAAATTTTCAAAACAATTTTTTGATGATTTCGTATTCTTTGTATATAAACCTGACCTTCTGATCTCATAAAGTCGGATTTTAGCTATATAGACCGATCTCCAGACTTGAAGTCTTGAGGCGATAAATTGGTCTTTTGGTCAAAATTGCAAGCAAAAAAAAAATGTAAATCGAAAAAAGACGAGATAATGTAGACCTCAAGTGACATTTTTTTGCAAGGATTTTTGTGCACTATCCAGCAAAAAAATTAGATGTCGAACCAAAAACGAAGGTTTTGCAGCCCCAACAAGTTTTTGAATTGCCGAGGTGACCAACTTAAGGGGGACTGCCAAAAAGCGCCCGGAAAGCTTAGAGCCTTAAAAATTTGCACACGATAACACCTCACCTCTAACCATTTCAAATTTCAAATAACTATTTCTGCCCGTTCTCACACGGCATATATTTTCTTAGTTGTTTTTTTAAGTTCTATCCCACTGTGCGACATGGGAAGAAGTGAAAATAACAACAAAATGTTAGCCGAAAACCTAAGTTTGGTAAGGAAATGCCATATCAAATCTGTAAACAAGAGTGTAGTAAGTCAAAAATATAGGGTGGTCCATGAAAAAGTTGTACAACCTGTGGGCTACCTTCTTAATGATAAATTAGGGTGAGCTTTTGCAAAACCTCCGTAACACGCAGTGATCACATGTAGAGACTACCAAGCTTAGCCTTGTTATTTAATGTATATAGTGGCTCACAAAAAAATTCCATTCTACCGTATGGACTAAAATTATAGAATTTTGAGTTACTGCATTTTTACATGACAGGTGTGATATGTGTGAGTGTGTGTGTGCGTGTACATGCAAGAGTTTTTTTTTACGTAAACTTTCTTGAAAAAAGAAGTCCTCAATAAGGACAATAGTCTTCTGTGTGTGTCCGAGTGCACCTCAAATGTTGTGCTGCTCCTCAACTAACAAACGGAGAAAATTTACATTTGTCGAGTGGTACTGCTGCTTTTTGTTGAAAGGACTACTTATAGCGCTGCAGCAACATCGGTGCCCACATCTCTGGCAACAGCCGGAGGAGGCAGCATTATAAAGAGTGTTGCAGATAATAATGATGATACTGTCATATTTGATGTCAACGGATGTCCTGACTTGAAAATCTACAAAACTGTCTTCAGCTATTTTCTTCACTTCACACAATGTGGGGGTGTTTTTTTTTTCGTGTCAAAAAGCCGTCGTCGTTCTTGTTGTTGATGAGCCCTCTTTTCTTCATGCTTCTTTCGCAACTAATGTCTTTCATTAGACTCGTGCCCATGTGTGTTGGTTTGTATATGCAGTTGCAAGAGTTCACACACTTCCTATGAATGTTTGGCTGAGTAAGTGCACTCCTTCACATAATGCGACATCAGACGGATGTTCTTCTTTGTATCCCTGTGTGAGTGTGCTTAGAATGGCATAGATGGGGGATTCTTCTGTTCAGACAGAGAGACTTCTACTTTGATGATTAAATCTATTAATGATTCGCAATATGTTACTTCTTTTTTTTGTAAGCATAAAGAATAATTTTATTAATAACTGAATTTTGTTTTTTTTTCAGGTAAGCATAAATCCGAGTATAAGGAAATGCTAGAGAATTTATCGAGAGGTAAGAGAAACAATGATTTTATAGAGGAACTCGCTAGGTGACTTTTGCAATCAGAAACACCTGTAGATTTGTATCTATTGTTATAGCCCAAGAGCCCAAGCGCAAGAGAACGACGATACCTTCAAGTACTACTACAGTGAATCAGCCTTTAAAAGCCTAATAATATACGAGTGTTCATATCCTACGAGTATTCATATCCTACCAAACAGTAACCACGCCAAAAAATCGTAACAAAGCATTCATGCAAAATTTCAACTCAATCGGATAACATTTGAGGGTTCTATAGGCTCAAGACATCGAATCTGGAGATCCCTTATATGACAGCTATATCAGGTTATAGACCGATGAGGACCATACTTAGCACGATTTTTGGGAGTCGTTACAGAATACTACATGCTCTCAGCTCAATCGGACAACAATTGCGGCTTCCATGAACTCAAGAAGTCAAATCAGAAGATCGGTTTATATAGCAGCTATATTCAAATCAGAACCGATATAGCCCATTTGCAATTCTTAACGCCCTACATAAATAGAAAGAATCTGCGCAGAATTTCTAGTGGCTTGCTTTGCTCGTTCGACCGCTATCGTGATTTCCACAGACGGACGAACGGACATGGCTAAATCGGTTTAAAATTTCGAGACGATCAATAATATATAAAATTTATCTGATTTTAGATCAATATTCGAGTTGTTACAAAAGGAATGACTACCCCCAGCCTATGGTGGTGGGTATAAAAACTTATTTTTATTGCATGGAATGTTCGGCCAATGGGGCAAAAGCTCTGTCATAGCTTATAAGTAAAGTTTCGCAAGGAACAGGCAGGAGCAGGAGCAAAGGATAATTTTTTATTATTTTTTGGCAAGACTGGTTTTTGGCAAGACTGGTTTAAACAGCTCACGCACGTTTTGTGTTTAGCTTCACTGTTAAAAATCTTCAGTTTGGTCTGTAATTTAACCATGAATCGTGTTACAAACGAACAATGGTTGCAAATTATTGAATTTTATTATCAAAATGCGTATTCTGTTAAGAAAGTTCATCGCGAGCTCATTCCGTTTTTTTGGTCAGTTAAATCGACCCACTGAAGCGGCTTTTGTGACTAAATTTCGCACCAAATTTATATTGTTGGACATTAGACCACCAACACGCACGTTTACGTAGAGTGTGAATTGAAGAAAATATCACAGCTGTGTTGGTCAGTGTTACTGATGACCATCAATTATCGATTCATCGCCATTCGCAGCAATTGTGCCTGCGTTAATCAAAAACGAGGAAAAATTTGCGGAAGGAGCTACTAAACCTTTGCGAAATCTTTCAAAATACAGTTGGTTTAAGAATTAAAGCCGAACGATCTACCGCAACGGAGAATTTTTGGTGAATGGGCTCTTTGAAAGTTGACCGAATATCCAATTTCTTATCGAAAAATTGTGTTCAGCGAGGGAGCTCAATTTTGGCTCAATGGGTACGTAAATGAGCAGAATAATAGATTTTGGAATGAAGATCATCCAGAAGCATTGCATGAGCTTTCAATGCTTCCAGAAAAAGTCACAGTTTGGTGGGGTTTATGGGCTGGTGGCATCATTGGACCGCACTTCTTCAAAGATGATGACCATTGTAACATAACTGTGAGTGGTGAGCGCTACTGTGACATTACATCCAACTTTTTTTACCCAAAATGCAAGAGCTTGACTTCGTGGTTTCGATTCTCGCCAGAAGCCTTGGTCTGTGGTATCACAATGGACTTAAAATTGTCTAAGTGAGTCTGTAAAGGACTGCCACTTTTACCTCATCTACCCATGAACATTCCTCTAACGAATAGGTGCAAACTTCTCACATATCAATGAGTGCTGTCCGATTAAAGTTTAAGCTCAATGAAAAGGGGCTCCCTTTTTTATATTCCGTCATCCTGTTTGTAACTCCTCGAAATATTCGTCTGAGACCCCATAAAGTCAAGACATTTTAAGTCGATCGTCATATCATTTTAAGTCGATCTAGCCATGTCCGTCCATCCGTCCGATCGTCCGCACGCTAACTTTCGAAGGAGTAAACCTAGCCGTTTGAAATTTTGCACAAATACTTCTTATTAAAGTAGGTTAATTTGGCTGAAATTCGGCATGTTATGAACGTCTGTGTTAAGTATGGTTCAAATCGGTAACCTGATATAGCTACCATATAAACCAATCTTGACTTCTTGAGCCACTAAAGGGCGCAATTCTTATCTGATTTGGCTGAAATTTTGCATGAGGTGTTTTGTTATGACTTCCAACAAATGTATTAAGTATGGTTCAAATCGGCTCATATCCTGATATAGCTGTCATATCAACCGATCTGGGAACTTGACTTCTTAAGTCTATAGGGTGTAACTCTTATCCGATTTGGCTCAAATTTTGTACAACAGCATCTCCCATGACCTTCAACATGTGTGTTCAATATGATCTCAATCGATTTATAGCCTCATATAGCTCCCATATAAACCTATCTCCCGATTATGCTTCTTGAGCCCCTACATAGCGCAATTCTTATCTGGATGAACTGAAGTATTGCCCAATGACTTCTAAATACTATGGCCTTCATAATTAAATTCATTTATGGTCCAAATCGAACTATGACTTTATATAGCTCCAATAGCATAATAATTCTTACCCATTATTCTTTGTTTGCCTAAAAAGAGATACCGACAAAGAACACGACAAATGCCATCCATGATGGAGGGTATATAAGATTCGGCCCGGCCGAATTTAGCACGCTCTTACTTGTTCTTTCAAACATCATTAAATTCTAAAATAACACTTTTGTCGGTGTTTGCGTAACTTTAGAAATTCAGTTTAAATTTATAAAGTGTTAAAATAAAGTTGGTGCAAAAGTATACAACAAGTATGACAATATTTTTTTTGTCACATCACTTCTGGAGGTTGCCAACACCATTTCCATGTCCTTTTGCCTATGTTAGTGTGCGTGTGTAGCACAATACCCTGCAAACATTTATCATAAATGTGGAAGAGCGTTCGTCCCCGCGATTAACAAAACAATCATCTGGAAAATGTTTACGTAATTGTTCTTGTAACTCTTCTTGGATAGCATTGGACAATCCCTTATGTGTGCAGAAGTTTCAGCAACTCTTCTAGAGGACTCTCTTACAGCTCATTGCGTTTTAATCGTCCGTAGGAGTCGCGAAACACCATACTGGGATAACACTGGGCAATTCATTGCGTCAACGGAAATTTTCGCAACTCTTCTCGACGATTCTAGTTCAGCTCATTGCGTTATAATCGTTCTTATGGGTTGTGAAACACTCTTGTAGTATATTATTGGACAATCTATTGGGTAGCGGATGTTTAAAAGACTTCGCGACGATTTTTACACAACTTATTGCGTTATAATCGTCCAAAAGATTTGTTTATAAATCGCCTAAGTTAACTTTTCGCGATTGCTTTTATTTACATACGTCGTACGTTGAGGACTTGTATGGAATTTGTGTTTTGGATCGACAACTTTCACAACACCAAGCTGAATTCCCACTTGGGTTATATGACGATTGGTACTTAACATGACAAATGTGACGAGTATGCCAAAATGTTTTAAAGTTTTTTCGGAGTTGTTACGTTGTTGATGAACAAACTAATGCAGTTTTTCAACTTCCAAGCGAATAACGTGCACTCTTACAGAATAATATTTAATTAATACTGCAGAACACTTATTTGTAATCGTCCAGGCGAGTAATGCGCAACTTTTCTAGAAAAGTTTTTTATTAATCTTCCAAAATAAAATTTTTTTACTCGTCCACACCGTTCTTGCGCGATTCTAAGATCTTCCAAGACTCTTCTGGCTAACTCGTTAACAACTCATATGAAAGATTCGCGGAACACTCTTCCAGAAGAGCAGTCTTTAGGACACAACTCCTCACAACAGGGGAATCGACTACGGCACGAGTTTGTCCGCGATCACAACCTTCATCAGGAAGATTCGTGGACGATTATTTGGGGATCAAAAATTATATGGAATATTCGCGGAACACTCTTCCAGAAAAGTCGCCTTTTGGAGCAAACTCCTCACGACGGGGGAATCGTCTACAACTACGACACGAACTTGTCCGCGATCATAACCTTCATCTGGAAGATTCGTGGACGATTATTTGGGGATCAAAAATGTTTGCAGGGTGCAAGCATGTTTTATGAAAAATTAATTATGTATGTATATTCGTGCAAACACATTCATATGCATACTTACACATACATTTACACTTGTACTCATGCTCACACCCATTCACAGGCACGCATATACCCATACATATATTCATTGTTTATTTTGTTTTTAAATGAGGACATTAGAAAATCCTTCATGAAAACAAGCTACTGCTGCTGTCAAGAACATATACGCATAGTACCCAGTTAACCATCATCTGGCTTAGATATATTTGCAGTCCAGCAAACATTTGATAAGCCAAAGCCACTCGTATTACTGATAGCACAGTAAAAGGAGGCCACCGTAGTGCAGAGGTTATCATGTTCGCCTATGACGATGAACGCCTGCGTTCGAATCCCGGCGAGACCATCAGAAAAAAATTTTCAGCGGTGGTTTTCCCTCCCAATGCTGGCAACATTTGTGAAGTATTATGCCATGTAAAACTTCTCTCCAAAGTGGTGTCGCATTGCGTCACGCCGTTCGGACTCTGCTATAAAAAGAAGGCCTCTTATGATTGAACTTTAACTTGAATCGGACTGCACTCATTGATATGTGAGAAGTTTGCCCCTGTTTCTTAGTGAAATATTCATGGGCAAAATTTACATTTAGAGTAAAACATAAATCTGAAGTGTTGGGAAATTCCAAACCATGATGACGGTATTAGGTCAGTAGACCTCCAAAGGGTTTGTTGGACTCAGTCCAAACTCTTTTTCTCCATTTCTCAAGCACCTAGGGTCAACGCTTCATTTTAAATACATCCTTTAAAAGGGCATATAGACTGAAAGATACCAATACGATCACGATGGGTTCGTGCAATAGGGTCGGCAGCGGATGAGCCAAAGGGGATGGCCAACGGTGGCGCTCGCAGATCTTCAGAAGATTCACCATCGAGAAAGCCCGGCCTAGTGGGTCGCTGGCAGCCCCAGCACTAGGTGCCGATGCGTTGGCCCAATTCGCCATCCATCTAAAAAAATTACGATTACGAAACTTAAACAAGAAATAATGGAAGTGATAACCTATGGATTTAGAACACGGCCTATGATTGGAACATGGCACGTTAGAACTCTCTCAGAAGCATCGAAACTTTGCCAAGTCCAGAACGAGATGTCAAACTACAACCTAGACATCCTCGTTTTAAATGAAGTACGATGGCCGAAATCCGGAACTATGGATCTTCACAGTGGCTACCACTTAATTTTTTAAGGCAATGAAATCCACCGAATAGATGGGGTCGGTCTTTTACTGTCGCCGAAAGCAATGCGAGCTCTTCTATCATACAATGTTATATGTGAACTCATAATGACGGCAAGATTAAATTCAGAATTACAACATAAGGCCTACGGCAATAATAAGAGGTGGGGACGGATCGGAATTAACAACACCCGAACAGCAATTAGAGCGATGGCGCGGTTTCTTCAGATACGAAGGATCAGTAACCGCGGAAGTAAGCTACGACCTTCTTAATCTCTCTGTGCACCAAAACCCACTGAGGAATCTACAGCTCCACCCACCTGCGAAGAAATTGAGGAAACGATCACCCCAATAATCAGGGAGGCCTGGGATACAAACGCTGCCCCACGGAATGGAAGAAGGGGACCATGGTCACAATCCAAAAGAAGGGTGATCTCACCCAGTGTAAGAACTGGAAGGCGATTACATTGCTAAACACAAAAATAAAGTGATGGCAAGTCTTCTTCTGCAGCATATTTCGCCTGCACTTGACAGCATTTTGAGCATTTTTGAGGAACAGGCAGGTTTTCGTCCAGAACGTTCTTTTGCCGACCCCATTGACTCCCTGCGCACATATACCTTTTATTAATTGACTTCGAACGTGCTTTTGACACAGTTTCGCGAAGTTCAATGTGAAGTACGCTGTTGAATAAGGGCATCCCTGAAAAAATCGTTAGACTGTATAAGGAGCTGTATAGGAATGCTGAAGTTTCATTCCTTTTCAAAGAAAGAGAGAAACGACCCTTCGGGATCGACAAAGGAGTAAAGCAGTGTTGCATCCTATTTTTAGTGTTACCCTTTTTATACCCTCCACCATAAGATGGGGGGTATACTAATTTCGTCATTCTGTTTGTAACTACTCGAAATATTCGTCTGAGACCCCATAAAGTATATATATTCTTGATCGTCGTGACATTTTATGTCGATCTAGCCATGTCCGTCCGTCTGTCCGTCCGTCCGTCCGTCCGTCCGTCCGTCCGTCCGTCCGTCCGTCTGTCTGTCGAAAGCACGCTAACTTCCGAAGGAGTAAAGCTAGCCGCTTGAAATTTTGCACAAATACTTTTTATTAGTGTAGGTCGGTTGGTATTGTAAATGGGCCATATCGGTCCATGTTTTGATATAGCTGCCATATAAACCGATCCTGGGTCTTGACTTCTTGAGCCTCTAGCGTGCGCGATTCTTATCCGATCAGAATGAAATTTTGCACGACGTGTTTTGTTATGATATCCAACAACTGTGCCAAGTATGGTTCAAATCGGTCCATAACCTGATATAGCTGCCATATAAACCGATCTTGGGTCTTGACTTCTTGAGCCTCTAGAGTGCGCAATTCTTATCCGATTGAAATGAAATTTTGCACGACGTGTTTTCTTATTATATCCAACAACTGTGCCAAGTATAGTTCAAATCGGTCCATAACCTGATATAGCTACCATATAAACCGATCTTGGGTCTTGACTTCTTGACCCTCTAGAGGGCACAATTCTTATCCGATTTGAATGAATTTTGGCACGAAGTATTTTATTTTTACTTTCAACAACTGTGTCAAATAAGGTTCAAATCGGTTCATAACCTGATATAGCTGCCATATAAACCGATCTGGGATCTTGACTTCTTGACCCCTAGAGGTCGCAATTATTATCCGATATGCCTGAAATTTTGTACGATGGATCCTCTCATTACCATCAACAAACGTGTTTATTATGGTCTCAATCGGTCTATAGCCCGATATAGATCCCATATAAATCGTTCTCTCTATTTTACTTCGTGAGCCCCAATGGGCCCAATTCTTATACGAATTGGCTGAAATTTTACACAGGTCTCCAACATATAATTTAATTGTGGTCCGAACCGGACCATATCTTGATATCGTTTTAATAGCAGAGCAACTCTTTTCTTATATCCTTTTTTGCCTAAGAGATGCCGGGAAAAGAACTCGACAAATGCGATCCATGGTGGAGGGTATATAAGATTCGGCCCGGCCGAACTTAGCACGCTTTTACTTGTTTTAATTTTATTAGACTCCGTATTAGAAGCAGCTAATGCTGAAGCACCCTGTGGCATACGCTAGGTTTTTAACGACTTCCTCGGAGACATCGACTACGCGGATGATATCTACCTCTTTACACGTCGCTTTGAGCACATAAAACTGGAACGACCGAATGAAAATGCTGCCAATGTAGGCCTGAGGATAAGCACAGCAAAGACCAAATTGATGAGGATCGGAGCATCAAATCTGACACCGCTCATTATAAGCGACTATATCATAGAAGACGTTGACAAGTTCTCCTATCTTGGCAGGAAAATAACAAAGGATGGAGGATCAGAGGTAGACATACGCGTACGTATCAACATGGCCAGAAGCGCCTTTCTTAAACTCAATAAAATGTGGAGATGCAGTGACATGTCACATAATATAAAAGTCAAAGATCTTCAACAGAAGTTTGAAATCTAAGTCTAAGTTTTCATTAATCGGTATTTGGAATTTTCTGATCAAACATATTTCAAATGAAGAATTTCAAATAAGAACAAACACTTTCCCTATAGATGTAGAAATCCGAAAGAGAAAATGGACTTGGTTGGGTCATATCCTACGCTGACCGCCCGTTGATATACCGCTGTACGAAAAGAGAGTTGTTTGTTTGTTTGTGTGTTTGTTTATTTGTTTGTCGGTTTGTTTGTTTGTTCCGTATAGACTCAAAAACGGACCGATCGGTACAATATGGGATTCAAATGAAAGGTATTCAAGAGCAGAGTACGAATTTCATAATAAAAGTTGGGTCCAAGTGCCTGGGGGGGCCGCCCCAGTCCCGAAACCCCTTAAAATAGGTTTATTTGACAATCATGACAATATGGGACTCAAATTAAAGGTATTCGGAAGTAGATTACGAATATGGTCAGGAAGTAGGAATAGACTTTATAATTTATTGATAACGGAAAGAGTTCGAACCCTCAACTGTTACCCCAAAAACACCACCCAACATCATAAGTGGACCGATAAGGACAATATGGGTATCAAATGAAAAGTATGCGGAAGTAGACTACGAATCTGGCATACAAATTCATGTCGAAATATAGGGGGTCACCCCACCTCCACAAAAACTCCCAAAATGGGCACATTTGCCAATCACGGATATATGGGACTCGGTTTGATTGTTCCGTGTAGACTGAAAAACGGCTGAACCGATTTTCTCGAAATGTTCGCATATTGTGTAGGTTGGTCTGGAAGGAAACATAGGCTATATAACTTTTCGGTGTCGGAAGGGGACGGACTCTTCCCCTTATGCAAAAAACACAACCCAAAATCATAAGTGAACCGATCGGGACAATATGGGTATCAAATGAAAGGGATTGGAGAGTAGAACACGAATATGGTATTAAGTATTAGTATAAGTACCCATCGGGCCGCCCCAACCCCAAAACTCCCCCAAATAGACATGTTGGACGTTCATTTCAATATGGGGCTCAAATGAAAGGTTTTCGGGAGTAGATTTCGAATCTGGCATACAAAATCAGATCGAAGTATAGGGGGTCACGCCACCCCTCAAAAACCCCATTAGACCCATTATGACTATATGATACTTGGCTGAACCGATTTTCTGAAAATGTTTATAGATTGTGTCCATTTTCCTGGAAGAAAACATAGGCTATATAATTTTTCGATATTGGGTGGAAGCGGACCCTCCTCCTTACCCCCAAAACGCCACCCATATCCGAAAGTGTTCCGATGGGCACAAAAGGGTATCAAATGAAAGGTATTGGAGGCCAGAAAACGAATACGGTATCAAAATATGGAGAGTACCCGTATCCTAAAGATACGTCAAATGGGTTATTTGACCCATTATGATAACATGAGACAAAAATGAAAGGTATTTGAGAGTAGAATTTGATATCCAGTTTTGGAGCCAAGTGTTTTGGGGTGAAGCCCTAAAGCACCCAAAAAACTGAACTTCATTTCCGTTGGGAATAAAGAACGAATTTGATATCTATTCCAAAACAACCTCCAAACGGTTCATATTTGCCGACCATGACAATATGGGGCCCAAATTAAAGGGCTTTGTCAAGCGAAATGTCAAGGTGCCAACCCTCTCCTAATGAGAACATTACCCTAAGAAAGAACATTACCACCAGCAACCCAGAAGGGGCAAATTCTCACACATCAATGAGTGCTTTCCGATTCAAGTTTAAACTCAATGATAAGGGACCTTTTTATAGCCGAGTCCGAACGGCTTCTCTTGGGGAAACATTTTTAAATAGCCATGCATGGCATTGTACCTCGCAAATGTCGCCAATATTAAGAGGGGAGAAACACCGCTTTGTCCGATGTTCTCGCCATTCGTACGCGATCAGCGTCATAGGCTACAATGGCACGAATTCGATATCCACATCCAGGGCGAAGTGTTCCCAACCTAAAAAGATATTAGAGAGTCAAAGAAGGCGCAGCGGAGCGGGCTCGGTTCGGCTAGTATTTAATAAAGTCCAATTGTAAATAAAGGACATATATATATATAGTTTTCCGTGGGATATTGTTGTTTTTTTATACCCACCACCATAGGAGGGGGTATAATAATCTAGTCATTCCGTTTGTAACACCTTGAAATATTTATCTGCGACTAAAATTTTGAGCAAATGCTGGATTTATGAGTTTCAATATCCGTGCCAAGTAGATCCAAAGAGTTTTACAAACACATATAGCCCCCATATAAACCGATGCTCGGATTTGACTTCTTTGGTTAAAGCGAGCTCTCATTTCATCGAACATGGATGAAGACGCATGTGAATAAAAAATATAAAATACGTATGATAATAGGTGCCGATTAGAGCGCGCTCTATTCGTTTTTGAATTACATAAGGAAACACTTGTGAATACAGAAAGTGACAGGTCATAAGACAAACAGCACCTTAAGTAAGCAAACACAACTATGGCTCCGAACACCTGGGTTCGAATACGTACTGGCTCATACTAGCTATAAAATATATGATCAATACATCTTCCAAAACTTCTATTTAAAGGAGTCTGTTTCCACAGCATGCAGTTCTGTAGGTTGGGTTAAGTTTAAGTGGCAATCTGCCATCAGACTCACTTAGACGTTTTCGTCCATTGTGATATCACAGGAACAGAAGAAGGAAAGTGGTTCTCATTTCTTTCTGCAAGTGCGGGAAACACACACAAAAGGTTTTTTATAGTCTCTTCTTCTTCGATGTCCTCAGAGCTTCTGCAAAAGTCGTTGCTGGCAACCTTCAGTCTGTCAGCATGTTTTCCGATTAGACCGTCCCTGTCATGACGGACACAAGGACTAAGACGTCTGTTCTAGCCAATGATAGCAAAGCAGTAGACCTCTTCAATTCTAGATGAGGCCACATAGATTTGGAATGCTCCCAGCCCCCTCTTTGTGATCATCTATCATTCGTTGTCCTTCGGGCCTGGTCCTGAAACCTTAGCTTACATGTCCCTAGAGGCATTGGCACAGATTCCAGTTTCCCTGGAATGTGTAGGGTAGTTCCTTGTCTCGCAAGCTCGTCTGCTTTACAATTCCCTGGGATATCTCTGTGGCCCGGCACCCAGAACAGGTGAATTTTGAACTGTTCAGCCATCTCGTTGAGAGATCTGCGACAGTCGAGGGCGGTTTTTGTGTTCAGAAATACGTTCTTCAGGGATTTAATGGCTGCCTGGCTTTTGGAGAAGATATTTATGCCAATCCTTGTTATAACATTTTATTTTAGCCATTCCACCACTTCCTTAATTGCACGGATCTCCACTTGATAGACAGTGCAGTGGTCGGGTAACCTTTTCGATATGACTAGTTCTATATCTTTAGAGTCAATCCCAAAGCCCACATGGTCGTCTACTTTGGAACCATCCCTTTAGAATTCTTTGAAACTTCTGTTATCAGAGATATCGTAGTTCCATCGGGAATAGTGATACAGTACTTTTCAAAAAGCAGCTCAGGTAGGGTGTAATCCACACTGCTTGGAACTTCGGATATTGTATCAAGGATAACACAGTGTCCGTAGCAGCCAGATGACCAATGAGAAAGCTCCCTTAGCTCTTTCCAGAGGCATAAGATGTAGCATTAAATTCAGTGCATCAGATGGTGTCGTCCTCAGTGCGGCTATGATGCACAAACAAGCCATGAGCAGTAGGTGGACTTTTGAAGCGCCGTCCACCAGACCACAACACCATATAGCATTATAGATCTGACAACTGCAGTATATACCCAGTGCATGACACGCGGTCTAACCCCAAGCTTTTGCCAATGGCTCTCTTGCAGGTGTATAGGGTAAGAGTGGCCTTTGTTACCCTTTCCAAAATGTTGGATTTGAAGTTTAAATTCTTGTCCAGCAAAACACCCAGGTATTTTGCGCTTCTTGTTAATGGAACATTCTCTCCTCTGAAGAAGACTGGTTCCACTGTAGGCAACTTGTATCTCCCGCTGAAAAGAACTACTTCTGTCTTGCACGGATTTATACCTAGACCACTTTCGGTAGCCCACTTTGCTTTTGCAAGTAGAGCTTCCTGAAGTATATCTCTTAGAGTGCTGGGAAACTTCCCCTAACCGCAATTGCCACGTCATCAGCATACGCGACGACTATTACACATTTTTCTTCTAGAGACAATAATATATTGTTAATGGCTAGATTCCAAAGTAGAGGAGACAGTACACCTCTTTGAGGAGTTCTTCTGCTGACCCATCTTTTTAGATCCGCAGTTCCCAAGCCTGTCGTAAAGCATCTTTTAGTAAGTATGTTATAAATAAACTTTCTTACGGTAGAATTAATGTCTAGTAACTCCAACTCCTTCATGATTGACGTCGGTTTTACATTATTGAAAGCTTCTTCAATATCAAGAAATGCTACAATTGTATATTCCTTGACAGCGAGAGAACCCTCTATGTAGCCGACTAGGTCGTGAAGGGCTGTCTCAGTGGATTTGCCATTAGTTCTGTAAGTTTTATTATACCCTCCACCATAAGATGGGGGGTATACTAATTTCATTCTGTTTGTAACTACTCGAAATATTCGTCTGAGACCCCATAAAGTATATATATTCTTGATCGTCGTGACATTTTATATCGATCTACCCATGTCCGTCCGTCTGTCCGTCCGTCCGTCCGTCCGTCTGTCTGTCGAAAGCACGCTAACTTCCGAAGGAGTAAAGCCAGCCGCTTGAAATTTTGCACAAATACTTCTTATTAGTGTAGGTCGGTTGGTATTGTAAATGGGCCATATCCGTCGATGTTTTGATATAGCTGCCATATAAACCGATCTTGGGTCTTGACTTCTTGAGCCTCTACAGTGCGCAATTCTTATCCGATTGGGATGAAATTTGGCACGACGTGTTTTGTTATGATATCCAACAACTGTGCTAAGTATGGTTCAAATCGGTTCATAACCAGATATAGCTGCCATATAAACCGATCTTGGGTCTTGACTTCTTGAGCCTCTAGCGTGCGCAATTCTTATCCGATTGAAATGAAATTTTGCACGACGTGTTTTGTTATAATATCCAATAACTGTGCCAAGTATGGTTCAAATCGGCCCATAACCTGATATAGCTGCCATATAAACCGATCTGGGGTCTTGACTTCTTGAGCCTCTAGAGGGCGCAATTCTTATCCGAATGGAATGGAATTTCGCACGACGTGTTTTGTTATGATACCCAACAACTGTGCCAAGTATGGTTTAAATCGGTCCATAACCTGATATAGCTGCCATATAAACCGATCTTGGGTCTTGACTTCTTGAGCCTCTAGAGGACACAATTCGTATCCGATTTGAATGAATTTTTGCACGAAGCATTTCGTTATGATATCCAACAACTGTGCCAAGTATGGTTGAAATCGATCCATAACCTGATATAGCTGTCATATAAACAGATCTGGGGATTTGACTTCTTGAGCTTTTAGAGGGCGCAATTCCTATCCGATTTGGCTGAAATTTTGCATGACGTATTTTATTTTTTCATTTCAACAACTGTGTCAAATAAGGTTCAAATCGGTTGATAACCTGATATAGCTGCCATATAAACCGATCTGGGATCTTGACTTCTTGACCCCTAGAGGTCGCAATTATTATCCGATATGCCTGAAATTTTGTACGACGGATCCTCTCATGACCATCAACAAACGTGTTTATTATGGTCTGAATCGGTCTATAGCCCGATACAGATCCCATATAAATCGTTCTTTCTATTTTACTTCGTGAGCCCCAATGGGCGCAATTCTTATTCGAATTGGCTGAAATTTTACACAGGTCTCCAACATATAATTTTATTGTGGTCCGAACCGGACCATATCTTGATATCGTCTTAATAGCAGAGCAACTCTTTTCTTATATCCTTTTTTGCCTAAGAAGAGATGCCGGGAAAAGAACTCGACAAATGCGATCCATGGTGGAGGGTATATAAGATTCGGCCCGGCCGAGCTTAGCACGCTTTTACTTGTTTTTTTTTTTTTTTTTGAGCTTCAAGCTGATATAAACTGTTTCCTTGAGTATATTTGCTGTGATATTCTTTGAATAATCTGCAATGAACCTTAATTTACTTAATATTTAAAATTTTTGCTGGGATGTACTGTAAATGTTGGCATTTGTCTGTCTTAAGGTACATATACACAAACATGTGTATTAAATATAATATCAATTTAAATTAAACATGTTGACTTTCACTCATTTACCCATCCTCGTGTAGGCTAGGAAATAATAAATATTTGATATCAATAATGCTTTGAATGAAAAACTTTTATATTTTATTAATTGCAAAATATTGGGCTAGGAAAAATACGTACTTAAAACCAATTGTTTGAGTATAAAACAAGTTTAAACGCTTTCATTGGTAAATGGTTTTGAATATCCCCAAAAAGGAATATATATCTGATAGCATTGTAGAACCATTTTAGGGTCATGATTTAATTTTGATTTTCTCTTCAAATCACAGTAAGTTATAGTAAAAAAAAAATGATAAAAATGTATGAAAAAATATGTAGGGGGAGAGGGTGCCGAAATGCAAAAACCATAATGCACAATAAAACACTCGTATGTATGCCTATGGAATAAAAGCATTTCTTTTTTTTTTTTTTGAACCCACCACCATTAGATGGGAGAATTCCATATTAGTCATTCCGTTTGTAAAACCCCTAAAAGCCTCAATTTTCTTTCGATTTGTCTAAAATTTGGAACAAAGGCTTGAGTTATGACTTCCAACATCCATGCCGAGTATGATCGGAATCGTTCTTTAAACTGATATTACTTACTTTAATTGACTATGACAGAACGTTTGTCCCATTAGCCGAAATCAGAAAAGCCTTCCAAACGGCTCGATCTTCTGCGCTTCTTCTATAATCTATGACACCAAGTTTCGAGGGGTCTCCAACCACTTGATCTTTCCATCGGGCTTTTGGTCGTCCCGGTTGGCACATACCACCGTGTTTTCCTTCAAAAGACCTCTTTGCTGGAACTTCTTCGTGTAACTATGCTATTGCCGTTATACAGCTCGTGGTTCATACGACTCCTATATTCTCCATTAACCTAAACTGGTCCATGAATTTTGCTAAGAATTTTTCTCTCAAACACTCCAAGTACTGCCTAGTCTGCTCTCACAAGTACCCACGCCTCAGAAGCACATAACAGCACGGGTAGTATTAGTGTCTTTTTTCATCTGTCGAGAGTTGGCCTTGTTTTTAACTGCTTACTTAATCCAAAGTAGCATCTACTTGCCAGGTGTCATTCATGTCGGTTACGGCGGTGCCGAGGAAGATAAAGCTGACTATCTCAAGGTTAGGGTTGCCAACTTTCTCCATTTTCTTTATCTACATGGCGTTTTGGGAGTTTATACCATTCATTTCGTTTTATCTCCATTAACTGCCCCCGTTGACCGACCTATTATGTCGATGTCATCGGCACAGGCGAGTAGCATGTATTCTCTTGCGATTAGTGTGCCATATCTATTCACATCTGCGTCTCGCATAATCTTCTCCAGCAGGATATTAAAGAGATCCCCAGCAAATTAACTAAAAAATACAGATTTCTAAACAATCTTTGATTGAAAGGGGTATTTTTAGAATTGAACGAAATACAGACAGATTTTTTTTTTTTTTGGTTTTTAATGACATTTTTATCTGCAAAATATATAAAGAATTATATAAAGAGATATTTCTACTTGTTTTCTTAGTATTTTTATACCCACCACCGACGGATGGGGGTATATTCATTTTGTCATTCCGTTTGCAACACATCGAAATATCCATTTCCGACCCTATAAAGTATATATATTCTTGATCGGCGTAAAAATCTAAGACGATCTAGACATGTCCGTCCGTCTGTCCGTCTGTCTGTTGAAATCACGCTACAGTCTTTAAAAATAAAGATATTGAGCTGAAACTTTGCACAGAGTCTTTTTTTGTCCATAAGCAGGTTAAGAATAAAAGCCACATTTATTATCCGATTTTGCTGAAATTTAGGACAGTGAGTTGTGTAAGGCCGTTCGACATCCTCCGTCAATTGCGCCCAGATCGGTTCAGATTTAGATACAGCTGCCATATAGACCGATCCTACGATTTAAGGTCTAAGGCCCATAAAAGCCACACTTATTATCCGATTTTGCTGAAATTTGGGACAGTAAGCTGTGTTAGTCCCTTCGACATCTTCTGTCAATATGGCTCAGATCGTTTCAGATTTGGATATAGCTGCCATATAGACCGATCTTCCGATTTAGGGTCTAAGGCCCATAAAAGCCACATTTATTACCCGATATTGCTGAAATTTAGGACAGTGAGTTGTCTTAGGCCTTCGACATCTTCCGTCAATATGGCTCAGATCGTTTCAGATTTGGATATAGCTGCCATATAGACCGATCCTACGATTTAGGGTCTTAGGCTCATAAAAGCCACATTTATTATCCGATATTGCTGAAATTCGGGACAGTGAGTTATGTTAGGCCCTTCGACATCCTTCGTCAATTTGGCTCAGAGCGGTCCAGATTTGGATATAGCTGCCATATAGACCGATCCTCCGATTTAGGGTCATAGGCCCATAAAAGCTACATTTATTACCCGATTTTGCTGAAATTTGGGACAGTAAGTTGTGTAAGGCCCTTCGACATCCTTCGTTAATTTGACCCAGATCGGTTCAGATTTGGATATAGCTGCCATATAGACCGATCCTCCGATTTAGGGTCTTAGGCCCATAAAAGCCACATTTATTATCCGATTTCGCTGAAATTTGGGACAGTGAGTTGTGTTAGGCCCTTCGACATTCTCCGTCAATATGGCTCAGATCGGTTCAGATTTGGATATAGCTGCCATATAGACCGATTCTCCAATTCAGGGTCTTAGGCCCATAAAAGCCACATTTATTATCCGATTTCGCGAAAATTTGGGGCAGTGAGTTGTATTAGGCCTTCAACATCCTACATCAATTTGGCCCAGATCGGTCCAGATTTGGATATAGCTGCATATAGACCGATCTCTCGGTTTTAGGTTTTGGGGCCATAAAAAGCGCATTTATTGTCCGATGCTCCCGAAATTTGGGACAAAGAGTTAAGTTAAGCCCCTCCACATATTTCTGCAATTTGGTCTAGATCGATCAAGATATGCATATTGCTGCCATAAAAACCGATTATGAATTTTCGACCGGATTTTGAGGAAAGGTGGTTCACATATATATCCGAGGTGGTGGGTATCCAAAGTTCGGCCCGGCCGAACTTAACGCCTTTTTACTTGTTTTAATCTTTATCACAAAATTGCAGTTTTTCCCGTATTTGTTGTTTTTACACATTATTCCCATTCCACATTCTTGCCTCAATTGTTGAAGCAAAGTCGTTGTAATTTTGTCACGAATCCAAATCATGTATAACCAGTAAGGAAGGGCAAAAGTCGGGCGATGCCAACTGTATAATACCCTACACCTACTCTATAAGTTCAATGTGGGAGCTACATCTAATTCTGTTCCAATTTTGATGGTCCTCGGCGGATGTTTTCAGATGGGTTATTAAACAATCCGTATCAAATTTCGAGTATATATATTCAAACTGTAATAACTACCGTTGGCAAATGACAACATTATTGCACATTACCTAAAATCTGACGAAAATATATATGGGGGCTATATCTAACTGTGAACCAATTTCGAGCAAACTTCTCAGATATTGTGGTAGTCATCGAGGAAAGCGTTGTGAAAAAATTTGGCAAGGTTAGTCAAAAAATGCGCTTGCAGTGGCACTTGGAGTGAAAATCGGAGATATACATATATGACAGCTATATCTAAATCTGGGCCGATTTCTATAAAATTCACCAGTAATGTCGAGAGTCATAAGAATTTCGAGAGAATCGCTTTACAAATGAGCACTTTATTGCAATATTACTGCAAATCGGACGAACATGCATGTGGGAGCTATATCCAATACTGAACCAATTTTTTGAAATTTCGTCTCTAGGCCGAAGAACATGCCTGTACCAAATTTTAAGGCGATCGGATGAAAACTGCGATCCATACTTTGTACACAAATTAATGTGGACAGATAGACGGACATAGACATAAATCGAATCAGAAAGTATTTCTTAGTCAATCGGTATACTTATCAATGGGTCTATCCCTCTTCCTTCTGGGTGTTACAAACAAATGCACTAACTTATAATACCCTGTACCACAGTAGTTGTGTACAGTATAACAAGGGCCGAATCTTATATACCCTCCACCATGGATTTGTCGAGTTCTTTTCCCGGTATCTCTTTTTAGGCAAACAAAGGGCAAAAGAAAAGAATTGCTATGCTTTTGGAGCTATATCAAGTTATGGTCCGATTCGGACCATAATTTAATTGAATGTTAGAGACCATAGAAGAAGTCACTGGGTAAAATTTCAGCCAAATCGAATAGGAATTTGCGCCCTTTAGGGGCTCAAGAAGTAAAATAGGGAGATTGGTTTATAGGAGTGGTGTATTAGGCTATAATCTATTCAGACCATATTGGACACGTATGTTAAAGGTCATGGCTGAAGCCGTTGTAAAATTTCAGTCAAATCGGAAAATTGTTGCGCCCTCTAGAGGCTGAAGAAATCAAGATCCCAGATCGGTTTATATGACAGCTATAATAGGTTATGGGCCAATTTAAACCACATTTGCCACATTTGGTGGAAGTCATAACGATATATGTCATGCAAAATTTTAGCCAAGTCGGATAAAAATTGCGCCCTCTAGTTGCTCAAGAAGTCAGGATACCAGGTCGGTTTATATGGAAATTTCATCCAAGTCGGATAAAAATTGCTCAAGAAGTCAAGATACCGGCTCAAGAAGTCAAGATACCAGGTCGGTTTATATGGCAGCTATTTCAGGTTATGGACCGATTTGAACCATACTCAGCGCAGTTGTTGGAAGTCATAACGAAACACGTCATGACGAACTCCAACCAAATCGGATAAGAATTTCGCCCTCTAGTGGCTCAATACATCAAGATTGAAGATCAGTGTATATGGCAGCTATGCCAGGTTATGGACAGATTTGAACCGTACTAAGCACAGTTGTTGGAAGTCATAACAAAACACGTCATGCAAATTTCAGCTAAAGCGGATAGGAATTGCGGCCCTCTAGAGGCTCCATAATTCAAAACCCCAGATCGATTTATATGACAGCTATATCAGGTTATGAACCAATTTTAACCAAAATTAGCTTAATAGGATAAAAATTGCGTGATCTATGAGCTCAAGGAGTCAAGACCCAAGATCGATTTATATGGCAGCTATATCAAAATATGGATTGGTTTTGACCAGTTACAATCCCAATCTACCTACACTTATAAGAAGTATTTGTGCAAAATTTCAAGCGGCTAGCTTTACTCCTTCGAAATTTAGCGTGCTTTCGACAGACAGACGGATGGACGGACATGGCTAAATCGACTTAAAATGACATGACTATCAATAATATATATACTTTGTGGGGTCTTAAACAAATATTTCCTGGAGTTACAAACAGAATGATGAAATTAGTATACCCCCATTCTATGGTGGAGGGTATAAAAATGAAAATCGAAGCACAAAATACGAGGCCAATCTTGGCCAAAAATTCAAAATAAAAAGTCGTGTATCCCCGAAACCAGTGGATATATTGCATACCTCTAGCTGAATTTCTGTAGGGGTTTTGAGCACTATCCACCAATGGAAGTTTTTTTTTTCAAAATTGGATTAAAAGTTAAGATTTTGCAGCCCGAACTTTTTTTTCGATATGCCGTGTTAACCAAATTTGGGGGCCTGCCAAGAGGCTCCCGTTCCTTCTAGGGACTTGCAAACGATCTCGATAACAACTCAGCTCTAACTACTTCAAATTTCAAAGAAATATCTCTGCCCGTTCTCACACGGTATATTTTTTACTAGTTTTTTTTTCGATTTTCTCCCACTGTGTTATTCATGCAGCCAGTAGCGACCACAATTTTTAAATAAGAAAAATTTTGGCAGTTTTTGATTTTAAAAAAACCTGGGGAAGGCCCCCTAAAATAGAATCCTTGCTACGTCCCTGCAACAAGCTATTTAAAATGTCAGTGAGTTTTGACAACTATAGTTGAAAATGGTCCAATATTGGGCGTCTAAGAACTAAACCTGTGTATGGAAAATTTACATGCCAAATTTCAGCTCAATTTCTCAATTTTTATAGGCTCAAGCGGCATTACAACTGACAAACAGAGTCTTCCTGGGGTGTCCTATGCTGGAGAGTTTAAAACCCTTTTCAACTTTTATTGCCGATTTTAGATAATGCAGACCATATGATTCCACTTCGACTTTGTCCATTTGCATATCTTAGGTGCTAGATCTGTGTGGCAAACAACAAGAAAATATTTAATTTCGACACAACTCTCCCAGCTGCCGATAAAAGTCTTTCTGCATGCAGACAAAAAAACAATGTGCAATGAAGTAATACACGCAATTATTCTACATAAAGTGGAGCATACTTGACACTTCCGTTTTCATTTCCGTTTCATTTGCATTCATATGCTTTGACTCATCTTGGCCCAACCCAAGGCAGCAGAGTATATTATTTTCATGCCAGTGACTGTGTGTTTGTGTGTGTGTGTGTGTGTGTTTATATATAACTACCATACCAATCCTGATGCCAACTTCATTTCAACTTGTTGGTAAACAAGTACCATCGACCATTACTGCAGAGCGGGGACGCCAACAGCTCTTGGCCCAACCGTAAAAGGTCATATTGAATGTCTCTATTGCTTCAGAGCAGGGAAAACGGGAAAATAAAAAGCCCGGTTAAAATAGCCCAAAGAAATGGTAATGACAGCGGCGCTGGTATGGCGCCATTGCTGGTACTTTACCAGAAACCATCATAATTTATTTACAGCTGCAGCGCTACATGGAATCTCGCTTAAAATTCCTTCCTATATGCAAACATTAATAAAGGCATGAAGATAACGGATCATTTGACATTGGTGTGCTGGGTGGGAAAACGTGAAAAAAGGTTTATGTTAATCACGAATAAAGTAATATCCAGGCAATTCTAAAGAAATTAAAGCAGACCTTGGGTCAATTGCGACAATTTCATTCGCTCCTTCTGGATTCACCAACTAAGTGTGGTTTCTGGTCCACCCTATTACAAGTACATTGCGAAACTGTTTTCTCTACATTCCCCATTATGCGTCTGCATGTGTACTAGTCGCCCATCGAATGCCGAGAATGATTTTTACATTGAACATCATCACCAGGACAATACGAGTATAATGAAGCCGAAGGGCTTTGCAACAATGAAATGAGCAAAATAATAATTTATCAAAAATAATAATTGTGTGACGTTGAGTTGAACTGTCGTCGTTTTGGTTGGTTTTAATTTTAACTCAACCCCATTATGCATTTCCATATGCTGGTTTCGTTGTACATAGTACAACACGCCATATGTTTACATACCAAATTTATTGGAATGTGTGTCTGTGTGTTCCAGTGTTGTGTTATTCTACGAGTTTGGGTTAAGGGTTATACACAAAATAGTGCTGTCCTATGTAAACTTTGCGACATTGTGTCTTTGAGTTTTCCCTGCGAACACTCAAAATCGCTATACCCCATGTAATGATGTCCTTGTGCGTAAATATCGCTTTACCACATCCGTCTCCGTTCTGTTTTTTTTTTTATCAGACCCATATATAAATACATAGATGACACACTTTTGCATATATTCTTATATAAAATGTGTATAATTTTCATTGTGGTGGTTTTGCATTGCAACTCAACAAGCGGCCATTAATCATGCCGGAAATGACAACTTCACAAAAATATGGCCCAAACACAAAGAGGGTATTTATTGGATAGTACATATAATGCACACACATACACACTGACATTGGTGGAAGTAACGAAACCTTTAGTTTTTATACCCTCCACCATAAGATGGGGGGTATACTAATTTCGTCATTCTGTTTGTAACTACTCGAAATATTCGTCTGAGACCCCATAAAGTATATATATTCTTGATCGTCGTGACATTTTATGTCGATCTAGCCATGTCCGTCCGTCTGTCTGTCGAAAGCACGCTAACTTCCGAAGGAGTAAAGCTAGCCGCTTGAAATTTTGCACAAATACTTTTTATTAGTGTAGGTCGGTTGGTATTGTAAATGGGCCATATCGGTCCATGTTTTGATATAGCTGCCATATAAACCGATCTTGGGTCTTGACTTCTTGAGCCTGTAGAGTGCGCAATTCTTATCCGATTGGAATGACATTTTGCATGACGTGTTTTGCTATGATATCCAACAACTGTGCCAAGTATGGTTCAAATCGGTTCATACCCTGATATAGCTGCCATATAAACCGATCTTGGGTCTTGACTTCTTGAGCCTCTAGCGTGCGCGATTCTTATCCGATCAGAATGAAATTTTGCACGACGTGTTTTGTTATGATATCCAACAACTGTACCAAGTATGGTTCAAATCGGTCCATAACCTGATATAGCTGCCATATAAACCGATCTTGGGTCTTGACTTCTTGAGCCTCTAGAGTGCGCAATTCTTATCCGATTGAAATGAAATTTTGCACGACGTGTTTTCTTATTATATCCAACAACTGTGCCAAGTATAGTTCAAATCGGTCCATAACCTGATATAGCTACCATATAAACCGATCTTGGGTCTTGACTTCTTGACCCTCTAGAGGGCACAATTCTTATCCGATTTGAATGAATTTTGGCACGAAGTATTTTATTTTTACTTTCAACAACTGTGTCAAATAAGGTTCAAATCGGTTCATAACCTGATATAGCTGCCATATAAACCGATCTGGGATCTTGACTTCTTGACCCCTAGAGGTCGCAATTATTATCCGATATGCCTGAAATTTTGTACGATGGATCCTCTCATTACCATCAACAAACGTGTTTATTATGGTCTCAATCGGTCTATAGCCCGATATAGATCCCATATAAATCGTTCTCTCTATTTTACTTCGTGAGCCCCAATGGGCCCAATTCTTATACGAATTGGCTGAAATTTTACACAGGTCTCCAACATATAATTTAATTGTGGTCCGAACCGGACCATATCTTGATATCGTTTTAATAGCAGAGCAACTCTTTTCTTATATCCTTTTTTGCCTAAGAAGAGATGCCGGGAAAAGAACTCGACAAATGCGATCCATGGTGGAGGGTATATAAGATTCGGCCCGGCCGAACTTAGCACGCTTTTACTTGTTTCTAGTTATCCGCGTAAGAACCTCCTTAACGAGGTTCAACTACACCAAATCGTTTTCAGAACTATTTATTGAATTTTTTTGTAATTTTTATTTTTTACCAACTGAACTGGGCCTGTTCCGCTGCTCCTTCTTTCACCATTTAATGCCTTTGAGCTTTATGTTGTCATCGTTGGTATATAAGTCTTGTTTGGTTACCAAATATTTTTTATGCTACTTTAGAGCACAAACAAAATTTCGCTTGAAGCGCGTTGTTGTCCATCTAAGGAATCTGGCGTTTTTTGAAATTAGTGTAAGGGCGAGAGTCCACCTCTTTAGGTATATAGCAAAAATTATTTTCAGCATATGTCCATTCTACACCAATTGCGCAAGTGTCAAGAAAATCGATTCTGTTGAAACAAACAAACACTCTACTTACTTTACTTTAATTGGCTATGACAGAATATTTGTTCCACTAGCCGAACGTAGAACAGCGTTCCAAGCGCCTCGATCTTCTGCGCTCATTCTAAAATCTGTGACAACAAGTTTCGAGGTGTCTCCCACCTCTTGATCTTTTCATCGGGCTTTTGGTCTTCCCGGTTTGCGTATACTACCGTGTTTGCCTTCAAAAGACTTCTTTGCTGGAGCTTCTTCATGCATTCTGACAACATAACCTAGCCAACGCAGCCATTGTATCTTGATGCGTGTAACTATGCTATCGTCGTCATACAGTTCATACAGCTCGTGGTTCATGCGTCGCCTATATTCTCCATTAACGCAAATTGGTGCATATATTTTACGAAGAATCTTTCTCTCAAATACTCCAAGCACGGGTAGTATAAGTGTCTTGTAAAGTATAATCGTCGTCTGTCGAGAGGTGGCCTTGTTTCTAAACTGCTTACTTAGTCCAAAGTAGTATCTGTTTGCCAGTATTATTCTTCGCTTAATCTCAAAACTGGTGTCATCGATATGCGAGTTAGATAAAGTTACTGACTGTCTCAAAGTTGTGGTTCCCAACTTTCTCCATTTTCTTTATCTGCTCGGTTGTGCAAGGCTTTTTGGGAGTTGAAAGATCCATTTCGTCTTATCTCCATTTATTGTCAGACCCATTTTCACTGACTCTCTTTCGATTCCTTCAAAGTCTGCAGTTGCTACCTCCGGTGACCGACCAATGATATCGATGTCGTCGGCATAGGTGAGTAGCATGTGTTCTCTTGTGATTAGTGTGCCTGGCCTATTCACAGCTGCATCTGGTATAATCTCCTCCAGCAGGATATTAAAGAGATCACACGATAGACTGTCTTCTTGTCTGAAACCTCGTTTAGTATTAAATGGTTCGGAGAGATTCTTTCCTATCCTTACTGAGGAACGCGTATCAATAAGTGTCATCCTGCAGAGTCTTATTAATTTTGCAGGGATACCAATCTCAGAAATGGCTTGAAAAACCTTTGAACGTAAAGGAGTATCGAAGGAGCCTTTGTAGTCAACAAAGAGATGGTAGGTGTTGATTTGTCCTTCTCGGGTCTTTTCCAGGATTTGGCGCAGTGTGAATATCTGGTCCAGGGTGGATTTACCAGGTCTAAAGCCGCATTGATAGGGACCAATTATCTCATTGACTTTAGGTTTTAATCTTTCACACAGTACGCTCGAGAGTATCTTGTATGCGATGGGGAGGAGACTTATTTCTCTGTAGTTGGCACATTCCGTCTTGTCTCCTTTCTAGTGTACGGAATATAGTATGCTAAGGTTCCCATCATCGGGTATCCTTTTTTCTAGCCAGATTGGCAACACACAAGTTTATATTTTATTCCGTTTGTAACACCTCGAAACATTATCTTCGACCCCCTAAAGTACAAAAAATTTTTGATCGTGGTGACTTTCCTAGTCGATCTATCCATGTCCGTCTGCCTGTCAAAATCATGAGTGGTCGAACGATTTAAGATAACGAATAAAATTTTTGTACGGCAACTTCTTATTAATGTATGTCGGGTGGGGATATATGTATATATACAGCTTCAATATAAACCGATTTTTGATTTTTATCCAATTTCGCTGAAATTTTACACGTTTTGTTTAGTTACGACTTCCAACATCATTGATGGGTATGGTATTAATTGGTCTATAACCTGAAATGGTTGGTAAGGTCGAAAAGGGAGTATGTCTATGCCAATATGGACATACATCTAATCCAGTAATCGGCTAATGCGATGTAAATACTAAAAAGTAACCTCAAAAAAGAAAATCTAAGTGAGGAACACTGTGCAACTTTCAAAATCCCTTATTGTTTCCATACCACTAAGCACGCTAAGTTGGTTCACGTATGGTATTATATCCCCACCCATGTACAGATGTCTGTTAGCCGCGAAAACCGGGTAATGACATACGAAATGCTCCACTGTCTCATCATTTTCCTCACATACCCGCACATGCTATCACTTTCCGCACTTATTTTGCATTATAGAGCTCGTAGTCCCATTTTATGTTACCGAAAGCTCTACTGACCTCCTTTCTACTTCTTTTCAGTAATGATCTTCTCACGATTCAAATCTCCCTGTAGGATGTTCGTCGTCCTACTGACCTTTTTGCTGTTCCCTTGCGTCCCATGCCCGTTCGTTGCCCATACACTTTACTCGGACTGCGTCGATCCGTAAGACTTTGAGTTAACCAATTTTATTGGCGTCAGTATTTTGGCCTTCACTGCCAAATCGTCTGCACCTTAATCCCCCTTACTCCGCTTTGTCCCGACACCCAAATAATGCGGTTCGTGCCATCCTCAGAGAAACCATTAATCACCTTCTGGCACTCCAAGACTGTTTGTCACCTTACCGTTCTATATACTGTCCGTAAAGATGTTTGCACGCGACGTTCTTGCATTAACACCACAATACCATACGCACTCTGTGAACATCCGGAGCTCCGCCTTCAGTATCATATTATGGTCAGGTAGTCTAAAACAGATCTTAGTCCGAGGGTCCTCAATGTAGACCCGCAGCATGATGCTCCAGATGGCAACACCTGAGATCCGTCAATCGAAGACTGTGCCTCTGGCAGCAATGCCTCGCACTCGATCACAAGCACCGAATCAGGATCCGCTCGGAAACCTCTTTCATTCCATCCAGTTTTCCTACCGCCGCTTTGATTATAAAGCGGTGGTGTGACCTGTTCCTATCCTCTTTCCATTCTACCACACTCCAAGCACTGCCTCATCTGATTTCACAAGTATCCATACCTCGGAACCATGTAACAACATGAGTAGTATCAGTGTCTTGTATAGTGTAATCTTAGTCTGTCGAGGGGTGGCCTTGTTTCTAAACTGCTTATATAATCCATAGTAACATCTATTTGCCAATATTATTGGAATTCGTTTCGTTTACGGCGGCGCCGAGGTAGATAAAGTTGCTGTCTCAAGGTTGTGGTTTCCAACTTTCTCCATTTTCTTTATCTGCACAGGTGTACAAGGCTCTGTGGGAGTTGATATCATCCATTTTTTTTCTTATCTTCATTAAATGCCGGACCTACTTTTAAAGATTCTCTTTCGATTCTTTCAAAGGCTTCAGTTACTACTACCGGTGACCGACCCATGATATCGATGTCGTCGGCATTGGCGAGTAGTACGTGTTTTCTTGTGTGTAGTGTGCCATATCTTATCACCAGTGTTGCCACTCAGAAAATTATTTCCTACGAATATTGGAGAAAAATTCTACCAAACCTACCAAATGTTCTACAAGCCAAAAATGGTGTATATGTTTTTATACCCACAACCTAAGAGTTGGCCATTTGGCATTCCATTTGGAACATATCAAACTAAATGTTTATGGCCACCACCATAGGATGGGAGTATACTAGTCTAGTCTTTCCGTTTGTAACACCTCGAAATATTTATATGCGACCCCATAAATTATATATATTCTGGATCGTCTCGACATTCTGATTCGAACTAGCCATGTCCGTCCGCCCGTCTGTCGAAATCACGATAGCGGTCGAAGGCGTAAAGTTAGCAACATGAAATTTTGCACAGTTACTTCATTTTGATGTAGATTGTTGGGGATTGCAAATGGACCACATCGGTTAGGATTTGGATATAGCCTTTATAAAAACTGATCCTCGGATTTGATTTTTTTAGCCTCTAGAAGTCTCAATTTTCATTCGATTTGACTGCAATTTAGAACAAAGACTTGCGTTATGACATCCAACATCCATGTTCAGTATGATCCGAATCGGTCTATAAACAGTTATAGCCGCCATATAAACCGATCCTCGGATTTGACTTCTTCAGCCCTTAAAAGTCTAAATTTTCACCTGATTTGGCTGAAGTTTGAAGTTTTAAAATCCATGCCAAAAATGATTCGAATCGGTCTATAAACAGATATAGCCCCCATATAAACCGATCCCCGGATTTGACTCTTCAGCCCTTAGAAGCCAAAATTTTCATTTGATTTGGCTGAAATTCGGCTAAAAATCCTATATTATGACGTACAACAACAGATTTAGACAAAATCCCTATATAAAACGATAAATCTATTTGATTTCTTTAGCCCCTAGATCCTCAATTTTCATCCGATTTGACTAAAATTTGGAAGAAATGGTTGAGACCAACATCCATGTTCAGTACGATCCGAATCGGTCTATAAACAGATATAGCCCTCATATAAACCAATCCCCGTTTTTGACTTCTTCAGCCCTCAGAAGCCTAAATGTTCACCTGATTTGACTGAAATTTTTCACCTGACAACAACAACAACAGATTTGGACAAAGCCCCTATATAAACCGATCAACCAATTTGATTTCTTTAGCCCCTAGAAGCCTCAATTTTCATCCGATTTGACTAAAATTTGGAAGAAATGCTTGAGACCAACATCCATGTTCAGTGCGATCCGAATCGGTCTGTAAACAGATATAGCCCCCATATAAACCGATCCGCGTATTTGACTTCTTCAGCCCTTAGAAGCCTAAATTTTCACCTGATTTGGGTGAAGTTTGAAGTTTCAACATCCATGCCAAGTATGATCCGAATCGGTCTATAAACAGATATAGCCCCCATATAAACCAATCCACGGATTTGACTTCTTCAGCCCTTAGAAGCCTAAATTTTCACCTGATTTGACTGAAATTTGGCCCAAAATCCTATCTTATGACATACAACATCAGTGCCAAGTTTTATCCGAATTGGTAAAAAAGGTGATATAGGCCCCCTAACTACCGATATCCCGATTTGACTTCTTGGGACCAAAATAATTAAATTATAAACTCAGTTAAAAGATTGCAAAATTAACACGGATACCGCGAAAAATTTACCCCTTTTTTCACGGTATACGTGTTGGTGGGTACCCAAGATTCGGGCTGGCCGAACTACTAGACTATTACTAGACCGTCATTATTCATATAGGATCTAGACATGTCCGTCTCTTTATTGGTTGAAATCACTCTACAAACTGAAGTTAAAAGATTACCTATATCTTGATATACCAATTTCCCGATAAAAAATCTTAAGTTCATAAAGACGTATTTTTGCCCCGATTTCAATGTAAAACGATCTACCGATTTAAGTGTTTGAGCCCAGAAATGTGTTTTTGATGTAGATTGTTGGGGATTGCAAATGGACCACATCGGTTAGGATTTGGATATAGCCTTTATAAAAACTGATCCTCGGATTTGATTTTTTTAGCCTCTAGAAGTCTCAATTTTCATTCGATTTGACTGCAATTTAGAACAAAGACTTGCGTTATGACATCCAACATCCATGTTCAGTATGATCCGAATCGGTCTATAAACAGTTATAGCCGCCATATAAACCGATCCTCGGATTTGACTTCTTCAGCCCTTAAAAGTCTAAATTTTCACCTGATTTGGCTGAAGTTTGAAGTTTTAAAATCCATGCCAAAAATGATTCGAATCGGTCTATAAACAGATATAGCCCCCATATAAACCGATCCCCGGATTTGACTCTTCAGCCCTTAGAAGCCAAAATTTTCATTTGATTTGGCTGAAATTCGGCTAAAAATCCTATATTATGACTTACAACAACAGATTTAGACAAAATCCCTATATAAAACGATAAATCTATTTGATTTCTTTAGCCCCTAGATCCTCAATTTTCATCCGATTTGACTAAAATTTGGAAGAAATGCTTGAGACCAACATCCATGTTCAGTACGATCCGAATCGGTCTATAAACAGATATAGCCCCCATATAAACCAATCCCCGTTTTTGACTTCTTCAGCCCTCAGAAGCCTAAATGTTCACCTGATTTGACTGAAATTTTTCACCTGACAACAACAACAACAGATTTGGACAAAGCCCCTATATAAACCGATCAACCAATTTGATTTCTTTAGCCCCTAGAAGCCTCAATTTTCATCCGATTTGACTAAAATTTGGAAGAAATGAATTTGGAATGAAAAGAATCGGTCTGTAAACAGATATAGCCCCCATATAAACCGATCCGCGTATTTGACTTCTTCAGCCCTTAGAAGCCTAAATTTTCACCTGATTTGGGTGAAGTTTGAAGTTTCAACATCCATGCCAAGTATGATCCGAAACGGTCTATAAACAGATATAGCCCCCATATAAACCAATCCACGGATTTGACTTCTTCAGCCCTTAGAAGCCTAAATTTTCACCTGATTTGACTGAAATTTGGCCCAAAATCCTATCTTATGACATACAACATCAGTGCCAAGTTTTATCCGAATTGGTAAAAAAGGTGATATAGGCCCCCTAACTACCGATATCCCGATTTGACTTCTTGGGACCAAAATAATTAAATTATAAACTCAGTTAAAAGATTGCAAAATTAACACGGATACCGCGAAAAATTTACCCCTTTTTTCGCGGTATACGTGTTGGTGGGTACCCAAGATTCGGGCTGGCCGAACTACTAGACTATTAATAGACCGTCATTATTCATATAGGATCTAGACATGTCCGTCTCTTTATTGGTTGAAATCACTCTACAAACTGAAGTTAAAAGATTACCTATATCTTGATATACCAATTTCCCGATAAAAAATCTTAAGTTCATAAAGACGTATTTTTGCCCCGATTTCAATGAACATACCGAGTTTGGGTAAAACGATCTACCGATTTAAGTGTTTGAGCCCAGAAATGTGTTTTTACTTCACATTTTCGCCGTCACAGCGAGATGCATGTACCCCCCAAACTTTTGAGTATAGACCAGATTTGAATGCAGCTGTCACTAGCCTTGTTTTCCGATTTAAGGTATTGATCGCACAAAAGCCGCATTTTCTATTCAGAATTTACGAAGTTTGAAAGATATCCCTTAACACTCGTACCAGCAGTTACGGTCAATATCAGAACTTACGCCCTTTTTCTTGAAATTTGTAGCAATGAGATCCTTTATAACCACATGGCCCCTCGCTATCCCTGGCTTAATTCTGCAATCTTAACGAAAACACAGAAACTACACGACGTGAATTAATTTTGAGTCAACCCCGAAGATTTTTTCGGTAATTATTGTAACTTGGTATTATATGCTAGAAAAAACTACTAAAAATTGAGGTCAGCCTTCCAACTTACCAAGAGAATAAACACCTACCGCTTTTGGTAGGAACCTGCCAAAATCGGCCAGACTGGTTATCGCATATGCATCTCGTATTAGCAAAATATTAAAGAGATCACACGTTAAGCTATTCCTTGTCTGAAATCTCATGTGGTATAAAATGATTTGGAGAGATTCTTTGCTCTGCTTACTGAGGAAAGTGCATCAGCAAGTGTCTTTGGCGATGACACCAAACTCAGACATGGTTTGAAATACCTTTGATCGTATAAGTCTGCCGGAAGCTGTTCTGTGGTCTAATCTTTTGTACAGAGGAGTAGACTAGTCCTCTGAAGTAGTCACAGTCCGTCTCGTCTTCTTTCTTGTGTACGGGACACGGTATGCTGAGGTTTTATTCATCGAGTACGCTTTCCTCTGCTAGATCGCACTTATTATCTAAATTAGTGGATAAGAATGTTGCATATCATTGTGCTTATAAAGTATCCTGGCTGGTTCAACGGTGGGAACTAGTAGGCATCTTCCTTCCTTCCTGTGGTATCACAAGAACCGGGGAAGGAAGGGGTAATACTAGCGCCTTTTACGTTATTGCCAATTGAAATGCATGATGGCGGTATGCATATGAAACGTAGACCTGTGAGCACAGAACTTTGAAATTTGAAACTTTCCAAGTACCGTTTAGCCGACATATTAACCAATGCCTTGATTCATCGAAAAATTCGTGTTGGGTTGTTATTTAAAGGTTTCGCCGTTGTTTCTGTTTAACTTTTGATATATGACCTATATTTTTAAGCTCACTTCCTTGAATTTGTATCGTACACTAGGTGTGATGCTCAAACAATGCCTTGTTCTTGGGCTATCATTTATCATGATTTCCAATTCCATTGAAGATAATTAGAAGAAATTGTTTTATTTATTACTCTACAAATTGTACTTTTGGTTTGAACAAATTTCGAAGCATTGTTTCAGCAGCCAGAGTTGTGGTGTTACAGTCAGTTTCTTTCGTTTCTGTTTTCATTCATGTTCATTGGGTCTAGCGCCGCTTTTGTTGTTGCTCCAGCCATTGTTTTCAGGCTATATGGATTTGAAACATTACCAACGAACATGGATAGTTTTTCATGGTTGGTGGTAAACGTTTTGCTCTCCTGTTGATTTTGTTTCTGTTTTTCGGTATTTAATTTCATTCTGTTCAGATATTGATGCCGGTGGTGTGCTACTGTTTCTTGTGATTTCAGTTTACGTTCATGGGGATGTTGTTTTTCGACTTTTCAAATACTTTTCGCAAAGTTGAACTTTATTTGTTTTTCTTCTGTAAAATGAATAGCACTTGCCTTGGGTTGCTTTTCTGTTTTCAATCCTTGGTTCTGAGTTTTATGTGGTCTCATCACCAAAAGCGATTTGTTTTGATACATACGCTGATAAATGGTAATAAATCTCTTCTATCACTCTGATGAAAAGGGAATGCTAAATAAAAAAAGGGTTGGACCAAAGGCGAGTGAATTATAATTCGTTTGGCAAGTGCCTACGTGGAGTTTGTAGCATATGAAAACCTTAAACAACGAGGAATATTTGAAGGTATCATTATCATCATTAGGATGTGACCCAACACATCGCAATAATAAATCGAAGAAACCTTTTTCATTCCCGTTGACAGACATCAAGGTTCTTGTACAAATCGGGTTCTAAAACTCTCAGCGCAGATTACAATATTCCGGACTTACTTTGGTTCTTTAAATCCAGAGTTCCAGGCTTTTGGCGCTAGTAAATTGCTATGGATCATTTATGTAGATTCACAAACGTGTCCCATACTTAATTAACCATTTCTCAGATGACATCGATCGATCTGTACACGCAAAAAAAAAATAGTTTCACATTAAGGAAATTTTTGGTCAAGTTGGTGATGGTCAGTGTTTGTGATGAAAGTATATGTAGTTGTACGATAAATTCTCGCAAGAATTTGTGACACGTATTAAATTTTGTTTTGTGATTTTTGTTACTTAACATTCCAGCATTTTTGTTCCTAAGGCGAAAATTGTCACATTCCAAGTTTACTGAATTTGAGCAAGCTGCTTAAAATACTGACCGCTCTTTGCAAATGCAAATTTGCCCACGAACATTCCATTAAAGTGCAAAAGTGTGAGTATATTCGCCCATCTCTGGTCTATACGCTCAAATACTCAATCTTTCTCTCTAGTAGAAGAGAGAGAGAGAGAGAAAACGAATTATCGTTTGCGGCTATCGCAAACCACTAGCCATTAAAGGGTTTTCGGTTTTACAACAAAATAAAGGTCTTTTACCGTAAGAGAAACTGCTTAAGGGTTTAAAATAAAAACAAGTAAAAGCGCTCTAAGTTCGGTCAGGCCGAATCTTATATACCCTCCACCATGGATAGCATTTGTCGTGTTCTTTTCCAGGCATATCTTCTTAGGCAAAGAAAAAGTATAAAAGAAAAGACTTGCTCTGCTATTAGAGCGATATCAAGATATGGTCCAGGTGGGACCACAATCAAATTATATGTTGGAGACCTGTGTAAAATGTCAGCCAATTCGAATAAAAATTGCGCCCTTTGGGGGCTCAAGAAGTAAAAGAGAGAGATCGATTTATATGGGAGCTGTATGAGGCTATAAACCATTATAAACACGTATGAGAGGATCCGTTGTACAAAATTTCAGGAAAAACGGATAATAATTGCGACCTCTAGAGGCTCAAGAAGTCAAGATCCCAGTTCGGTTTATATGACAACTATATCAGGATATAGACCGATTTGAACCATACTTGGCACAGTTGTTGGATATAACCGATTTGAACCGGTTGGATAAGAATTGCGCCTTCTACAGGCTCAAGAAGTCAAGACCCAAGATCGGTTTATATGGCTGGTATGTCAAAATATGGACCGATATGGCCCGTTTACAATCCCAACCGACCTACACTTAGTTGTTGTTAGATGTCATAACAAATTACTACATGCTAAATTTCATTCCAATCGGATAAGAATTGCGTCCTCTAGAGGCTTAAGAAGTCAAGACCCAGCTATATCATGTTATGGACCGATGTGAACCATACTTAGCACAGTTGTTTGGTATAACTAATTCGAACCGTTTGGATAAGAATTGCGCCTTCTAGAGGATCAAGAAGTCAAGACCCAAGATCTGTTTATATGGCAGCTATGTCAAAACATGGAACGATATGGCCCGTTTACTATCCCAACGGACCTACACTTATAAGAGGTATTTGTGCAAAATTTCAAGCGGATATCTTTACTCCTTCGAAAGTTAGCGTGCTTTCGACAGACAGACGGACGGACATGGCCCCAACCCCAAACCTACCAAATATATATATATACACCAATCACGACAATATGGGACTCAAATGAAAGGTATTTAAAATTAGAAAACGAGTCTGATATCCAATTGTCGGACCAAGAGTTTGAGGGACCACCCCAACCCCCAAAACACTCCAAAATCGGGAATATATACCGACCATGGCAATATGGAACTCAAATGAAAGGTATTTAAGCTTAAAATACGAATCTGATATCCAAATGAGGGATCAAGTTTTTTGGGGTCCCCCCCATCCTCCAAAACACCCCCAAACAGGACTTATTTACTGACCATGGCAATATGGGGCTTAAATAAAAGGTATTTGAGTTTGAACTACGAATCTAATATCCAAATGTGGGTCTAACTTTCTGGGGGTCCACCTCTTTCCCAAAATACCCCACCTATAGCAATTTTTTACTGACTATCGCATTATGGGGTTCAAATAAAGATATTTGGGAGTAGAATACGAATTTAATATCCAAATTTAGGACCATGTAGTTAGGGCATCACCCCTTCCCCAAAACACCCCCCAACGGGTATAAATTTTCCGACCATGCCAATATGAGGGTCAAATGAAACGTATTTGAGATTAGAAAACGAATTTGATAACCAATATTGGGGCCATGTGTTTGAGGGACGCCTTATCGTGTAAACTCCTCTTAAACCAATGCGTTTTGCGTCGGCGGATTGTATTGATACCGTCAAGCATCTCGTCAGAGGTATTCACGCGCCCTGGGAGGGCGCAAAGGTCGACCTGGTGAGAAAGATAGATATCCCCAAGTTCACAAAGGCGGCGGTCTTCATCAAGGGATGGGTCAGTAAATTTGCGACGGAACGCATGTTTGTATTCTTGGGCAAACAAAACCAAGGTTTGGTCGCAGAGAAGTGGAAGGTTTTCCTCAGGGAGGAGAAGGAGGAAAGAACTCTCCTTGTGGTTGGCTTTGATCAAATCTCCGTGACGAGTTTGGCTAAAACTAAAGGCATGGCGCACTACGGCAGCAAAGCTGTATTTTTCAAAACTGGGAAGACTAGAATAGGCAGAAATTCTCATTTTGAGTCATCAGGCCGTGAAGTGGCAGATTACTCAACACCGCACAACGAGACAATCACGGCCTCCATCAATATTGGAAAGACTTGGATAAGCAAAGATCCTAATACTAAAATATAAGGCAGCGGAGTGGCGAGAGACCCAACACAGCCTTACAAACATGGACCCGAGGACGGACCCATCATCGACTTCAAGATTCGGAATACTGAGATAGGTGAAGATTCTAATATTTAAACATTAGGCAGCGCAGCGACAGGAGTCTCAATGCAACCCAACGAACAGGGAGCCGATCACGAGGAATGCGAAGATTGGCTAATTTAACGCACAACGTGTCCTCAATAAGACGATTTCGATATCTGACAAGGTCAAATACTTATGTGTGATCTTAGACAGGAAACTGATAAGGAAGTGCCACATTCAGGATCGTACTGAGAAGGCTCGAAATGGGGCCTGAATTCGAGGTTAGTCCACTGGCTCTACAGCAGCGTGATTAGACGAATTCTTACTTACGCCTCATTAGTTTGGTGGACTGCTATGGAGAGAAAGTGCAACATAAGGACCATAAAATAGGTTCAGAGAACATGTTGTCTTGGCATAGGCGGAGCGATGAGGATCACTCCCACAAGGGCACTGGAGACTATTCTAGATATCCGACCCATTGACATACAGATTAAGTGTTAGGCAGCCACTGCGGCTATGGGACTTAAGGCAATGGGAGAATGGATTGAGGATGAGAGCAGTTCATAACATCGCGGTATAATCGAGGCGACGATAGGAAACCTGGAAAAAAGGGAAGAGGTTTCCAATCGGAAACCTGAGATAAACCTTGAAGTCGAGTGCGAGGCACAGCTGCCATCGGCACAGTATTGGATTGACGGAACCCTAGTATTGGCATCTGGAAGATCATGTTACACAAATGCATCAAAGCTAGAGGGCAAAGTGGGCCTGGGGGTCTATATTGAGAACCGAGGGACAGAGATCTGTTTTAGACTGCTTGACCCTAAAGCGGTCCTGCAGGCGGAGATCCGGGCGATCACGGAATGCGTGCAGTGGTGTTGTGCTAACTCGAGGACATCGAGTGTGAACATCCTTCCCGACAGTAAATTTACCATAAGGGCAACAACAACCAGGACGGTAAGGTCACGAACAGTCTTGCAGTCTAAAAAGGGAGATAAACGCCTTCTCTGAGAATGGCAAAATCCGCATCGTTTGGGTGCCGGGCCATAACGGAGTAAGGGGAAATGAAAGGGCAGACGATTTGGCGGTGAAGGCCAGAGGACTGCCGTCAATAAACTTGGTTAACCCGAAGCCTTTAGGGTCGACGCAGTCCGAGTTAAGGGAGTGGGCGACGAATGCGCATGCAACACTGTGGAACAGCGAAACGGCAAGTGATTGCATGTGTAGTGCAAGTGATTGCGTGTGTAGGGCATGCGGGGAAGATGATGAGACGTTGGAGCATTTCCTTTGTCATTGCCCGGCTTTCGCGTCTAACAGATACCGGTATGTAGGTGGATACACAATATCAGACATGAACCAACTTAGGAGAGTGATATTGAAAACAATTAAGGATTTTGTAAATTCCTAACTTAAAATTTTCTTTTCTGAGGTTAGCCGATTAGTTGCTTAGGTGTATGTCCATAGTGGCATGGGGCGGATTAATATCTGCACCCTCTTTTCAACCTAACCTAACCTAAAGAAATTTACCGGCCAACAATTTCATTTATATATTTGTTAACGTTTGCTAAATTGTGCTCGTAACAGTATTGGCGTTGCCATAACTTAAGAGTTCAATATTTTTCGTTCACCATATAATCCAATCATCCTATTATTTATAGGCAACAATTGCCATGATTTCCCCGGTCATGAAACTATATGAACAAAACAGTAATTATGCCTTCAGTTGCCGTTTTGCACATTGTCTTTCAATGCAGTTCACAGCTTTGACTTCTTCTCATTTAATTGCACAATTAATTATCTCTTTTTACACCTGCAATTATGTTGCGTGAACGCTGGTAGATTAAGCATTAAAAAAATAATTACCATAATAAAGCATAGGTTAAATATTAAAATTGAAAGAATTGATCAGTGCTATTGTCTGCTGATGTTGCGTTTTTAATGGGGTTAAATAATCTCAGGAGAATGGTGTAATATAGCATTCAGTATTCAGGGAACTATATAGAAAAAGCCAATAACATGCTTCAATGCATATTTCATTGAAATTGGAAGAAATAGGATTTATGTGTTCTTTGGATAGAACGATCGGCCTATATGGGAGCCATTAAATTTTAGTCCGATATAGCGAGGCACATGCATGTGACTGAATCAGCTCGGAATTTTGTTAGGATCAAGAATATACAGTGGCACAGAAAAATCTACACTGGAAAAAGACTTTGCAAAATTATGCTCATCCTTACAAAATGTTTATGTATACCCAACATAAGTTTAAATAACTATTAAGACATTATATGTGCATAGGCGTCCGTGGAGCATGTGGTAAGGTTTTATTGAACAACACTCACGATTCTCAATAGCACAGAAAAACTTTTTGCAAACTTAAAAAAAAGAAAATGTTCACTAGACGTTGTCAGAATGTGAACACCTGGTGGCATTTTCCAACGTTTTGTTGATCTGATAACATCTGAGTGTTGATTCTTTCTTATGAACGAATGGGATCAGTTTGGTGTACATCAGAGTTGTCGTTTTTAGTAGGTTCCTACCAAAATTGATAGGTTTTTACAACCTACGAGTAAACGCGTGCTAAGTTCGGCCGGGCCGAATCTTATATACCCTTCACCATGGATCGCATTTGTCAAGTTCTTTGGATGACTTTTTCAAATAGAAAAACACTAGTCATAGGAAAACACCACCTGCAAAATTTTGGGCAAATCGAGTTATAATTGCGCCATCCAGAGGCTGAAAAAATCAAACTGGGAGATCGGTTTATATGACAATTATATCAGGTTATATGACCATACTTAGAACAGTAGTTGGAAGTTATACCAAAACGACAAATGCAAAATTTCAACCATATTGGATACGGATTGCGCCTTCTAGAAGCCCTAGAAGTCTAATCGGGAGACCTGTTTATATGGCGGCTTCATCAGGATATGGATTAATTCGGACCATACTCGACATAGTTGTTGAAAGTCAAAATGAAACACTTGATGCAAAATTTCGGCCAATTCGGATAAGAATTGCGCTCTCTAGAGGCTCAAACGGTCAAGACCCAAGATCGGCTTATATAGCAGCTATATCAGGTTATTGACCGATTTGAACCTTTCTTAGCACAGTTGTTGTCATAAGTCATAACAAAACACGTCATGCTAAGTTTCAGCCAAATCGGATAGGAATTGCGCCCTCTAGAGACTCAAGAGGAAGATCGGTTTATTTGGTGGCTGTATCAAGTTATGGACTGATATAGACCATACTTGGCACAGTTATTGGAAGTTATACCAAAACACTTCATGCAAAATTTCAGCCAAATCGGATAATAATTGCGCCCTCTTGAAACTCTAAAATTCAAGATCCAAGGTCAGTTTATATGGCAGCTATATCAGGTTATCAACCAATTTAGACCATACTTGGCTTAGTTGGACGTGATACCAAAACACCACGTGCAAAATTTCAGCCAAATCGGATTAGAATTGCACCCTCTAGAATGGGCGGCCACTCAGTGAGTTGGCCTTGAAAATATATATCGGATTCGTGTTCCACTCTAAAAACCCTCTTATTTGAGTCTCATATAGCAAAAGTCAGCAAATACTTACTATTTGGATGGTGTTGTGGAGGTGGGGTGGCCTCATAGACACTTTTGATATCAGATTCGTGCTTTACTCCTAAAGACCTTTCATTTGAGTCCCATATGGGTATAGTCGTAAATTTGTCCCCTTTGGGGGATGTTTTTGGGGAGACACTTGGTCCCATATTTGGATATCAGATTCTAATTCTACACTCAAATACCTTTTATTTAAGCCCCATATTCCCATGGTCAGTAAATAAGTCCAGTTTGGGGGGTGTTTTGGGGAAGGGGTGGACCCCCAGAAACGTGGTCCCACATTTGGATATCAGATTCGTATTGTACTCGTAAATACCTTTCATTTGAGTCCCATATTGCCATGGTCTGTAAATATGTCCGATTTAGGGGTGTTTTGGGGAAGGGGTAAACCCCCTAGCACTTGGTCCGACAATTGGATAACAGATACGTTTTCTTATCCCAAATACCTTTCATTTGAGTCCCATATTGTCGTGATTGGTCTAAATATATGTTTGATAGGTTTTAGGATGGGGCAGCCCCCCTAGGTACACCATCCGAAATTTGGATACCAAATTTTTATTTTTAGGGTACTATATGAGAGCACACAAAATTTCGCTTAAATCGCACCACACATCTCCGAGATCTGGCGTTTCTGACAATTCAGGTAAAGGGGAGGGTCCGTCCCCCCTTCAGATATCAAAAAATGTAGTACCCTATTTTCACCACGGGGTCATTATGCACCATCTGTGAAAATTTTAAGAAAATCGGTTCAGCTGTTTCTGAGTCTATAAGGAACACACAAACATACAAACAAACAAATTCAAATTGATTTTTATATATAAGATGGGGCCTTAGACCACTAGTAGACCCCCCATCCTATGGTGGAGGGTATAAAAAAATTGATCGGATATCTCAAAATATGAGTTTCTGTATATTTGCTAAGAGTGCAGAATAAAACCATGGATGTCGCCGGGCAATATTCTGTTGCAAGGGGTCTCACTGCTTCAAATTTCAGGAAAATTGCTGAATTTTGATATTGACTGTAACTGGTACGAGTGCTAGGGGATCTCTTCCAAATTTCGTAAATTTTGGGGAAAAAATGCGGCTTTGTTGTTCAACACATTCAATCGGAACACATGGCCATGTGATTTGGTCCATACTGAGATGTTAAAATGTCGCATTTCTTGTCTCAACACTTAAATCGGGAAATCGTTTTAACCAAACTCTGCACGGTTGTTCATTGAAATCGGGCAAAAATACGACTTTATGAAATCAAGACTTCCTATCGGGGGTTCGGCATTAAGGATGCTTTATTAATATAAAGGCCACCTTTGAACTTTAGGCTTTTCATCCGAATTTAGTAGAATGATTGCTCTCATGACTTCCAACTGATTTTATTGAATTTGCTTTTATACGATCTGTGCATTAATATTGCTTGTATATATTTCGATATCCCGTTTGTTATACCCTTCACCATAGGATGGGGGCATCCTAATTTCGTCATTCTGTTTGTAACTCATCGAAATTTTGGTCTAAGACCCCATAAAGTACATATATTCTTGATCGCCATGACATTTTAAGTCGAACTAGCCATGCCCGTCCGTCTGTCCGTCCGTCCGTCCGTCTGTCTGTCTGTCGAAAGCACGCTAACTATCGAAGGAGTAAAGTTAGCCGCTTGAAATTTTGCACAAATACTTCTTATTAGTGTAGGTCGGTTGGGATTGTAAATGGGCTATATCGTATCACGTTTTGATATAGCTGCATATAAACCGATCTGTGATCTTGATTTCTTGAGCCGCTAGAGGGCACAATTCTTATCCGATTTGGCTGAAATTTTGCGTGAGGTGTTTTATTATGACTTCCAACAACTGTGTTAAGAATAGTTCAAATCAGTACATAACCTGATATAGATGCCATGTAAACCGATCCGGGGTCTTGACTTCTTGAGCCACTAGAGGGCGCAATTATTATCCGATTTGGCTGAAATTTTGCATAATGTGTTTTGTTATGACTTTCAACTGATAAGCTAAGTATGGTTCAAATCGTTCCATATCCGGGTATAGCTGCCATATAAACCGATCTGGGGTCTTGATTTCTTGCGCCTCTGCATGGAGCAATTCCTATCCGATTTGGTTGAAATTTTGTACAATGGCTTATCTCATGACCATTAACATACGTAATAAATATGGTATGAATCGGTTTATAGCCTAATACAGCTCCCCTATAAACAAATCTCCTTTTTTACATCTTTAGATTTGGCTGAAATTTTACACAATGACTTCTACTATGGTCTCTAATTCAATTTAATTATGGTGCGAAATGATCCATAGCTTAATATTGTTCCAATTACATATCAATTCTTTTCGTTTATCCTTTGCTTGCCCAAAAGAGATACTGTGGAAAGAGCTCGACATATGCGATCCATGGTGGAAGGTATATAATATTCGGCCCGGCCTAACTTAGCACGCTTTTACTTATTAATAACTAAAACAGGCACAATTCTGCATATTTCATTGGAATATTCCTACGTTTTATTCGACCCTTTTGTCTGAACAGACCTGAAGCTTGCTCATATATAAATCATTCCTCCGACATTTTAAGCTGGTAGCACCCTTCTTTAGACCTATTCCTCCATAGTTATTTTTCAGATACTTTGTATGGTAAGCACATTTATGCCGTTCCTGATTTGGATCTCAGCTAACAGACGTTATGCAAACAAACTGCAAATTATTCTTCAACTGTCCAACCTACAAAAAATTTTTGTTGAATTAATTGAATTTTATGGCCGGACAAAAAGGAGACTGCGCCACGGGCTCACATATACAAACATCGAGTATTTTTCAGATTGGGTCTACAAGCAGACACAATGGGTGACATACATTTTTTCTCATATGTGTAATGTGGTTAATATCCTCTGACCATATTGTGGTCCGTAATGTTGTACCAAAAAAAAAAAAAACAAGTGGAAAGGGAGAGACAGATTGGAAAAAAACTGAAAGGATGTGTGAACGAATACAAGTGAACTTGCATGGCACCAAAAGGCATACACATACACCCTCTTATGTACAGTCGTGTGTGTATTGTATTGTATATGAACATAATTACATGACACACAAAATTAAAAATCGATTTTAAGAGAAGCCCCAACATCATTTCGAAGGATGTCATGGTAACCCATGTGAAAGGAATTGGGAGTGAGAGTGTGTGTCTGGCTGTATTGTTCAGAATGTCGGATTGAATTAAATGAATGTGGCATTTTCCTCCCCACTCTTTTAACTGTATTTTGACTGACACTTAAATCGAGACCAAAATTATAGATTCTTCTGCCTGATTACGTCCACAAAGGACACAAACATACCGCTGCTCTATGTAAAATTTACGAAACGCAAAATTCCTTCAATGATGATCCAACCCCATTGACCCCCTGCCTCACTCTCCCATGTATATTTATCCTGACAAGTGGTACATTTCAAAGTCCTCCTGGGCTGATATCAAATTATGATAGATAATTTATCTTATTTGCCTGATGAGCAGGGATAGTTGCTTGGGCCTGTTTGTGCTTGAATACGTGAGTGTGGGTGAAGCATATGTTACTCGTATCATCCACATGCCACATATGCGTGTTTGTGCGTCAATGCTATAAAAATAGGTCGGTTGTTGATAGCCACGAACAGCAAAGTAATTCAGGATTTTTGAAATGATGGTTAGGGATCCTATGAACAGGTCAAAGCTTGTAATTTTTATCACTTCAAATTGATGGCTTGTCAGTGGCCTATACACGAGTCAAAATGAGGAGGCTTTTTTGTTATTAGAAAAATTTGCAAAATTTTAAATAAGGAAACAGAGAGCAAAGTGAATTTGCCCACAAACATTCCATTAAGGAACAATGGGTTCTCTCCGATTCAAGTTTAAGCTCAATGATTAGGGGTCCTTTATCTTTACCTCTTAGACACGAGACCGAACGGCGAGCCGCAGAGCGACACCTTTTCGGAGAGAAGTTTTTACATGTCGTAGTACCTGACAATTGCAGCCAGCATTAGGAGGGCATAACCACGGCTTTTTCGAATGTTCTCACCAGGTTTCGGGCCCCGGTGTTCATCGTCATAGGCGGACTTGTTAACTTTAGCGCTGCGGGAGCCGCAAAAAGGGAAAGAACTTCAAACCGTTATCCAGAAATCAAATCATTGCGTATTATCAATCAAACAATAGAACCAAGTAAAAATGCTTTAAATTTGACCGGGCCGAACTTTGCATACCCACAACCTCGGATTTTTATATTAGCCACAATTCGATAAAATCCGATGAAAAATGCTCCATTTATCAACATATGTGGTAGCATCTAGACTAATCTCAGCATGAAACTCGAGGAATCTAAGACTTTCACTGTTCCAAACTTGAGCAAACGGATAATAAATGGGCTCTTTACGGATTCAAGACCTTAATCAAGAAATCGGTCTATATGGCAGCTATATCCAAACATTTTCCGACCTGTATCATATTTGGGAAGGATGTTAGGGGTCTTACCATACAAATATACAGCGAAATCGTGTAATTAATATACTATTAAAGGGAAAGACCTTACATCGTGAGATCGGTGTATATGACGGCTATATCCAAATTTAGGCTGATGTGGAACATATTCGCCGCACAGTGGGAAGAATTGAAAAAAGTAGGAAACAAGTAAAAGCGTGCTAAGTTTGGCCGGGCCGAATCTTATATACCCTCCACCATGGATCGCATTTGTCGAGTTCTTTTCCCGGCATCTCTTCTTAGGCAAAAAAGGATATAAGAAAAGAGTAGCTCTGCTATTAAAACGATATCAAGATATGGTCCGGTTCGGATTAGAATTGCACCCTCTAGAATGGGCGGCCACTCAGTGAGTTGGCCTTGAAAATATATATCGGATTCGTGTTCCACTCTAAAAACCCTCTTATTTGAGTCTCATATAGCAAAAGTCAGCAAATACTTACTATTTGGATGGTGTTGTGGAGGTGGGGTGGCCTCATAGACACTTTTGATATCAGATTCGTGCTTTACTCCTAAAGACCTTTCATTTGAGTCCCATATGGGTATAGTCGTAAATTTGTCCCCTTTGGGGGATGTTTTTGGGGAGACACTTGGTCCCATATTTGGATATCAGATTCTAATTCTACACTCAAATACCTTTTATTTAAGCCCCATATTCCCATGGTCAGTAAATAAGTCCAGTTTGGGGGGTGTTTTGGGGAAGGGGTGGACCCCCAGAAACGTGGTCCCACATTTGGATATCAGATTCGTATTGTACTCGTAAATACCTTTCATTTGAGTCCCATATTGCCATGGTCTGTAAATATGTCCGATTTAGGGGTGTTTTGGGGAAGGGGTAAACCCCCTAGCACTTGGTCCGACAATTGGATAACAGATACGTTTTCTTATCCCAAATACCTTTCATTTGAGTCCCATATTGTCGTGATTGGTCTAAATATATGTTTGATAGGTTTTAGGATGGGGCAGCCCCCCTAGGTACACCATCCGAAATTTGGATACCAAATTTTTATTTTTAGGGTACTATATGAGAGCACACAAAATTTCGCTTAAATCGCACCACACATCTCCGAGATCTGGCGTTTCTGACAATTCAGGTAAAGGGGAGGGTCCGTCCCCCCTTCAGATATCAAAAAATGTAGTACCCTATTTTCACCACGGGGTCATTATGCACCATCTGTGAAAATTTTAAGAAAATCGGTTCAGCTGTTTCTGAGTCTATAAGGAACACACAAACATACAAACAAACAAATTCAAATTGATTTTTATATATAAGATGGGGCCTTAGACCACTAGTAGACCCCCCATCCTATGGTGGAGGGTATAAAAAAATTGATCGGATATCTCAAAATATGAGTTTCTGTATATTTGCTAAGAGTGCAGAATAAAACCATGGATGTCGCCGGGCAATATTCTGTTGCAAGGGGTCTCACTGCTTCAAATTTCAGGAAAATTGCTGAATTTTGATATTGACTGTAACTGGTACGAGTGCTAGGGGATCTCTTCCAAATTTCGTAAATTTTGGGGAAAAAATGCGGCTTTGTTGTTCAACACATTCAATCGGAACACATGGCCATGTGATTTGGTCCATACTGAGATGTTAAAATGTCGCATTTCTTGTCTCAACACTTAAATCGGGAAATCGTTTTAACCAAACTCTGCACGGTTGTTCATTGAAATCGGGCAAAAATACGACTTTATGAAATCAAGACTTCCTATCGGGGGTTCGGCATTAAGGATGCTTTATTAATATAAAGGCCACCTTTGAACTTTAGGCTTTTCATCCGAATTTAGTAGAATGATTGCTCTCATGACTTCCAACTGATTTTATTGAATTTGCTTTTATACGATCTGTGCATTAATATTGCTTGTATATATTTCGATATCCCGTTTGTTATACCCTTCACCATAGGATGGGGGCATCCTAATTTCGTCATTCTGTTTGTAACTCATCGAAATTTTGGTCTAAGACCCCATAAAGTACATATATTCTTGATCGCCATGACATTTTAAGTCGAACTAGCCATGCCCGTCCGTCTGTCCGTCCGTCCGTCCGTCTGTCTGTCTGTCGAAAGCACGCTAACTATCGAAGGAGTAAAGTTAGCCGCTTGAAATTTTGCACAAATACTTCTTATTAGTGTAGGTCGGTTGGGATTGTAAATGGGCTATATCGTATCACGTTTTGATATAGCTGCATATAAACCGATCTGTGATCTTGATTTCTTGAGCCGCTAGAGGGCACAATTCTTATCCGATTTGGCTGAAATTTTGCGTGAGGTGTTTTATTATGACTTCCAACAACTGTGTTAAGAATAGTTCAAATCAGTACATAACCTGATATAGATGCCATGTAAACCGATCCGGGGTCTTGACTTCTTGAGCCACTAGAGGGCGCAATTATTATCCGATTTGGCTGAAATTTTGCATAATGTGTTTTGTTATGACTTTCAACTGATAAGCTAAGTATGGTTCAAATCGTTCCATATCCGGGTATAGCTGCCATATAAACCGATCTGGGGTCTTGATTTCTTGCGCCTCTGCATGGAGCAATTCCTATCCGATTTGGTTGAAATTTTGTACAATGGCTTATCTCATGACCATTAACATACGTAATAAATATGGTATGAATCGGTTTATAGCCTAATACAGCTCCCCTATAAACAAATCTCCTTTTTTACATCTTTAGATTTGGCTGAAATTTTACACAATGACTTCTACTATGGTCTCTAATTCAATTTAATTATGGTGCGAAATGATCCATAGCTTAATATTGTTCCAATTACATATCAATTCTTTTCGTTTATCCTTTGCTTGCCCAAAAGAGATACTGTGGAAAGAGCTCGACATATGCGATCCATGGTGGAAGGTATATAATATTCGGCCCGGCCTAACTTAGCACGCTTTTACTTATTAATAACTAAAACAGGCACAATTCTGCATATTTCATTGGAATATTCCTACGTTTTATTCGACCCTTTTGTCTGAACAGACCTGAAGCTTGCTCATATATAAATCATTCCTCCGACATTTTAAGCTGGTAGCACCCTTCTTTAGACCTATTCCTCCATAGTTATTTTTCAGATACTTTGTATGGTAAGCACATTTATGCCGTTCCTGATTTGGATCTCAGCTAACAGACGTTATGCAAACAAACTGCAAATTATTCTTCAACTGTCCAACCTACAAAAAATTTTTGTTGAATTAATTGAATTTTATGGCCGGACAAAAAGGAGACTGCGCCACGGGCTCACATATACAAACATCGAGTATTTTTCAGATTGGGTCTACAAGCAGACACAATGGGTGACATACATTTTTTCTCATATGTGTAATGTGGTTAATATCCTCTGACCATATTGTGGTCCGTAATGTTGTACCAAAAAAAAAAAAAACAAGTGGAAAGGGAGAGACAGATTGGAAAAAAACTGAAAGGATGTGTGAACGAATACAAGTGAACTTGCATGGCACCAAAAGGCATACACATACACCCTCTTATGTACAGTCGTGTGTGTATTGTATTGTATATGAACATAATTACATGACACACAAAATTAAAAATCGATTTTAAGAGAAGCCCCAACATCATTTCGAAGGATGTCATGGTAACCCATGTGAAAGGAATTGGGAGTGAGAGTGTGTGTCTGGCTGTATTGTTCAGAATGTCGGATTGAATTAAATGAATGTGGCATTTTCCTCCCCACTCTTTTAACTGTATTTTGACTGACACTTAAATCGAGACCAAAATTATAGATTCTTCTGCCTGATTACGTCCACAAAGGACACAAACATACCGCTGCTCTATGTAAAATTTACGAAACGCAAAATTCCTTCAATGATGATCCAACCCCATTGACCCCCTGCCTCACTCTCCCATGTATATTTATCCTGACAAGTGGTACATTTCAAAGTCCTCCTGGGCTGATATCAAATTATGATAGATAATTTATCTTATTTGCCTGATGAGCAGGGATAGTTGCTTGGGCCTGTTTGTGCTTGAATACGTGAGTGTGGGTGAAGCATATGTTACTCGTATCATCCACATGCCACATATGCGTGTTTGTGCGTCAATGCTATAAAAATAGGTCGGTTGTTGATAGCCACGAACAGCAAAGTAATTCAGGATTTTTGAAATGATGGTTAGGGATCCTATGAACAGGTCAAAGCTTGTAATTTTTATCACTTCAAATTGATGGCTTGTCAGTGGCCTATACACGAGTCAAAATGAGGAGGCTTTTTTGTTATTAGAAAAATTTGCAAAATTTTAAATAAGGAAACAGAGAGCAAAGTGAATTTGCCCACAAACATTCCATTAAGGAACAATGGGTTCTCTCCGATTCAAGTTTAAGCTCAATGATTAGGGGTCCTTTATCTTTACCTCTTAGACACGAGACCGAACGGCGAGCCGCAGAGCGACACCTTTTCGGAGAGAAGTTTTTACATGTCGTAGTACCTGACAATTGCAGCCAGCATTAGGAGGGCATAACCACGGCTTTTTCGAATGTTCTCACCAGGTTTCGGGCCCCGGTGTTCATCGTCATAGGCGGACTTGTTAACTTTAGCGCTGCGGGAGCCGCAAAAAGGGAAAGAACTTCAAACCGTTATCCAGAAATCAAATCATTGCGTATTATCAATCAAACAATAGAACCAAGTAAAAATGCTTTAAATTTGACCGGGCCGAACTTTGCATACCCACAACCTCGGATTTTTATATTAGCCACAATTCGATAAAATCCGATGAAAAATGCTCCATTTATCAACATATGTGGTAGCATCTAGACTAATCTCAGCATGAAACTCGAGGAATCTAAGACTTTCACTGTTCCAAACTTGAGCAAACGGATAATAAATGGGCTCTTTACGGATTCAAGACCTTAATCAAGAAATCGGTCTATATGGCAGCTATATCCAAACATTTTCCGACCTGTATCATATTTGGGAAGGATGTTAGGGGTCTTACCATACAAATATACAGCGAAATCGTGTAATTAATATACTATTAAAGGGAAAGACCTTACATCGTGAGATCGGTGTATATGACGGCTATATCCAAATTTAGGCTGATGTGGAACATATTCGCCGCACAGTGGGAAGAATTGAAAAAAGTAGGAAACAAGTAAAAGCGTGCTAAGTTTGGCCGGGCCGAATCTTATATACCCTCCACCATGGATCGCATTTGTCGAGTTCTTTTCCCGGCATCTCTTCTTAGGCAAAAAAGGATATAAGAAAAGAGTAGCTCTGCTATTAAAACGATATCAAGATATGGTCCGGTTCGGACCACAATTAAATTATATGTTGGAGACCTGTGTAAAATTTCAGCCAATTCGTATAAGAATTGCGCCCATTGGGGCTCACGAAGTAAAATAGAGAGAACGATTTATATGGGATCTGTATCGGGCTATAGACCGATTCAGACCATAATAAACACGTTTGTTGATGGTCATGAGAGGATCCGTCGTACACTTTCAATTTCAGGCATATCGGATAATAAATGCGACCTCTAGGGGTCAAGAAGTCAAGATTCCAGATCGGTTTATATGACAGCTATATCAAGTTATGAACCGATTTGAGCCTTATTCGACACAGTTGTTGAAAGTAAAAATAAAATACGTCATGCAAAATTTCAGCCAAATCGGATAGGAATTGCACCCTCTAGAAGCTCAAGAAGTCAAATCCCCAGATCTGTTTATATGACAGCTATATCAGGTTATGGACCGATTTAAACCATACTTGGCACAGTTGTTGGGTATCATAACAAAACACGTCGTCCGAAATTCCATTCTAATCGGATAAGAATTGCGCCCTCTAGAGGGTCAAGACCCAAGATCGGATTATATGGCAGCTATATTAGGTTATGAACCGATTTGAACCATACTTGGCACAGTTGTTGGATATAACAACAAAACACGTCGTGCAAAATTTCATTTCAATCGGATAAGAATTGCGCACTCTAGAGGCTCAAGAAGTCAAGACCCAAGATCGGTTTATATGGCAGCTATATCAGGTTATGGACCGATTTGAACCATACTTCGCACAGTTGTTGGATATCATAACAAAACACATCGTGCAAAGTTTCATACTGATCGAACAAGAATTGCGCACGCTAGAGGCTCAAGAAGTCAAGACCCAAGATCGGTTTATATGGCAGCTATATCAGGTTATGGACCGATTTGAACTATACTTGGCACAGTTGTTGGATATCATAGCAAAACACGTCGTGCAAAATTTCATTCCAATGGGATAAGAATTGCGCACTCTAGAGGCTCAAGAAATCAAGACCCAAGATCGGTTTATATGGCAGCTATATCAAAACATGGACCGATATGGCCCATTTACAATACCAACCGACCTACACTAATAAGAAGTATTTGTGCAAAATTTCAAGCGGCTAGCTTTACTCCTTCGGAAGTTAGCGTGCTTTCGACAGACAGACGGACGGACGGACGGACAGACGGACGGACATGGCTAGATCGACATAAAATGTCGCGACGATCGAGAATATATATACTTTATGGGGTCTCAGACGAATATTTCGAGTAGTTACAAACAGAATGACGAAATTAGTATACCCCCCATCTTATGGTGGAGGGTATAAAAATATGGCATTTGAGAACGGATAGAGATAACTATTTGGAATGATTAGATCTGATGTTTTATAGAGATTTCAAGACCCTTGGTAGTCCTCTAGCCTCGTGGCAAGGCTTTAAAGTTGGTCACCTAAGCATTTCGAAAAATTGTTCCGGCTGCCAAAACTTCATTTATGATCCGATTTCAAAAATTCTTTTTTTGCTGGTTTCGGGCACAATCAACTTATTTTTTGAAATTTTGGCAAACGCTGGCTTCGTATTTTGCAAATTTGCATATATATATACATTTCCAATTTCATAAAGAAAGGTCAATTCATTCAAAAATTACGGACAAATTTTCACAGTCTTCCGAATGCGTGATTTGGCGAGAATGTATAGGAAATCAGCCGAGAAGTCCACATTGCGTAGACATGTTTGCCCACATTTTAAATATTTCTTATAAAAAATATTTATTTTTGGAAAGGTCAGGACTTTCAACAACACAATGTCCAAGCTGTAATCAATATTACATTTTGGCCGGATGTTTTAAGTAAAACACAAAATGATCCCGAAATGTAAACATTTTTGAAAACCAAAATTCAAACCGAGACTATCATAAAACCGAAACCAATAAAGATATCGTTGTAGTTTTTCACTATTTTGTAGACAAATATCTCGTTTAAAAAATAAGTAGAAATCTTGCCCACATTTCTTGATAAAAATACCCTGATAAAAAATACCCTACTCCCATACTGGGGAAAGAAGTTTGCATAATTTTATTTTTTTTAAAGGACCATAGAAACCACGAATTCTTTTGTGGGCCCAAAAAAAAATGTATTAGGGACTACGGCTGGTGGACGGCGGAGGCCACCGTAGCGCAGAGGTTAGCATGTCCGTCTATGATGCTGAACGACTGGGTTCGAATACTGGCAAGACCATCAGAAAAATTTTTCTCCGGTGGCTTTCCCCTCCTAATGCTGGCAACATTTGTGAGGTAATATGCCATGTAAAACTTCTCTCTAAAGAGGTGTCGCACTGCTGCACGCCGTTCGGACTCGGCTATAAAAAGGAGGCCCCTTATCATTGAACTTAAACTTGAATCGGACTGCACTCATTGATAGGTGAGATGTTTGCCCCTGTTCCTTAGTGAAATGTTCAAGTCAACCTACTGTTCAATACTCAACCGGACCCAAAAGATGGCTTATTTGTGCATCACAGCCGCACTGAGGACGACACCATCAGATGCACTAAATTTAATGCTACAGCTATTGCCTCTGGACATTGTGGTTAGACAAATTGCTGCGACCACTGCCGTGAAGTTAAGGGAGCTTTCTCTTTGGTCATGTGGCGGCTACGAACACTGTGTTATCCTTGACGTTCCAGGCAGTGTGGGTTACAACCTACCTGAGCCGCTTTTTCGATAAAAAAAAACCGACAGAACCGATTGGAACTATTATATCTGGTAAAAGAAGTTACATAGACTTTTATGCGGATGGTTCCAAACTAGACGACCAGGTGGGCTTTTGAGTGTACTCTAAAGATCTAGAACTGATCATATCAAAAAGGTTAGTTGACCACTGTAGCGTGTATCAAGCGGAGATCCTTGCAATTAAGAAAGTGGTGGAATGGCTAAGATATAATGTCATAATGACGATTGGTATAAATACCTTCTCAGACAGCCAGGCATCCCTTAAACCCCTGGAGAACATTAAATCACTGAACTCAAAAACCGCCCACGGCTGTCGCAGATCTCTCAACGAGATGGCTGAAAAGTTCAATATTCTCATGTTCTGGGTGCCGCGCCACAGATATATCTCAGGGAATTGTATATCAGACGAGCTTGCGAGATTAGGAACTACCTTACACATTCCAACGAATGATATGTGGCGTAGTCTAGACTTGAAGAGGTCTACCGCTTTGCTGTTCCTGGCTAGAACAGGCGTCTCAGTCATTGTGTCCACCATGACAGGTCACTGTCTAATCGGAAAACATGCTGACAGACTGAAGGTTGCCAGCAACGATTTTTGCAGAAGCTGTGAGGACATAGAAGAATAAGAGAATATAGAACTCCTTCTGGGTGTGTGTCCCGCACTAACAGTCAGAAAGAGTTCCACTTTAGGTTCTCATTTCTTTAAGAACCTGTCTGATTTGGCGGATGTGAATGTTCGCGAGTTGTTAGGCTTTTTAAAGCGATCTTGAAGGTATCTTCCTTCTTCTGTCCCTGTTGAATAACAATGGACCAAAAGGACTAAGTGATTCTGATGGCAGACTGCTACTTAAACCTAACCTAACCTAACCTAGGGACTGCTTGGGGTAACAAAAATTTATTATCAAAGTGAGTTCCAGCTTTGCGTTTTGAGAACTCAAAGGGTTTTTCTAGTCTTTTCGTAAAAAAATGTCAATATTGTCTAGAGTCAACACAATTTATAAAGATTGCTTTTAAATCGAATTTAAATTAAGTCCTCTTTACGGTTCAATGAGCCAAATTGAAAGTATAAGGTCAAATTTTCTTCAGAGAGGCGAAACAATAAAATTACCCTTTTTGACGAAAAATTGGCAAAAATTTACTTTTTGACATCTTTATACCCACCACCGTAGGATAGGGGGCATATTAATTTAGTCATTCTCTTTGCAACACATCGAATATCAATTTCCGACCCTACAAAGTATATATATTTCGGATCGTCGTAAATTTCTAAGACGATTTAACGAGGTCCGTGTGTCTTTCCGTCCGTCTGTTGTAATCACTCTACAGGCTTCATTTAGGCTGAAATTTGGCACAGATACGTATTTTTGATGCACGCTGGTTAAGTTCTTGAAAGGGCCAAATCGGACTATATTTGGATATAGCTGCTATAAGACCGATTTTCCGATAAAAACTTAATTTTTCATCTGATTTTGCTGAAATTTTAAAGAGTTAGTCGTTTTAGGCCTCCCGACATCTGACCCAAATATGGTTTAGGTCGGAATATATTTAGATATAGCTGCCATATAGACCGATCTCCCGATAAAGAGTCTGAAGCCCATAAAAGTTTTATTTTTTATCCGATTTCGCTGAAATTTGAGACAGTGAGTAATTTAAGGTCTCCTAACATAGGACCCAAATATGGTTCTGATCAGACTATATTTAGATATAGCTGTCATACCGATCTTCCGATAAGGGTGTGAAGCCAATAAGAGCTTTATTTATTATCCGATTTCTCTGAAATTAGAATCAGTGAGATTTTGTGAGCCTCCCGATATCCGAACTTAATATCGTTTAGATTGGTTTATATTTGGATATATCTGCCCAAAACCAATGTTTTGTTCTACAAAATTGAGTAGTGTCTCAATGTTCTTGCCGAATTTGGGTGCTTAAGTTATCCAATTTTCCTAAATATGGTTTAGATCGGACTATATTTTGATATAGCTATATATGTATGGCAGCTATATCCAAATCTGGGCTTATCTGGACCGCCTTTAAGAAGGATATAGGTGTCCCTAAAACAACTCACTGTCCTAAATTTCAGCGAAATCGCACAATAATGCGCATTTAATGGGCTCATGACCTTAAATCGAGAGATCGGACTATATGGCAGTTATATCAAAATCTGAATCGATCTGGGAAAAATCGAAAAAGGATGTAGGAGTGCCTAACATAACTCACTGTCCCAAATTTCATGTAAATCGGACAATAAATGGGCCTTTGATGAGCCCAAGGCCTTCAATCGGGAAATCGGTTAATATGGCTGCTATATCCAAATCTGGACCGTTCTGGGCCAATTTGAAGAAGGTTACCGAGTGGCCTAGCACAACTCACTGTCTCAAATTTCAGCAAAATCGGATGATAAATACATGTGGTTTTTATGGGACTAAAACCTTAAATCGGCAGATGGGTTTTTTTGGGGGCTATATCAAGATATATCCCGATATAGCCCATTTTCTAACTTAACCTGCCTTTGGACAAAGGGAGAACCTGTACGAAGTTTAAGCTCAATATCTTAGTTTTTAAGGAGTGTAGCGTGATTTCAGGAGAGCTATAGATGGACGGACATGGCTAGATCGTCTTAGATTCTTCCGACAATTAAGAATATATGCACTTTGTAGGGTCAGAAATGGATGTATTGCAAACGGAATGATAAAATGAGTATGCCCCCATCCTTCGGTGGTGGGTATACAATTTTTTTTTGTACTATTACAATACAATTTAACACTACTATGTTAATTAGTACAATCATAATTAAACAAAGCCTTTGATAATCTTTCCATTTAACAAATAACTGGTATTTTTTGCAGTTTTTAATTTTAAATTGTCCAATTTTAAGCCAAATAGGTTTAAACTCCGATTAATCAATGATATAATTCGTATCTGCCATTGTTTTTAATTTGGTTTTATAAAAAGTTAAAACATGTTAGGAACCACATACAAAATGATGGTTCTTTTTATTAATTTTATTTTCGGGCATAAATTTTAACGCTCAAGCTCAGCAAAAAGCTAGATCATATACAACAATTTTGTTCTTTTTCTATTTCCATTATACAAGGAACAAAAACGTTTATTGTTCGCAAGTTGCTGTATTTAGTTTGGCTGACAGTCATTTAATATCCCACAATTAAATAACTCATCAATCAAATGAATCCAGAACAGAACATTTAAGCGAGCTTAATAACAATGAGTGATTTTGCTTTTACATTTTGTTTGAATGTGCTACACAGAAATACTAACAAGCTATGGCAGTGCCAGTAATGCCAACTGCAATTGAATAAAAAACGCTTAGAGCTGTGAAGTAGGAAATTGTATTGTATAATATACTTCAACCTACATACAAAGGTCGACTGCTGGTTTATTCCTGATTTAATAGGAATATACCCCACACCTACCCCATTAATGTAATGTTGAATAATATCATTACGTGGACGCTATATCTAATTTTGAACCAATTTGTGAGGACTTTGGTATAGATTTTTTAATGGGTAATAAAAAATCCATACCGAATGTCAAGCAAATCTGCACAAAATTAAAATAACTACTGCTCAATAAGTGAATATATGGAAATTCATATATATGGGAGCTGTAAATAAAACTAAACCCAATTTGATGAAATTAACTACAATACAAATAGAAACGATTATGAGGAAATGATATGTAAGAATTTTTGTGGGAATCAGTTAAAGAATGACACCATTTTTGAAATATTGCATCCAAAACAAGTAAAAAGGCATTAAGTGCAGCCGAACTTTGGATACCCACCAACTCGGGTATATATGTAAACCCCATTTCGTCACAATCCAGTGAAAATTGGATAACTTAAGCACCCAAATTCGGCACTGACATTGAGTGGTCTAATATATGTCACTATTCAATTTTGTAAAACAAAATATTGGCCTTTTTGGCAAATATATCCAATTATAAACCGATCTTAACCATATCAAGGTCGTATATCATGAGGTTCATAGAAACTCACTGTTTAAAATTTCAACGAAATCGGGTAATAAATAAAGTTTTTATGGGCTTCAGTCCCCTTATCGGCAGATCGGTCTATATGGCAGCTATATATATATTTAAATATAGTTCAATCCAAACCATATTTAAGACGGATGTTGGGAGGTCTTAACCTACTCACTGTTTCAAATTTTAGCGAAATCGGTTAGAAAAAAAATCTGTACCATACTTAGATCGGATATTGGGAGGCTTAAAACTGCAAACTATTCCAAATTTCAGCGAAATCGGATAAAAAATGTAACTTTATGGCCTTCAGACCCTTTATCGGGAGATCGGTCTATATGGCAGTTATATCTGAATATAGGCCGATCTGAACCAAGTTTGGGTCAGATGTCGGGAGGCTCAAAACAACTCACTTTTTCAATTTTCAACGAAATCGGATAAAAAATAATGCTTTTATCGGGAGATCGGTCTATATGGCAGCTATATCTAAATATAATCCAATCCAAACCATATTTGAGGCGGATGCCAGAAGACTTAAAGCTAACCAATGTTTTAAATTTCAGCGAAATCAAGTAATAAATAGGGATTCAGACCCTTCATCGGGATATCGGTCTATATGGCAACTATATCTAAATATGGACCGATCTAATCCATATTTGGGTCAGATGTCGGGAGACTTAAAGTAACCCACTGTCTTAAATTTCAGCGAAATCGGGTAACTAATAAAGCTATTATGGGTTTCAGACCCTTTATCGGGAGATCGGTCTATATGGCAGCTATATCTAAATATGGGCAGACTTAATCCATATTTAGGTTTGATGACGGGAGACTTAAAGTAACCCACTGTTTTAAATTTCAGCGAAATCGGGTAAATAATAAATCTATTATGGCCTACAGACCCACTATCAGGCGATCGGTCTATATTACAGCTATATATAAATATAGTCCGATCTGAACAATATTTGGGTCAGATGTCGGGAAGCTTAAAATAACCCACTGTTTCTACGAAATCGGGTAATAAATAAAGCTTGTATGGGCTTCAGACCCTTTATCGGGAGATCGGTCTATATGGCAGCTATATCTAAATATTTGCCAATCTAATCCATATTTAGGTCAGATGTCGGAAGGCTTACTGTTGCAAATTTCAGCGAAATCGGGTAATAAATAAAGCTTTTATGGTATTCAGATCTACTGTTGCAAATTACAGCGAAATCGGGTGGTAAATAAAGCATTTATGGTATTCAGACCCTTTGTCGGAAGATCGGTCTGTATGGTAGCTATACCTAAATATAGTCCGATTTTAACCATATATGGGTCTGTTGTCGGGAAGTCTTAAGCTGTTCACTGTTTCAAATTTCAGCAAAATCGGAAGAAAAATAAAGTTTTTGTGGGCATTAGACCCTTTATCGGTCTATATAGCTGCTATATCCAAATATGGTCCGATTGAGCCCGTTCAAGAACTTAACTAGGCTGCATCAAAAAGACGTATCTGTTCCAAATTTTAGTTCAATGTCTCAATTTTGATGGCTCTGGAGTGATTACAACAGACGGACGGACAGACGGATAGACGGACAGACACGCGGACATCGTTTAATCGTTTTAGAATTTTGCGACGATCCGAAATATATATACTTTGTAGGGTCAGAAATGGATGTTTCGATGTGTTGCAAACGGAATGACTAAATGAATATACTCCCTACGGTGATGGGTATAAAACTAATTTGTTTGATATAAAGGAAATTTTCGCCAAGTAAACTTCTTTTCTCAAAAACGGTGGACTTTCTTGCAAGAATTTATTACAATTATAATTTTTTTTTATCCTGACAATACCTTTAATTATTGTTGTATTAAAAACCTTCCACTTTCGCACAACTCCATTGTGGTTTTGTATTATGATCTGCTGTAATCGTTATGCTATAAATAAAACTAAATATGTTTGTTGTTGTTTACGCAAATTTCAATATCTACTTTGGGATGGATATTTCCTTATCGAGTAAATGTTATCAAAGCAATGTATGTGCCTAAGAAATTTTTGTTGTGTTTTCTTTTCCTTGGCAGCCATTTGTCTGTTGCTCTACGGATTTTTGTCATTGGAAATAACAACATTTTTGTACCGAAACTTCAAAAACTGTCACTTTCTGAGTTTACCATCGGCACTCGTCCGAGCTGCTCAATACACTGACTGCTCTGTGCTCAGTCAAACAAAAACGGAAACAATGTTGTGTGTCAAGATGTGTCTATAACAGAGAAGATTTTTTGCAAACCTGCTTGAGATTATTTGCAAGCCTGCTTGGGATTATTTACTTGTAAACATACAAAGTATTGTGCTATAGAGTGAGTATTTCCGCCAACCACTAGTCTATGAGCTCAAATACTCACCCTTTCTCTCTAGTAGGAGAGACACAAGAGAATAATTATTAGTCCAGTACAACAACATTGATTTGCAGCTATTTAAGCAATTTTGCATTTAAATAGTCTTTGGTTTTACAACAAAAGAAAGGTCCTTTTACCGTAGACGAAGCTGCTAAAAGTTTAACCATAAACAAAGTATGTTACATTCAATAATACTACGTTTATGGGTAACATTTGATGTGTTGAAGCGATACGTTACGCGGGTACAATAAAAGCAATGCTTCGTGATGAAAGTATTTGCTTGTCTTAAAAACGTCCCAAATGTCAAAAATTTTCTGTCGAACACATGTACGAGAGCTATATCCATATTTTAAAAATTTTATCCAATTCCTATATGCTTCGCCTCTAGGCCAAACAAGTAAGAGCGTGCTAAGTTCGGCCGGGCCGAATCTCATATTCCCTCCACCATGGATCGCATTATTCGAGTTCCTTGCTCGGTATCTTCTTTTAGGCAAACAGAGAAAAAATGGATGAGAATTGTAATGCTATTGGAGCGATATCAAGTTATAGTCCGATTCGGACTATAATGGAATTGAATGTTGAAGACCATAATAGAAGTCATTGTGCCAAATTTCAGCCAAATCGGCTCAAGAAGTAATATCGGGAGATCCGTTTAAAAATGAAGAACTTCAAGCTGTAGTGGATCAAGAAGTCAAGTAACAAAATAGTTCAAGTAGTTCAAAATAGTTCGTGCTAAATTTCAGCCAAATCGGATGAGATTTGCGCCCTCGAGTGGCTCAAGAAGTCGAGATCCATGATCGGTTTATATGGCAGCTATATCAGATTATAGACCGATTGGAACCTCACTTAGCACAAATGTTGGAAGTCACAGCAAAACATTTGGTGCAAAATTTCAGCCAAATCGGATAAGAATTGCGCCTTCTAGAAGCCCAAGAAGTCAAGACCCACGATCTGTTTATATGGCAGCTTAATCAAAACATAGACCGATTTGGCCCATTTAAAATCCCAACTGACCTACACTTATAAGAAGTATTTTTGCAAAATCTCAAGCGCCTAGCTTTGCTCTTTTGAAAGATGGCGTGCTTTCGACAGACAGACAGACGGACGGACATGGCTAAATCGACTAAAAATGTCATAGAGGGTATAAAAAGGATTTCTATAGGTTTATTTAGGGATATGTTTACAAATCATAAACATTGAAATATTGCCATTTATACAACTACAGACAAAAAAAAAATAATTCATTTGCCATAAAAACCCGTTCGACAAGTAAACTTATTTTACGAAAAAAGTTGAGGTAAACTTCTCACATATCAGTGAGTGCTTTCCGATTCAAGTTTAAGATCAATGATAAGGGCTCCTTTTCATAGCCGTGTTCGAACGGCGTGCCGCAGTGCGACACCTCTTTTTGGGGAGACGTTTTTGCATGGCTGCCAAACCATTTGTTCAAATGGCAAAGTACCTTACAAATATCGCAAGAATTAGGAGGGGATAATAATCTCTGAAAAAAAAAAAATTTCTGATGTTTTCAGCAGGATTTGAAACCAGGCGTTCAGCGTCATAGGCGGACATGCTAACGTATGCGCAACTGTGGTCTCAATTTCATATTGGCGCAAAATACTATCAAACAAACTATGCGCTATATAAATTCTTGTTGCCTCCAGCCTGGTGTTGTTTGGTGCAAGGTGATTTGTTTCTGAAGTAGTATTTTCTTACTATAATTGGCCAAACGTAGAATAGGTGCATTCAATCATTCACTCAATCATTCGCTCTTCTTCACCAATTTTTGACATCAAGTTTCGAGATGTAGCTCTCCACTTGGTCACTCCATCGGAGTTTTGGTCTTCCTCTTTTACGTTTCCTTTTATGATCTTCTTTAAAAGACTTCTTTGCTGAAGATTTTTCAGCCAAGTTCATGTTTAATGCGTTTAACTATGCTATCGTCGTCATACAACTCGTGGTTTATAAAACGTCTATATTGTCTATTAACGCTAACTGGTCCATAAATTTTACGAAGGATTTTTCTTTCAAACACTCCAGGTACCGCTTTATATGTTTTCGCAAGTACCCATGCTTCGGAGCTATATAAAACAGCACTGGTAGTCAGTGTCTTGTGTCAGTGTCAGTGCTCCTCATCGGCTTCCTCAGTCCAAAATAGCATGTGTTAAACAATATTCGTTCTATTTCGAAACTGTTGTCGTTTGTTTCGGTTACGGCAGTGCCGAGGTAGATAAATATGCTGACTATCTCCATGTTGTAGTTCCCAATCTTCTCCATTTTCTATATCTGATCGGGTTTACAGGGCTTTGTGAGAGTTGATATCATCCACTTTGTCTTATCTCCGTTTACTGCCAAACCCGCTTTAGTTAATTTTCTTTTTGGATAGTTTCAAAGGCTGCGATTGATTTTTCCGGTGACCGACCTATAATATCGATGTCGTCGCTATAGGCAAGCAGCATATGTTCTCTTGTGAGTAGTGCGACATGCCTATTCACACCGTCATCTCGTATAATCTTCTCCAGCTGGATACTAAAGAGGTCACACGAAACCTCGTTTGGTATTGAACGGAGAGCTTCTTTCCCGTTTTAACTGAGGAGCGAGTATCAGCACGCGTCATCCTTCAAAGTCATATTCGGTTTGCAGGGATACCAAACTCAGACGTGGCTTGAAATACCTTTGAACGTATAGGGATGTCGAAATCGGCCTTGTAGTCAACTAAGAGATAGTAGGTGTTGATTTTTCCTTCTAGGGTATTTTCCAGGGTTTGGCGCAGTGTGAAGGTTTTTTTTCAACAAGGTTTTTATTTTGCATTCTATTCTAAATAGAACGGAGCCGCTGAACCATTGACCTTAGGATGAACGTCTGTATTCCAACAGAGTTTAGCATCAGCCAAATTTTAACAGGACCGTTGGTTGTCAGAGCACGTGCCAAAGCTGTAGGAGAAAATTCATGTGTTTTCGATCGGTGACTTAACCTCTTATATACGGATGGCTTTGGTTGGCGTCTCGCATTTGATGTTCTCCGTGAACTGGAAGTGGAGCGTCGTCCAGAAGATGAGTTTTGGGAACTTGGTGGCTTTGGGTTGTAGCTTTGGCGTGAAGAGTGGTTCGTGTTAAGCTGGTTAACTTAATTCTTGTTATTGTCCGTATGTAGCATGGTGTGGTGGTGGTTATTGCGGATTAAGTATGTTTTCCGGGAAGGGCACCAATCACGAGTATGGGCCAAGCAAAGACATTTAAAATAAAATCCTTTATCTTTGACTACCTTCTTGCTTTCTGGGACATCCATTTTGTAAAATTTAAAGCAATTTTTCAGTGCATGTCTTTGGTGGTAGTTGCGCCATTTTGGTAGACTATTTGTAGAGCTGTAAACATAAAATTTATTAAGTTGTGAACGGATGTGGAGTATACTTATATCAGGCAGTGGGAAGAATGCATACTTTGCTTAAGGGCGAGTCAGTAGCCCATTTTGAGTTCGTAATTCAGCTAGGCGAATATTAGAATCTTGGCCTCTAAAGACCTTTTTTCGTCGACCTAGTAACCAATCATTGGGAGGATGATTGTCCTCTTTTACTACAACGAAGTCATCAGTTTTCAGATTTTGTTTCCTTTGAATATTTATTTTCCACAATTAAAGAGCTTTTTGTAAAATGCAAAGCTACGAAAATAGTATATCGCTTGACTAACTAACAGTTTAACAATATATTGTAAATGCCTTTATCTGAATCCCATATGATCTTTATTGGTCTACTAATTTAGGTTTGGATGTAAGGTGTACTCCATTCTTAATATACTTTATTTCAGCCCGATATTCTCATGATGTCTGATTTTGGGGTGTTTTCGGGGGTGAGGTGGTCCCTTAGACACTTGGCCCTGAAAATATATCAGCATCGTACACTTCTTTTAAATACCATTTATTTAAACCCCATATTATCATTGGTTTAAGGGGACGATGAGACGTCCCCCAAACACATGGCCCCAAAATTGGTTATCAAATTCATTTTCTCATCTCAAATACTCTTCATTTAAGCCACATATTGGCATGGTCGAAAAATGTTTACCCTTTGGGGGGTGTTTTGGGGGAAGCGGTGATGCCCTTAATATATGGTCCTACATTTGGATATCAATTTCGTATTCTACTCCCAAATACGTTTATTTGAGCCCCACATTGCGATGGTCAGTAAAAAATTGCTGTTTGTGGGGTATTTTGGGAAAGGGGTCACTTCCAACAATTGTGCTACGTATGATTCAAATCGGTTCATTATCTGGTATAGCTGTCATATAAAACGATCTTGGATCTTGACTTCTTGAGCCCATAGAGCGCGCAATTCACATCGGTACTTAACCTGATATAACGGCTATATTAACCGATCTGGGATCTTGACTTCTTGAGCCTCTATAGGGCGCAATTTTCAACCGATTTGGCACAATTTTGTACAACGGCTTCTTTCTGACCTTCAACATACGTGTCTAATATGGTCCGAATCGATCTATAGCTTGATACAGCTCCCATATAAACCTATCTCCCGATTTTGCTTCTTGAGCCCCTACAAAGCGCAATTCTTATCCGAATGAACTGAAATACTACACAATGACTTCTACAATGCTCAGCATTCATTTATGGTCCGAATCGGACTTTAACTTGATATAGCTCCAATAGCACAACAGTTCTTATTCAGTATTCTTTGTTTGCTTAAAAAGAGATACTGCGCATAGAACTCGACAAATGCGATCCAGGGTGGAGGGTATATAAGATTAGGCCCGGCCGAACTTAGCACACTCTTACTTTTTATATATAAGATGAAAAGTTTTCAGGGATACGCTTTTTTCGAATAGTTGGGTTGTTCACGTAAGTCACCTGAAAACCTCTACCGAAGTCTATTTAGATATGATCAGAATAGGTAGAGCTTTCGTAAATTGGTATTGCACAATTTTCACTATGGTAGGTGTAGGGCATAATATAGTCGGCACCGCCCGACATTTTGCTTCTCTTACTTGTTACTTGAGTTTCATTCTCTACACCAAAGGATGGGAGCATTTAAACATATTGATTCCGTTTATAATATCTCGAAATATTGGTCTTAGACCATATAAAGCATATATAAGGCATGTCCCTGTACGAACAATCGTCTAGTAATTACTTGGAGCCTTTAAATTTTCCTGTTGAAAAGCATAGTGTATTTCCTTTAGGAGCACGTGTTAAACAGTAATTGCCTTTTCGACATATTATACAAAATGCCCAAAAACAAAAACCGCTCAAATTTGATCACTTATAGCATTTTTTGCTTAAATGCCCAAACTAACAGTAGTTCTAATTTCAGTTTTGGTCTGCTGCCGAAATTGACCAACAACGTACCATGTACATGCAGACATATAGTTTTTCGTACTTGTTTTTTTGGCCACAGCAATTTTGGTGTTGGCTGGTGGTGGACAATATTCATTTTCATCATTTTTGTTCTTTGTATTTTGAATTTTTTGCCTCTGCAGTCAGTATAAAACCAATCATGTTCAAAAACGTCAGCACATAAAAAATATCCGATTACAAAAGTAAATTTATACATACATATTTATATATCCAAGATAAATACATACATACATAATATGCTCCATTTCTCCTTTATGATGTCCATTCCATAGCTGCACTATTGAGGTTATTGAGTTAACTTTTCGTTGGGTGTCATTAGTTGCGATTCCCTTGCATTGAAAGGCTATCGGATAGCAGCAGCGGGCGACATTTTGAAATATTGCTGCCAAACTAACTAACAGCAATGGCTTGATATCGATTGTCTTTTGGGATGAATTTGGTTGGAAACGTACGCTTAAGGGGTTTAGGGTCGCCAGAGTTGTTTTTTTTAACAACATTATTACCAAAAGCGATCGTATGTTGGTTGAAGTAGATTGGTTGGTATTGATATTTTGAATGTTGCAACAGTCCTTCAAATATGCAGTAATTTAAAATCCACGAAAAATTCGCATATATAGGGAAACGCTTTTATTGTTAATCGTCAACTTTTAACAAACATTTATAACAAAAAGTTTTGTTTCTGTCTATGGAGTAGTATGGTAGACTGCTATGGAGAAAAAGTGCAACTTAAGGACCATAGGCGGAGCGATGAGGACCACGCCCACTAGGGCACTGGAGACTATTCTAGATATCCCACCCATTGACATACAGATCAAGTGTGAGGCAGCCACTGCGACTATGAGACTTAAGGCGATGGGGGAATGGATTGAGGATGGGAGCAGCTCATACCTTACTTACTTTGATTGGCTATGACAGAATATTTGTTCCACTAGCCGAACGTAGAATAGCATTCCGAGCGCCTCGATCTTCTGCGCTCATTCTAAAATCTCTGACACCAAGTTTCGAGGTGTCTCCCACAACTTGATCTTTCCATCGGGCTTTTGGTCTTCCCGGTTTGCGTGTACCACCGTGTTTGCCTTCAAAAGACTTCTTTGTTGGAGCTTCTTCATCCATTCTGATAACACGACCTAGCCAACGCAGCCGTTATGTTTTAATGCGTGTAACTATGCTATCGTCGTCATACAGCTCGTGGCTCATACGTCGCCTATATTCTCCGTTAACGCAAACTGTTCCATATATTATACGAAGAATCTTTCTCTCAAATACTCCAAGCACTGCCTTATCTGCTTTCACAAGTACCCATGCTTCAGAACCATATAACAGCACGGGTAGTATCAGTGTCTTCTATAGTGTAGTCTTCGTCTGTCGAGAGGTGGACTTGTTTCTAAACAGCAGCTCATACCATCGCGGTATAATCGAGGCGACGATAGGAAACCTGGAAGGAAGGGAAGAGGTTTCCGATGGGACACCAGAGGGTGAACCTTGAAGTCGAGGGCGAGGGACTGCTGCCATAGGCACAGTCTTGGATTGTCGGAACCCTAGTATTGCCATCTGGAAGATCATGTTACACGGATGGATCAAAGCTAGAGGACAGATTTGGCCAGGGGTTTTACATTGAGAACCCAGGGACTGAGATCTGTTTTAGACTGCCTGACCATAACACGGTCCTGCAGGCGGAGGTTCGGGCGATCACGGAATGCGTGAAGTGGTGTGGTGCTAACGCGAGGACGTCGTGTGTGAACATCTTTACTGACAGTAAAATTGCCATAAGGGCAATAATAACCAAGACGGTAAGGTCACGAACCGTCGTGCAGTGTAAGAAGGAGATTAACGCCTTCTCTGAGGATGTCACGATACGCATCATTTAAGTGCCGGATCATAACGGAGTAAGGGGAAATGAAAGGGCAGACGAATTGACAGGGAAGGCCAGAGGACTGTCGTCAATAAAGTTGGTTAACCCGAAGCCTTTGGGGCCGATGCGCATTCGTGGGCGACATATGGGCATGTAACCCTCTGTAACTACAAAATGGTCGGTGGGACGGCGAAAATCCTATGGAGAGATCTAGATTGTGAGAAAACGAGGCTTTTACTGAAAGGAAGCAAGAAGGAGGTCAGTATAGCTATTGGTATCATAATTGGACACATAGGACTACAAGTTCGCTTTCTCGGTCTGCTTGTGAGCTTACCAAAGCCATCGCTCACTTCTGCTGTCATCCCGATGCCCTCATCTCTCGATTCGGCTGCGATGACTGTTTCATTGACACAGTCGCTGTCTGAATCCGAGTCAGATACTCCACCTTTACTTAAAGGCTGGGGACGAACTGTGCATCCCTCTGGTTTATCCATCTCTTCCTCATTAATTAGTCTGAAGACAAGTTATGCGCTTGAAGCATTACTCTCGACTACAGGTGCCAAGGCACCCACACCTATGGGAGGGGAGGACAACATGCTGCGGTCTGACGCCACCATCGCAGATGTTGAATGTTTGGAGTCCATTTCTAGCTTACTCCAAAAGGCTCTAAAATTTTTTCGTAATAGGTAGTATCTATTCCGATCAATTTTTTCTTTGAGGAGCGAAATAAAAGCACGTCCGCTTCACTCAACGGCTACAATAAGGATTTAGTAAGTAGCACGGAATTGCTAACTTAAAATTTTCTTTTTAGGGGTTACTTTATAGTTTTTAGAGCGCACAACAAGCCGATTATTGTGTTAGGTGTATGTCCAAAGTGCCATGGGGCGGATTAATATCTGCACCGTTTTTTTCAACCTAACCTAACCTAATCTTCTATTGAGTTGAGTAGTAAGTAGCACATGGAGGCCACCGCAGCATGTCCGCCTATGACGCTGAACGCCTGGGTTCGAATCCTGACAAGACCATCAAAAAAAAATTTTCAGCGGTGGTTTTCCCCTCCTTATGCTGCCAACATTTATGAGGTACTATGCCATATAAAACTTCTCCACAAAGAGGTGTCGCACTGCGGCACGCAATTCGGATTCTGCTATAAAATGGAGGTCCCTTATCATTGAGCTTAAAACTTGAATCAGACAGCTCTCATTGATATGCGAGAAGTTGCCTCTGTTCTTTAATGTAATGTTCATGGGCAAATTTGTCTTTGCAGAGGTTTAAACTGAATGCTTGTCCTGCCAAAATTTACAAGAAGTTTGAACAAGTGTACAACAATGATCCAATGTTTATACCCTCCATCATCCATTATAATCTCAGGGAAATATCGATCTTCGATCATATCTATGACATTTTAAGTCGATCAACCCATGCCTGACCATCTATTTTCCCGTGTTTTGAAATCAATATAGCGTTCAAACGAATAAAGCAATCCGCCGAATATTTTGTGCAGACATGTTTTATTGATGCAGATCGTTGAAAACCAGGCAGATAGGCCCATTGGTGCGCGTCCTCCTGGTAAATAAATACCCAGAAAGTCCGTTCTGTATGAGGAGATTGTAAATGGATAGGTGAGGTGTTGTCCAAACGCGTTTCTTAACAAGCAGTTATTCTTTCTGAGATGTCTTGGAGGGAGTACCAGCTCTATTAGTTGGAAATTCGGGTGACCCCTGCCTGGTCGATGTTTGTCAACTAAAGGCAGCCCGTGGTGTCCCTTAACACTGCGTTTGGACAAGTATGCATGTTTCTCCACTTCGAATTGCTCACTCTTGCGGTCCACATTGGTACTGTATAATTTGGTCGGCTAAACGCCTTATAGGTAGTAAATAAAAGCGGTGTTTCATTTTCCTATAAAGCTAATTATACCCTACACCACTACTGTGGTACATGGTATTATAACTTAGTGCATTTGTTAGTAACACCCAAAAGGAAGAGAAGTAGACCCATTGATAAGTATACCGATCGATACTCAGAATCACTTTCCTATCCGATTTAGCTATGTCCGTCCGTCTGTCTTGGTTAGTTTGTGTACAAACTACAGGTCGCAGTTTTCATCCAATCATCTAAAAATTTGGTACGAGCATGTTTTTCGGTCTGGAGACAAAGCCAAAGCAAATTGAAATTGGAAAAAATCGGTACAGATTTGGATATGGCTCCCATATATATGTTCGACGGATTTGCAGTAATACAGCAATAAAATACTCATTTGTTAATCGATTCTCTCGAAATTTGGCAGGAAGGATTTTCTTATGACTATCGTTTTTACTGATGAATTTCATAGAAATCGGTTCAGATTTGGATATATCTCCCATATGTTCGTCCGATTTGCAGTAATACAGCAATAAAATACTCATTTGTTAACCTATTCTCTCGAAATTTGGCAGGAAGGCAGGAAGGCTTTCACGTCCAACAGATACTGGTACTTACAAAAGATGGAGACATAATATCAGTGGTATTGAAAACAATTAAGGATTTTGTAAGTAGCACGGTATTCCTAACTTAAATTTTTCTTTTAAGAGGTTACATTAAAGTTTTTAGAGCGCACAACAAGCCGATGGGTCGGATTAATATCTGCACCCTCTTTTCAACCTAACCTAACCTAGTTCTTGACGGTCTTGGATCTCCTTCTGACCTCAGGAACATCTTCGTCTCCGAATGGCTGTGGCTCAGCACCGACTGAGAGCTTTTCTACCTTCCATTACTAGGTGTCTATCATTGGGTTTCTTATCACTTTTTGCCAAAATGGCACGCAATTTCGAGTTGGTTGTCTGTTGTGGCCTGAAGGCACCTTGATTCGTGCTGCTCGGCAGGTTGTTGAGAAATTTATGTGCCGACCACAGTTAATTGACAACAGAGCCTGTGTTAAAGCTTCCGATATACTCCAAACATATTTCCGCTTGTGCTTATTATCAACGTCAGAAGTGAACGGTTGTCCGGGGAATACGTGGAAATGTAACAAATTTAAGCAAAATTAAAACATAGCCCATATATTATTTTTGCATCCACCTGAAACGGTATTAATCCAAGTGGGATAAGAAAAAAACAATTTTTTTTTGTGATAAAGAAAAAGTTCCGATGAACACATTTTCAAAGTTATTGTTATAAACATTACAATAACTTTCATTTGATTACTTTTCCAAATCAAATTCATATTGGTTGCAGCATACTTTCTAGGTCATGCAAATGGTTTTATCAATGTTTATATTCGTTCTAAATTTGATGTCAACTTCTTGTGGCCACGAACAACAATAAGTCACAAAGACGATTCCGAGTATTTTCGCTTGAACCAATAAACATGAATAAGACATCAAAATTCCAATCAGTGTGGTTGGATGGATGTATGCATGTACTTCAATGTGTGTGTTGGTGGAAATATGTGGACGTATGCATTATTGAAATCCCAACCAGCATTAAGAAAATTGTAGCTGAATACCCACATCTTTGTATATAGGAGACATATATTCGCTTGACCCAAAACTATTTCAATTTCTTTGCTCAAAGTCTTCAGCAAAAGGTGTATTGAGATTATTCGAAGAAAATGCAAAAGTCCTATGTCATATTAAAATCAATTTGCAAATGTGTTCTCCGACCACACCTACTTTGCACACCAATGTTGCTCCAAGCGTATTTGGTCAATCATTTCAGTCAATGATCAGTGGTTGTCCATCCATCACTTGAAGTGGGTACACCACATCATTTGATGTGAAAAGCAGCAACAAGCAACTCAATGTCAAAATAGAAATATTTTAAATTTGAAAACATTAACTTTTGCAAAAGCATGCTGCCAAACTAGGAAAATAAAACAAAAGTTGTGAGATAACTTTGTTGATATTAAAATCAAAGATTATTTTGTCATTTGATTCTGACAACGACACACTTGAGGCCCTGTGTGACAGCCATTGTACAAAGCAAAAACAGGTCAAAAGAGGTGAATCTTGAAGTTGTTAGGAGAATTATGCGACGAATCTTTCTTTAAGACATTAATTCCTCAGTTATGCCAAAAGCGGCTAGTAAAGCTTCTAAGAAGGAATCGTCCACACCACAAGTATCCAGTGTTGTGAGGAATAGTAGATTCAATGCTTTCTCAACTATCCCAGGATTCATAAGAAAACTCATCATGACAAAATTGGACGAATCTTGGGAGGATGAACTCCCGGCGGACTCAGAAGACGTAGTCTCGCAACAGTGATAAAAAATCTGAATTCTGACTATAGTCCGGCTTCCGACATATCTCGAACGTTAAAAAGCTGCTTCGGCGTCACTAAACTTCCTTTTAATGGCAGAAGGATTAGACGGTGCTCTTGTCAATGTACCATGAGTATGTGGAGGAATGGATTTTGTGCTATGAATTCCTGGATTTGAAGGGTACGAGAAATGGGAAACACAGAGCTTGTAACATTGCATAGAGAATTCAAAATGTAATTCTTTTTCCGTCGGTTAGCACTGAAGATTTAGTAGAAGGCAGCCTTAAAATTAATATGATTCTTTACTAGTTGGCCTTCCTATATATGGCATACCATTCAGAGATAGCGTCTTCAAGCCTTAAGTTGTTGGTTGAATCCGCTTTTGCAGGCATTGTAGGAAGCGATGCTAATGCACATCATGGGATATGGGGAAATTCGGGTATCAACGAAAGGGATGAGCAGCTTTTATATATTTTATGTTGCAATCTGGCCTAAAAGGAATAAACCGACCTTTATCACCAGGAACAGTCAGGAGGTATTCAATATTACTTTTGCATCGGAAGACATATTAGCAGAAGGATATGCGGCTGGGAAGTGTTGGATGTCCATAGCTTCTTTGATCATTGTAATATAAGTTAGGCCTTGGAGAAAATACTGCAGAAGTGGTCTCTCGGTAAAATGGAAGAAAGGCAGATATTGATCAATTTTAGCACACATTCTGTACGACAATCCCTTCTGGACGAGAAAGGGAAGTGAAAACTATGGAGGACAAGCGCACCACATGACTGGGACGTCTATGACACTAGGCTAAGACAAATACTAGAACGAGCTGAAATAGGCTCAGAACAAATTCTGGTGGAATTCTGCAGATCCGTGCAGGATACATATGAGGTCTCTAGGCTAAAAGCAAACATTAGAACTAGTCGCTGATACATACTTTCCGGAATCTCTTCAAAGGACAAAGTGAAGCCAAAAGGTAGTTAGCAATTTTTTCTGAGTCGAAAATCCTTTTGGCGATAAAAAGTTTAGACTCCTTTAAGTCGTCCTGATCATGTATCATCGGTTGAATTAAAAGCTGAGTCCGATAGACCGGCAACTTGGTTTAGGGAGATATACTCTGCTTGTATAATCTTGTAGGATAGAAGGACACAAGGGTCAATTTCATCCCGATAGTAGGGAAACTTTAATACCGGAAAGCGCAAGATTTTTGTTCTATTAGTCCGTCATCCTTTATGCTGTAAACTCTTAAGAGGTTGATAGAAATATATCTTAGAACAAAGATCTCTCGAGATTGCGTGCTTTGCCAACAGAATGGATGTATTTAAGGCAGGCCCACCGAAACAGCCCTTCTTTACCTAGTCGGCTACACTGATGTTTTTCTTGCTGTCAAGGAATATGCAATGGTAGCATTTCTTGACATAGAGAAATACTTCAGGAAGTTCTACGTGCGACAGCGAAGTGGGCATCCGTAAAATCCGTGCAAGACAGAAGTAGTACTTTTCAGCAGAAAATGCAAGTTACCTCCAGTGGCATATGTCTCCTTGGGAGGAGTGAATGATCCTATTACTGAAAACGTAGAATACCTAGGAAATTGGACCTCATTATTTGGAAAGGGTAAGAAAGGCAACTCTTGCCCTATACAACCGCAAAAGAGCCAATGCAATAGTTAGGGGCTTTAACTGCGTATTATGTGCACTGCAGTTTTCAAACCTACAATGCTATAAGCCAGATCCAAAGGATGGCTTGTTTGTGTATCATAGCCACACTAAGAACGATACCATCTGATGCACTGATTTAAAGGCTTCTGGGCATTGTGGCTAGACAAATTGCTGCGACCCTATGAGGCTAAGGGAGGTTCCTACTTGGCCATGCGGCGGCTGTGTGGATTACACCCTGTATGAGCCGCTGTTTGATAAAAAAAGTACTGTACCACTATTCTTGATTTAAACGTTTGGAATTACGACAACCCTGGTAAAAGAAGTTACATAGACTTCTTTATGGATTGTTCCAAACTTGACGACCAGGTGGGCTTTATGGAGTACTCTGAAAAATTAGGACTGGTTAACTGTGGTATGTATTAAGCGAAATTCCTTGCAATTAAAGAAGTGGTGAAATAATAATGTGAACACTCCAACATTATGTGGCCCAATCTAAATTTGAAGAGATCTACTGCTTCGCCGTCGCTGGCTATAACAGGCGTTTCAGTCATTGTGTCCGTCATGAAAGGTCACTATCTGACCAGAAAACACGTCGACAGACTGGAGGTTGCAGGAAACGACTACTCCAGAAGCTGTGAGTACGTTGGAAGAAGAGAGTAGCACAGCAATTCTTATCCAATATCCTTCGTTTGTCTAAAAGGACATATCAGCGAAAAACTTGACAAATGTGATCCACCCGGCAGAACTTAGAACGTTTTTATTTGTAAAGTTTAAAAAACGATTTTTAAAAAAAATAATAATTGGATAGTCATCTGTAAAGTTAACATATAATCAACCAGCAATCGAAATTCGATGGTTGTGTCATTCACTATTGATCAAATTAAATTTTAAGATAGCACATTTATTGAAGGTTTGATTATTTGGCTCGTAATCACTGCTAAAATCCTTCGAGCTAAGAAAACTGTTAAATTTTCTGCTGGCTTTTTTCTCTGTGTTCTGACCTAATACTATTCAAGGTTAGAATGTCCCACCCCCAGATTGGCTTTTGTACTGTGTTTTCGTTTCGAATTTCAGAAAATTTCAACGGTTTCCTTCGAAATCTTAAGAATTTTTATATAACAGCATACAGTGTTTGCTGATATCAGCGTACTTATATCTTTGTATGAGCCTTTAGAAGACTGCATGTCAAGTTATTTAATTCTCTTGGGGTGATGGTATAATAACCCTCAACTACACTTTCGTAAGTGCCATGTTGCATATTATATTTATTTAGGGTGTTCAGTTCGGTTTTTGAAAACGGGTTTTTGGTATTTTGAGAGCAATACACTAATCGGTTTCTTGAACATCTGCTGCGTGTGTGTCCCGCACTGGCAGTCACAAGGAAAACACGACGTCCCGACGTCACTGCGGTGGCTGTAATGTCATGTTACCAAATCATCATAAAATTTTCCGCTCTTCACTTTTTTATCCCAAAGACGACGAATTTGCAACCGATTTGCGCGAAATTTTGTATGCATTTTTTTTGCCATCTGAAAGCCTTTGGTTAATTTCATTTCAATCGGTTTGTATTTGGATAAAGCTCCTGCCGCAGTATTTACATACAGTCACTACAGTTCAGTAATGACAATCTCGGTTGTACAAAACAAATTATGTAGTTTTTTGTGTTTTTTAAACAAATGCGATCTCCACCTTGATTCCAAAGAAAAACGACATACGGATAAACGCACTCAAAGGCTACACTGAAAGACGAGCATGGCCAAATAAGCCGAATCAGAAGAATTTCCGAGTCGAAACGTATATTTAATCACAGCTACAGTAGTGGCACAAGCTAGAATTTATGCGTTAGCCATAAAACCATATCACTGTTCTTATGAATTTCATGATATTACTTAAAATCCTCGACTGGATCACTTAGAAATTACTATATCCAACTTTGGACGTCGTGTCGGCACAGGTAACCGATCGCCATAATATTTCGTATTTTGCTTATTGGGATCTGAAGAAAAATTATGGAGGGTATACGTTTGCTTATTTGAGAAAAAAATTCTCCCTTCTAGCATGGAACAGTCTTATGTATATACTCGAGGTGTAACAAATTAGATTAGGAATGACTAAGACCATGCTATAATGGTATGCACAAAAAATTTTTTCAACGGTAGTTATCCATTCACTAATGCTAGCGACATTTCTGAAGTTTTCAGCAACGTTTGTGAATTTTCAGGGACCATAAAATAAGCAGCATGTAGGATGATCGAGACAATATCTGACTCAAATAAAAGGTCATTAATCTGATAATATAAAAATAATAATATAATATACAAAACCTCTTTGACCTCAGATCAGAATGAACAGAAGGCAACTCTAATAAAAGAGTTGTGAGCATGAAACATCTAAGTTTGGTATAAGGTTGATCCAGTAAGATTTAAAAGCTATTGTATTATTTATAGGACATTTATTTGAAAAACAAATACGATAAACCAAAAACGTAATGTAGAATGACGTACAGCCCTGGGTGCCGGATTCATAATATTCGAAGAAATATTTATTTTTATTAGCGTGTAGCGAAGCACACCCGGCCAGCAAGTATATAAATATTTGACTAAAAAATTTAAGGTTAAGCGATGCATAATTCATAAGCTAACCAATTATTACACAACTACTCTACTTTATGTAACATATTTTTTTTTATTGTTGCAGGTAAGCTCTCTTTTTAGTTTTGTTGTAAGTACAAATCGCATATGGGTTTAAAAATTAAATTATGCATTAGCATTAGGAGGGGAAAACCACCGCTGCGCTAAGGTGGCCTTTCCTATATTTATATTTAATTTTTCTATTAACAAATTTGGCTTCAATGAGTATGATTTATTGAGCCGCCTGCATTCCCGCTTTCTATTGGGTTGCCCAAAAAGTAATTGTAATATATAAAAAACGCATAAACATGTTCCCTTCATATATATGGATGACTTCTTTAAATGCTCGTTGAAAAAACGTGAAGTTGAATGAATTTCCCTTCTTTGCCCTTTCTATATAAAAACGCACTTGTTGCCTCTATAAACATGGATGACTTCTTCAAAAGTTCGTTGAAAAAACAGTGGACTTGAATGAATCTACTTACAATAAATTTGAGTCTGAGGTTTTCATTTTCCAAAACATTGTACGATTATAAAATGCTTATCGCAGTCTAAAGTCTCCACACTCAACTGTTGTGATAAAAACAATCCCAGCAGCAACCTGTATGAAAAAATGGGGAAATGAAAAAAAAAAAAATTACCAAAATAAACAAAAGGCCAAACAAAAAAGTAACGGAAACAAACTAAATTCTGATTGTTCCTGACAGGAAACGGATAAATAAACTACAAAAATGTTGGTTATGCCAAAGTTTGTTTGTTTTTTCATTCGGCTTTACTTTTTCAGTTCTCTCCCATAACGACTAATACAAAGTCACACACACACCCCCACATGCAATCATGGCAACAAAAATGAAAACTTGGGCAAGTTAGTCCAACACATCAACTTTTCGGTTTGTTTTTCACCCGAAAGGGTTTACGTACGGACGGTGTGAGACCACAAAGTCGTCTCTAAGACAACAATGCCAAAACTGAAATGCACTTATGATGTAGGGAACTTGAATACAAAAAAAAAAAAAACAAAATGATTTGGGATGGTCTTCATTCTCAAGAGTATGACCGGCACAAGTATCAAACAATTCAAAAATTCTACTCACACACTAACACAAAGAGAAGTCAAATTAATCGTTCCATTCTAGATTATCTTTTCCCAATGTCAGCAATATTCCCATACCCAGAGAGCTTTTTAGAATTTAAAGGGCTCAGAGCCACATTTTGCTGCAGCTTGATTTGACTTCCAGGAAAGAATGATATTAATGTATCAATACTGAGGAGACTAATGCACTTGAGGATGTAGGAAACCAAGCAACGGTTCTGATTGGATCCTTGCCAAAATCCGGGTTTATCTTGTTCTTCCTTCATCTTAAATGTGGACACAAACCTCCTCGCGGTGACACCTGGGCAGATATGTAAGTTGACGACCCCACAAATGTTTTAGCGACCATGATTTGCGTATCTGCATCTGGAATGTCCGCACATTTTATAGAGTTCCCCTCTCTATAATATACACAATAGCGGATGTATTGGTGAATCACAGGGCAGACAATACCATCATATGTCTCCACAACAACACCGAGAGGTGACGCCTTATACTACAACTGCCATGAATTTTGTTATGGATTAGTGGATAGTCGGAGACTGAAACACCTTATCTCCAGGTTTACTCCGGTGGATGAGAGACTAGCCGCAATCCGCATAAAAACGGAATTCTTCAACATCAGCTTCATTTACGTCTATGCTCCGATGGAAAACGTGCGCCTAGAAAGAGAATACGACCGCTGTCCCGCCCATGATATTAAAATCGCTCTGGGAGATTTTAATGCGAAAATAGGGAAGGAAAAAATATATTTGGCATAACAGTTGGAAAATTTAGCCTACGTGATGAAACTTACGATAAAGGATATAGGCTAATAGGTCAGGCAAAGAACAAATAGCAGCACCAGATTCTAATATAAAAGGATTCACACGGTCACATGGCTGTGACCAGACAAAACACAAGAAACAAAATTGATCATGTTGTGATAAGTGGAAGTCATTCAACCAGAGTGTTAAATGTACGATCGATTCGAGGGGTGAACATTGATTTGGATCATTACCTTGTTGCCATTACCATTTCTGTGTGGAGAGAAATTTATGATTTAACACTGCACGGAAGTTGAATATCGCACAGTGTTGCCAAATCGAAAAATCTTGGAAATAGTAGTGGAACTTTGGAACGGATAGAGATATGGACACGAAACTAAACATGGTCATGGTCAATTTTGAAATGTTTTCCAATAAGTATGCGAAATTTGAGGACCCTTGTAGGTCCCGAAGCAGCGAGCATGTCAAATTTTGAATTTCTTGGCACACAATCATTTATGGGCCGATCAGCTTGATTCTATTTTTTTAAAGATAGAGCTTGTAAAACCCTACAAAAAGAAGTTTTCTATATCTTTAACGGTTAATGAGCTCTTAGCTTTACAACAATTTTGCATACTTTTTGGAAAACACTTCAACATTGATCATGACCATTTTAAGTTTCGTGTCCATATCTCTATCCGTTGCAAAGTTCCAGTACTATTTTCAAGATTTTTTGATTGGGCAACACTGTGCGATATTCAAATTCTATCTATTCATTCAAAAGTTCCAGGGTTGTTTCTGAGATTTTTCGATTTGGCAACACTGATCGTCGGCCATGTCTGAGTTTGGTATCCCTGCAAAACTGATACGACTTGGTAAGATGAAGTTTGCTGATAGTCGCTTCTAAATTAACATGGAAAAGAATATATCCGAACCGTTCAATACCAGCCAGGAAGACTATACGAGAAACGTATGTGACGCCTATGCCGACGACATTAATATTATGGGTGGTTCAATTGCTTCATCCGGTAAGGATGAAGCAATTGAACCCTTCAAAATTATTGAAAGAGAATCGTTGAAAGGAGGACTGGCAGTAAATGGAGGTAAGACGAAGTGGATGGATTAACTAAGTCAATTAAGTCAGGTACACCCAAGCAGATAAAGAAAATGGAGAAAGTTGGGAACTACAACTTTGAGATAGTGAACAACATTATCTACTTCGGCACTGACATGAACGAAACAAATGACATCAGATTTGATATAAAATAAATGATAAAATTGGCTAGCAGATTTTACTTTGGATTGAGCAAGCATCTCATGAGCAAAGACGCCTCTCCGCGAAAATCACACTATGCGAGGCACAGAAGCTACCCGTGCTGTTGTAAGGCAGATCATCGATTCGAATCATTGCATAGTTGAAGCAAATGTTCGCACCCACCTTAGTGTGGAGTGAAACTAACGATCTATCACTGTACGAAAGGTGGACGTCGGAAACCTGCAAATACAACAAGAGACCACGGCACACTCCCCTCGTCTGAACCAATTGTTTGAAAAAAGCACTCCATGTCCCGACAACATTGCAGCGTATTGTCAAACCATTGCCTACTCCATGGTAAGAGGCGCAACATCCCTACTTGGGTAACAAAAGCCACCCTCAAGAACCCATGCTATGACTCGGAGTGTCAAAAAGCTACTGAAGCCACGAATGGGGCGTACATGGCAACATGACAAGCAGTAGCAAGAAAGCAGAGAAGAGAAACGTCACTTCTGCAAGAAGAAAAAGGAAATGGAAAGACGTGGGTGTGAGCGAATAGAGATGCTCTGGAGCCGGAATGGAGTCCAAAAATTCTCCCAAAGAACAAAACCTATGATTTTGGTAGAGGCACATCCTCTTACAGAGACTAAGAAGGAAACAAGGCACCAACTATAGATAGTGTGCTGGGAATATGGAAATAACACTTTTCCCAGTATCTCATGGCCAGTACACTCATGGCCACCGGTATCCGATGATGGTGGCCATGAGTGTACCACCGAACCAATTCCCGATGTGAAGTGCGAAAATTCTACCAAATAATCAAACCCATGGCTTTGGTAGAGGCACATCCTCTTCAGAGAATAAGAAGGAAACATGACAACAAATACAGGTAGTGTGCTGGGAATATGGAAAGGGCACTTTTCCCAGCTGCTGGTATCCAATGATAGTGGTATCCCGATTATTGCAACGTCAGCATTCCATGTCTCATGCACAAGAAAGGATACAAGAAAGCATGTGCAATTACGGAGGAATAAGTCTCCTTCCTATCGCATACTATATAATTTCGACCGTTCTGTGTGAACAATTCAAGTCTAGATTCAACGAAATAATTGAGCTCTATCAAAACGTCCTTAGACCTGGTAAATCCACCACAGACCAGATATTTACACTGCGCCAAATCCTGGAAAAGACCCTAGAACAACAAATCAACACCTTCCATCTTTTCGTTGACTACAAAGCCGCCTTCGACAGCCCTATACGTTCAAAGGCATTTCAAGCCATGTCTGAGTTTCGTATCCTTGCAAAACTGATACGACTCTGCACGATGACGCTTGTTGATTCGCTCCTCATTTAAAATAGGATAGAATCACTCCGAACCATTGAACTCCACATCTTTTTGATATCCTGCTGGAGAAGATTATACGAGATGCAGATGAGAATAGATTTATCACAGTACTCACAAGAGAAGACATGCTATGCCGACGACATCGATAGCATGGATGGCTCACCGGAAAAGTCAATTTCATGCTTTGAAAGCATCGAAAAAGAATCAGTGAAAGTGGGCCTGGCAGTAAACCGATATAAGTCAAAGTTTATATTAACTCCCACATAGTCATGTACACCAGAGCAGATAAAGGTAATGGAACAAGTATAAGCATGATAAGTTCGGACGGGCCGAATCTTTTATACCCTTCACCATGGATCGCATTTGTCGAGTTCTTTTATCGGCATCTCTTCTTAGGCAAAACAGGATATAAGAAAAGACTTGCTCTGCTATTAGAGCGATATCACAATTAAATTATATGTTGGAAACCTGTGTAAAATGTCAGCCAATTCGAATATGAATTGCACCCTCTGGGGGCTCAAGAAGTAAAATAGAGAGATCGATTTATATGGGAGCTGTATCGAGCTATAGACCGATTCAGACCACAACAAACACGTATGGTGATGGTCATGAGAGAATCCATCGTACAAAATTTCAGGCAAATCGGAAAATAATTGCGACCTCTAGAGGCTCAAGAATTCAAGATCCCAGATCGGTTTATATGACAGCTATATCAGGTTATGAACCGATTTGAACCTTATATGACACAGTAGTTGAAAGTAAGAATAAAATACGTCATGCAGAATTTCAGCCAAATAGGATAGGAATGGCGCCCTCTAGAAGCTCAAGAAGTCAAGATCCCATATCTGTTTATATGGCAGCTATATCAGGTTATGAACCGATTTGAACCATACTTGGCACAATTATTGGATATCATAACAAAATACTACGTGCCAAAATTCATTCAAATCGGATAAGAACTGATAAAGCTGCCATATCTGTTTATATGGCAGCTATATCAGGTTATGAACCGATTTGAACCATACTTGGCACAATTATTGGATATCATAACAAAATACTACGTGCCAAAATTCATTCAAATCGGATAAGAATTGCGCCCTGTAGAGGCTCAAGAAGTCAATGCCCAAGATCGGTTTATATGGCAGCTATTTCAGGTTATGGACCGATTTGAACCATACTTGGCACAGTTGTTGGATATCAAACAAAACACGTCGTGCAAAATTTCATTTCAATCGGTTAAGAATTGCGCACTCTAGATGCTCAAGAAGTCAAGACCCAAGACCGGTTTATATGGCAGCTATATCAAAACATGGGCCGATATGGCCCATTTACAATACCAACCAACCTACACTAATAAGAAGTATTTGTGCAAAATTTCAAGCGGCTAGCTTTACTCCTTCGGAAGTTAGCGTGCTTTCGTCAGACAGACGGACGGACGGACAGACGGACGGACAGACGGACGGACATGGTTAAATCGACATAAAATGTCACGACGATCAAGGATATATATACTTTATGGGGTCTCAGACGAATATTTCGAGTAGTTACAAACAGAATGACGAAATTAGTATACCCCCCATCCTATGGTGGAGGGTATAAAAACGAACGCTTCTTCGGTAAAAATCGGTTTAGATTTAAATCTAGCTCCCATATTTGTACATATTCTGCCCGACTTACACTTACAAGCACTTAGTAACCGTATGAACCGATTTGTACGAAACTTGATGTATAATGTTTATCTGATAATCTCTGCCTAATTTAATCAAAATTGGTTCAGATTTGGATATAACTTATGTGGCATAAGTTTACCACAGTATTTTTGTACATTGTGGTGTGCCGCACTAGAACATGAACTTACGAACTTTGCATATCAAAAAGTTTACTGGTCTTAATGCCACAGCATTATAAATTAAATCTTGTATGTTTATGAGAACAATAAGATTCTGTGAACGTTTAATATCCCACCGCTAGTATCTGGGAGTTTGCTTAGCTTTATTATCAGTTAACTTGTACTTAAGTTCTGATACACAACAGATATTCAAAATCCCCCACCACACTCATTGAAAGGACCCATTTTTACCTTCTAAGTCATTGCTAAAGAAGGTCCTTTTTTTGGGATTTTCTTTTTGTTTTGTTTACTATTCTAAACCAAGGAATGTGTATATATGTCTTAAACCAAATATCGGTATTAGGCGAAAGTCAAAACACAAGAGAATGGAGCGTTAAATCTATCCCTTAAAGAACAGCAGCCTGACAAATAAGTCGACAAACAATTCATTCAAATTCAAATCATTTTTCATCTTCATCAGTGCAAAAACAAACAGGCATAACCACACAAGCATAGTCTTAGGGTTAGAAAACATGAAAGTCCTTTCCTTGTGACCCCTCCATACCAGGACAAACGACAATATGTGGAAAGGTTGAGTGCGAATCAGGAAAAACAAAGAATTCAAAGTGATTATGGAAATTGATTTGGTTGCTTTGTTTGAGTTAGCCATTGATATTATTCAAAAAGATAAAAAATTACATACATATAAGGGTGTCCCGAAAAAAAAATGTTCTCATGGCAATGGTGTAACTGGAAATGGTGTAAACTTGTCTCTCCGTCGAAATGGTGTAAACTTGTCTTTCCGTCGAAAGCTATACTTGTATACCACACACCATTTAATAAGTTTTGTATTTGCTTAAAAATTCATACTAGGTAGACGCAGTGGTGTAGGATATTTTTTATTTGGGTATTACAAAAAAATACACTTAGCTATAATACATAGGTTGGATTAGGTTAGGTAAGAGTCGAAGTGCTTTACAGACTCGTTAGACAATTTCAAGTCCATTGTGATACCACAGTAGCAGCAGACCAAGGCGTCTGTTGAGAAAAAATATGGCACCAACGCTCATTACTGGCTGGCACACGATTCACAGACGCCACCCTCAAACCTTAAGTCGCTAGTTGAAGCTGGGGAAGTTCGGATGTCAACGAAAGGGGTGAGCTGCTTATTGAATATATTATAAGTTGCAATCTGGCGATTTGTAATAAAGGGAATAAACCGGCATTTATTACCAGGAACAGGCAGGAGCTACTAGATATTACCTTTGCATCGGAAGATAGAAGCGCAAGAATATGCGACTGGGAAGTGTTGAATGACCACAGCTTCTCTGACCATCTAGTTTCGTCTTTGGAGAAAATAGTGCAGAAGTGGTCCCTCGGCTAAACAGAAGAAAGGCGGATTGGGATAAACTTCGGCACAAATTCTGCACGTCTACCCCTTTTAGACTATAAAATGAAGTGGAAACCACCGAGGATATAGACATAGTGGTCAAGCCTGATCACTAAGGCCCTGAATGACTCGCTTGTGTCAGCATGCCCTAGTTCCGAGCCAAGGGGCAAACAGCGACCGCCATGGTGGACCCCAGAGCTGTTTGGTCTAAGGAAGGACTGCAGAAAACTCTTCAACAGAGCAAAAGCCACAAGAGCACCACACGATTGGGACATCTATAAGGCTGAGCTAAGAAAATATAAGGGCGTGCTTGGAAAGTCTCAGAACAAATCAAGGGTAGAATTCTGCAGCTCAGTAGAGGATACATCTGAGGCCTCTAGGCTAAGGAAGATTCTGTCCTCGAGACCTATAACGGTGGGGTATATCCAGAAGTCAGAGAATGTATGGGCAATGTCTAGTAAGGAAACACTAGAACTACTCGTTGGAACACATTTCCCGGGAAATTCTTCAACGGACAACGTGGCGCCAGAAGAGGTTGTCACTGACATGCATACGTCGGAGGCCATTAGGAAAATTGTGTCTGAGCCGAAAATGTATTGGGCGATAGGAAGTTTCGACTCCTTTAAATCGCCCGACCCTGATGATGTATCACCGGTTGTATTACAAGCTTTGTCTGATAGACTGGTTCCCTGGCCCAGGGAGATATACTCTGCTTGTATCAGAACATCATATATACATGTGAGATGGAGGGACACGAAGGTCATTTTTATTCCGAAAACAGGAAAACCCTACCACACGAAGGCGAAAGATTTTCGTCCTATTAGTCTGTCATCATTTATGCTGAAGACTCTTGAGAGGTTGATAGAAACATATCTTAGCGCAAATATCGCGGCAGTAGCATGCCTATAGTAAAGGCAAATCCACTGCAACAGCCCCTCACGACACAGTCGGCTACCTAGAGGGTTCTCACGCTGTCAAGGAATATATAATGGTAGCATTTTTTGACATTGCTTTCAATAATGTAAAACCGACGTCATTCATGAAGGTGTTGGACTTTCTAGGCATCAACTCTACCATAATAAAGTTTTTTTAAAAACTTACTTGCTAAAAGATGCATTACCGGAGGCTCTGTGGATCTAACAAGATGGGTCAGCAGAGAAACTCCCCAAGAAGGTGTACTGTCTCCTCTACTTTGGAATATAGCCATTAACAATATATTATTGCCTCTGGAAGAACAAGGCGTAAAAGTGGTTGCGTATGCTGAAAACGTGGCAATTGCGGTTAGGGGAAAGTTTCCCAGCACTCTAAGAGATATATCTCAGGAAGGTAAATCCGTGCAAGACAGAAGTAGTTATTTTCAGCTGTCCTCTTGGGTGGAGACAATGTTCCATTTACAGAAAGCGCAAAATACCTGGGTGTTTTGCTGGACAGGAAATTGAACTTCAAATCCAACATTTTGGAAAGGGCAACAAACACCTATACACCTGCATGAGAGCCATTGGCAAAATTTGGGGATTTGGACCGCGTGTGCATTGGATAAATACTGCAGTTCTCAGACCTATTATGCTATATGGTGTTATGGTCTGGTGGACGGCGCTTCAAAAATCCACCTACTGCTCAATACTTAACCGGATCCAAAGGATGGCATGTTTGTGCATCACAGCCGCACTGAGGACGACCCCATCTGATGCACTGAATTCAATGCTACATCTTATGCCTCGGGACATTGTGGCTACCCATATTGCAGCGACCACTGCCGTGAGGTTAAGAGAGCTTTCTCATTGGTCATGTGACGGCTACGGACACTGTGTTATCCTTGATACAATATCCGATGTTCCAGGCAGTGTGGATTACACCCTACCTGAGTCGCTTTTTGATACAAATTACTGTACCACTATTCCTGATAGAACTGATTGGAACTACGATATCCCTGGTAAAAGAAGTTACATAGACTTCTATACAGATGGTTCCAAACTGAACGACCAGGTGGGCTTTGGGGTGTACTCTAAAGTTCTAGAACTGGTCATATCGAAGAGGTTACCCGACCACTGCAGTGTGTATCAAGCAGAGATCTTTGCAATTAAGGAAGTGGTGGAATGACTGAGTTAGAATGTCTAACCGTCGATTGGCATAAATATCTTCTCAGACAGACATTCAGCCATTAAATCTCTGGAGAACGCATTTCTGAATACTAAAACCGCTTTCGACTGTCGCAAATTTCTCAACGAGATGGCTGAACAGTTCAAAATTCACCTGATCTGGCTGCCGGGCCACAGAGATATTTCAGGGAATTCTAAAGCAGGCGAGCTTGCGAAACTAGGAACTACCTTACACACTTCAGGGACACTGGAATCTGTGGGTATGCCTCAAGCGACATGCAACCTAAATTTTCAGAACCAGGCCCGAAGGATAACGAATGATGGATGGTCACGAAGAGGGGGTTGTGAGCTTTCAAAAACTATATGGCCTCATCTAGACTTGAAGAGGTCTACTGCTTTGCTGTCATTAGCTAGAACAGGCGTCTCAGTCATTGTATCCGTCATGACAGGTTACTGTCTAATCGAAAACATGCTGACCGACTGAGGTTGGCAACAACGACTTTTGCAGAAGCTGTAGGGACATCGAGGAAGAAGGGACTATGGAACACCTTCTGTGTGTGTGTGTGCCGCTCTAGCAGTCAGAAAGAGTTCCACTTTAGGTTTTCATTTCTTTGAGAACCTGTCTGATTTAGCGGATGTGAACATTCGAAAGTTATTGGGCTTTTTAAAGCGATCTGGGTGGTTCAACGGTAGGAACTAGAAGTAATCTTCTTTTTTCTGTTCCTGTGGTACACAATGGACGAAAACGTCTTAATGAGTCTGATGGCAGACTGCTTCTTAAACCTAACCATAGCATAGAAGACATTGACGACAATGTCAACAGATTTACGACTACACTAGTATCCACTTTTGAAGACAGTTGTCCTCTTCGAGAAAGAAAAATGTGCCCAAAGTGGCACATGGCACGGCGCAGGGGGCGTTTAATCACCACTCCTAGGGATTTGACTGACTAGGGATTTGCACCCGTATGGGACTCAGACAATGAAGTGATCTTGGACAGGAAACTTAATTGGAAGTTTCACATTCAGGAGCGTACTGAGAAGGCTTACAGATCCTGGACATTATGTAAATGGGGCTTGAATCAGAGGCTCAACAGGAGCGCGATTAGGTCAATACGTACTTACTCCTCAGTAGTTTGGTGGGCTGCGATGAATAAAAAGTGCGACATAAGGAAAATGGAGCAGGTTCAGAGAACATGTTATCTTGGCATAGGCGAAGCAATGAGGATCACGCCCACTGGGGCACTGGATACTATTCTAGATATCTGACCCATTGAAATACAGAATAAGCGGCTGTAAGACTTCAGGCGATGAGAGATTAAATAGAGGATAGGAGCAGGTCTTACCATCGTGGTATAATTGATGCAACGATAGGAAACCCGGATGGAGAAGAGGTTTCCGATCGGATACCTGTGGTGACACTTAAGGACTTAAGGTCGAGTACGAGGCTCTGCTGCCAGAGACGGATTTTTTGGTATTGCCATCTGGGAGATCATGCTATACAGATGGATCAAAGCTAGAGGACAGAGTGGGCCTGGGGGTCTACATTGGGAACCCAGAAATTTCGATCTGTTTTCGACTGCCTGACAATTATACGATTTTACAGGCAGAAACTCGGAGGCAACCGTAGCGCAGAGGTTAGCATGTCCGCCTATGTCGCTGAACGCCTGGGTTCAGGTGAGACCATCAAAAAATTTTTCAGCGGTGGTTAACCCCTCCTAATGCTGGCAACATTTGTAAGGTACTATGCTATGTAAAACTTCTCTCCAAAAAGGTGTCGCACTGCGGCACGCCGTTCGGCCTCGGCTATAAAAAGGAGGCCCCTTATCATTAAGCTTAAACTCGAATCGGACTGCACTCATTGATATGTGAGAAGTTTGCCCGTGTTTCATAGTGGAATGTTCATTGGCAAAATTTGCAATTTACAGGCAGAGAATCGGGTGTTCACGGAATGCTTGACGTGGTGTGGTGCCAACGCATGGAAGAACAGACGATAAGCTTAGTTAACCCGAAACATTTCGGATCGACGCAGTCCGAATTCAGGGCGTGTTCGACGAACGCTGTGGAACAGCGAAACAATCGGTAGGACAGCGAAAATCCTATGGGAAGATCCGGATCGTGGGAAGCCTATGCTATTACTGAAAGGTAGTAAAGAGAAAGTCAGTATAGCTTTCGGTATTGTAACGGGACATATAGGACTACGAGCTTACTTATGGAAAATCGGTGCGGCAAGTGATAACATGTGAGGATGATTATTAGATGTTGGAGTATTTCCTATGTCATTGCCCGGCTTTCACGGCAAAAAGACACAAGTACTTAGATGGGGACACAATACCAGACATGAACCAACGTAGGGGCGTAGAATGGAAAAAAATTAAGGATTTTGTAAGTAACAACGAATGCCAAACTAAAATATTCTTTTTCGAGGTTACTTTTTTGTAGAACGCACTGAAAGCCGATTACTGGCTTAGTCGTATGTCCATAGTGGCATTGACGGATTAATAACCGCATCGTCTTTTCATCTCAACCTAACTTACAAACGCAATGATGAAATTAGTATAACCCCATCCTGATTCGGATGGTATAAAAATGAAAGTGTTGCGGTCTTTTTGTTCCGAGTAGACTCAATACTGGCTGAACTGATTTTCATGAAATTTTCAAAGTTTTGCCATTGCCGGTGAAAATAGATTATTTCATTTTTTTGATATCCGCAAGGGAGCGGACCCTACCCCTAGCTCCAATAATCAGAAACGCCAGATCTCAGAGATGGGAGCATCGATTTAGGCTAACTTTTGTAGCCTTTATGATAACCCCAAGACACAAAATTGGTATAAAAATTTGGGGTCAGATAACAGTTGGGGACGCCCTACTCCAAAACCCATCCAAACAGACATGTTTACTGTCTGGGACAATAGGGGTTATCTAATGAAAGGTATTTTATAGTAGAGTACGAACTTGATACAGTAATTTGACTTCAAGTGTCGTGGGCCCGCGGACCCCCCAAAAGCTGCCCAAAAGGTACATGTTTACCGATTGGGGCAATAGGTGTATTAAATGAGAGCGAATTGGATGAAGAATGCGAAACCAATATAAAAATTTTGGGTGAAGTCCTAGAGGGTCCGCCCCACTCCAAAAACCACAGCCAAACGGACATTTAGGCTGATCGACAGAATATGGAATTCAAACGAAAGGTTGTTGAGAGAAGAATATGAAACTTATATACAAATATGAGGCTTTTCTCCTAGCGGGTAGCCCCAGTCCAAAATCATGCCCAAATGGACATGTATACCGAACGTTAGAATATGGGACTAAAATTAAACGTTTTTGAGAATAGAATACATCGCTTATATAAAAATTTGGGTCAATTCTCGGGGAAAATTTCAAAATTGTACCATGTCAAAGGGGGGCGGCAAACACTTATGGGTTTAGCGAAGCACACCCTGCCATCTAGCATATTTATGTACATTTCATGTATAACGTTCTCGACCCATGATCGATTTTTTAGATGTATTAGACCCCAAACAATGTTTAGATATATTAGCTATAAATGTTGAATACACCATTTGTCATTGGAAGCTTATTTTAGTCGAATTAACTGAAAATTGCAACAAAAATTTTAACCGAATACCCCGATACTCCAAAAAGTTGCTGTACATCGGGTCATCTCTTATATATAAAATTCAATTTGTGTTTGTTTGTTTGTTTGTCCCGTATAGACCCAAAAACGGCTGAACCGATTACCTTCACATATTGTATAGGTTGGTCTGGAAGTAAAAATTTTTGATATCGAGCGGGGACCCTCGCCCTTACCCCAAAAGTACTACCTAAAAATAAAAGTGAACCGATCGGGACAATATGAGATTCAAATGAAAGGTATTCACGAGCAGAGTACGAATTACATTATAAAAGTTGGGTCTAAGTACCTGGGGGGACGCCCGAGCCCCAAAACCTCTTAAAATAGTTTTATTTGACGATCATGGCAATATGGGACTCAAATAAAAGGTATTCGGGAGTAGATTACGAATATGGTCAGGAAGTAGGAATAGACTTTGTAATTTATTGATAACGGAAGGGGGCGGACCCTCCACCGTTACCCCAAAAACACCACCCAAAATCAAAAGTGGACCGATAAGGACAATATGGGTATTAAATGAAAAGTATGCGGGAGTAGATAACGAATTTGGTATACAAACTCATGTCGAAGTATAGAGGGTCACCCCACCCCCACACAAAATGCCCAAAATGGGCACATTAGCCAATCACGGATATATGGGACTCGGTTTGTTTGCTCCGCATAGACTGAAAACAAAGATCAGATTTTCTCGAAATTTTCGCATATTGTGTAGGTCGGTCTGGAAGGAAACAAAGGCTATATAATTTTTCGGTATCGGAAGGGGGACGGACCCTCCCCCTTACCCCAAAAACGCCACCCATATCCGAAAGTGGTCCGATGGGCACAATAAGGGTTTCAAATGAAAGGTATTGGAGACCACAACACAAAAATGGTATTAATATTTGGGTCCAAGTACCCAGCGGGTCCCCTTCCTCCCAAACTCCAAAACTCCTCTAAACAGATATATTCGAAGTTCATGTCAATATGGGATTCAAATGAAAAGTATTAAACAGTAGATTACAAATATGGCATAAAACATTAAGTCCAAGTAATGGAAGGTCACGCAACCCCAAATACCCCCAAAATGGGCATATGGGACTCAAATGAAAGGAATTAGGGAGATTACAAATATGACATTAAAATAGGCGTTCAAGTCTAGGTGGCGCTTTTCCTTCCAAAAATAAGTCAAATAGGTTGATATAGGGCTCAAATGATAGGTATTTGGGAGTAGAAAACGAATTTTATATCCAATTTTGGAGCCCAGTGTTTTGGGGAATAAAGAACATATTTGATATATATTTTCAGTGCCCGGTACTTTGCACTGGCCTACCCAGCCCCAAAAACACCCTCCTAACGGTTCATATTTGCCATCTCTCCCCTAATGAAAACATTAGCCTAAGAAAGAACATTACCACCAGGAACCGAGGCAAGTGGCAAATTCTCACACATCGATGAGTGCTTTCAGATTCAAGTTTAAATTCAATGATAAGGGACCTCTTTTATAGCCGAGTCCGAACGGCGTCCTGCAGTGTGACACCTCTTTGGGGAAAATGTTTTAAATGACCATGCATGGCATCGTACCTCGCAAATGTCGCCAACATTAAGAGGGGATAGACACCGCTTTGTCCGATGTTCTCGCCAGGATTCGAACGCGTTCAGCGTCATAGGGTACAATGACACGAATTCGATATTCGCATTCAGGGCGAAGTGTCTCCACCCTAAAAAGATATTATAGAGTTAAAGAAGGCGCAGCGGAGCGGGCCCGGTTCGGCTAGTATTGAATATAAATGCCATAGAGGCCAATCTTACGATAAGAACGATAGTAAACAGTTTTAAACACTTTCACATCTTTGCTCAATATGGTTTTCGGAAATTTGTTTGAATTTCGAACGCCAGAGCTCAAATCCCGGCGTGAACTTCAGGAATAAATTGTAATGGTGCTTTCCCTTCTTAGAGGTGGCGACTCTACTAGGTGATGTCACTCTGCTGCCAATTGTTGCACTCGGCAATAAATAGAAGGTTCTAATTGAACTTAACTGGAACTGGTCGTCATTTAACTTAAACTTATATTGGGCTGCACTCATTGGCATTAGAGAAGTATTCCCACTGTTCCTTAATGGAGTGTTCATGGGCAAATTTGCATTTGCATTTTTATTGAATTAAAATTTTTCATAAAATAAATTTCCTTTTAAAAAGTTTAAAATTCTTAAGCATATGCTTCTGTTCCTCAATGCTAAGTTTAATTCAGTTATTGAGTATTCTGTTTGTTGCTTCACCTACAGTTGGTCTCTTCAACAGAAGAGATCTGTCCCAAAAAAAAAGAAAAACCTACAGCAACATTAACAGAAAATTCTGTAAATAACATCTAAAGAAGCAGCCAGGAATAATACCAACAGAACAACCATGGATAGGCCATAACATGTAAGGGGCAAATTTCCGCAGAATGTGTACAGAATATAGGGGACTTTAAATGTAATCCCATAATTGCGAATTTTTGTACTCTAACATGACACAACATTTAAAGGAGCATAAATTGCTTGCCATCATGCTTTCTGCCCATTAGAGTGTAATGCCAGCTTCAGTTGGCAATTCTGGCAGCCTGATACAGTAACAGCACTATAGTTAGGGTAAATCATAGGACCAATGTTACAATGGAGGGAGCATTGCCTCTTGGTATTTGGCTTCGGATGGATCACCGAGCTGTCTTTGGAGCTGGACAAATGACTGAGAAAATAAGCCTGAAGCTTGCAAGCGATACCAAACAATATGCTTTGCAAAATGATAGCCACCATCGCACCGTGCAAGCAACATAAGCTGAAAATTCGAAACCCCGGAAAATAACAAGGCCCAAAAATGCGAAATACCAAAGAGGAAATCATTAACACCGGGGAGGCCAAAAAAGCAACCCAAGTATCTAATGTCGGTTTAATGGCAAAGTAACATTTAATGGTAGGCAGGAGGGCAGATTCGAGATTGTTTGAGATAGAACATAAAGCTTTTTTGCAACCAGTTGAGGCAATAGACTGTTGGCTAAGAAACACAGTCTTATACACTGCAGAAGGGGAATTCTAAATGGAGAACTAGAGAAAGCTTTCGCCTGGCCCCTTTTTGATGTGCAAATACCTTAACCTAGGCGCTGTTTTAACCCCTGGCATATACCGAAAGCTGCTTCAGGGTCTTCTTTATGCAACCACACAGTTATGGGGCCAAGGAAGGAAATGGATTTCCACCCCCAGAGCTTACAAAAAAAGTAACCCACATAGGGTTTATCACTCTCTTTAACACTCACACACACGCACACACACACACACACTCTTTCTCTCAGAGATATACCAGCAGAGCATAGGGCATTGCAACATTTTCATGTTCTCCGGGAAATTGGAGCAATCAACGGCAATTGTTTGCAAACGTTTACTCAAGAAATACCACGAACCTCTTGACGAGGAGGAGAAGAGAGACAATTTGTGGATTCAAAATAAAAGAGCATGCGTTAATTAGTGCATGCTTAAGCAAGAGCAAGAGTTTTTCTACTCTCCACCGCAATGAGAGCCTGAGAGTATAATGCTGGCCTCCAACGAGCAGTGTGCATTGTCACTTTCATGAAAATGGCTTTGTTTGGGGTTTGTGGCAATGAGTTCAGGAATTTCTGGAGCAGACAGCTAACAAAGGCCAACGGAAGCGGACGTTAGACTGCCTGAAGAGTTTCGCAGTCAGCCAAGCACTCAGTTAGCCATCCAGCCCACAACTACGCGCTTTGCGAGAGCAACGCATTTTTGCTTGCTCTTCTTCGTGCTATGGGTCTTTTTCTGTTTGCTTCCTTCCAATTGGCGTCGTCAATGTCTTGCGAAGAAATCTGTGTGACCTAACGATGCGTTCCGTCTGCTGCTGGGGTGACACTTCAATCGAGCTGTATTGAGATGAGTTTGGCTTGTCCTCAGTATTGCCAAAGCCAAAGAAAGACAACGACCCACGAACACTCACACACACACACACAGTCACCCACACCCGAATCTTCGATATGCAGCATCGCTGGAGCTGAAATTCTTCGTTCGCCTTAAACGTTGTTGTGCTCGTTGTTGTCGCCGCCGCCGCCGCCTCCTGTCGTTGTTCTCGTCACTGTAGTCATCGCCACTTGGTTTGGTATGCATTCAGACTGCTGCGACCATCGTCGTCAGTCACCAGGCCAGTGTTCGGTGGCCGGGGGATCAATGCCGGACACCACTTGCCCATGGCTAATTTATTCATTAAATACCAGTGCAACGCTCGCTCTAAACTCAGTCGCTGTTTAGAACTTTGCTCCAAAGGTTGGGAGAACACTAGTGAGTTGGGGTGATCTTAGTGCAACCCTGACCATGGTAGTGTGGGCCTGTCTAATTGGCCAGTTGGTCTGACTGACTGACTTACCTGCTCGGCTTGATAACAGTGTAAATTTGATTTCGAATCTGAATTCGTACGTGAAAATGTGTTGCTGATGACATTTGAAATGAATTTTTTTGTTAGAGTATGAATTGATTTCCTTAAAGTGCCTTAAAGACATACGAAAATTAAGTGCTTAATAATTCATCATCAAAAAGACAAAGCAAAAACAAAAAAGCAAACAAGAATTGTAAAAGTACACAGATTAAATGGTGCCTTGGGGCCAAATTATTATGGCCATTAAATTGTTGCAGACAATTTGCCTTAAACCTTCGAGGCCTACTTCAATTTTCCTCAATCCACACAAACCGCCTCCGCCTCCACCATCACCGACAACACCTCCCATCCTGCTAATACCTGCTAAACCTTATATTTACCAGAGATTGTCTTATCCTTCCTCTTCCTTATCTCCTTATCGGCAAAGAATATTAGAAATTCATAAAAATCTTAAACCTCCGTAAAATTTGTAAACATTCAAGGAAATTCAGTGCCGTCAAAAATGAAATAAATTCTGTTGCCTAGCACATGGGCTTTAAGTGCCCCACAATCTGCTCATCGTAGGCTCATTCAGTGGCCAAGATCTACATCATGCCTATTCCAAAGTCTAAGGTAAATATATTTATAACTATATGACTAGTCATACCTGTTTGTATGTGTGTACACGAGTGTAAATAGCATTTGCCGAGCCAAATCCTTTAACATCGCCAAATCCTTGCCATTTGTCGCCAACAAAAATTTTATTTCATCATTTATTTGTTTCACTCATACCCTCGCCGGGTTGGTGGTGATTTGTGGCTTTGGCCATGGCTTTGGTGGTGTTAACAGATGACGACAATGACGGCTATCATGATGATGATGCCGATGCCGATGCCGATGATGATGATGATGGTGGTGGTTTACTCAATCAGCATTCCTGTGGAATTCCAGATAACATTTATTGAGTGCCTTAAACGAATGTGGCTTTCTGTTTTTATCATCTTCATGGTGATACAGTTTATAATTTCTTCTTTACAATGCCCAAACATCGAAACCCGAAATTAAGAAAATTTCAAAGGCAAATGTGGCTAAAACTTTTTAAATTCCAATTTAAAATGATTGATGTTGAAAATTGTATATTAAAAGATATTTAAAATGTAACAAGCAAGAGCGTGCTAAGTTCGGCCGGGCCGAATCTTATATACCCTCCACCATGGATCGAATTTGTCATGAATAGACTTACTAACGAGCAACGCTTGCAAATCATTGAATTTTATTACCAAAATCAGTGTTCGGTTCGAAATGTGTTCATTCACCGTAACGTTGCGTCCAACAGCATCTTTGAAAAAATACGGTCCAATGATTCCACCAGCGTACAAACCACACCAAACAGTGCATTTTTCGGGATGCATGGGCAGTTCTTGAACGGCTTCTGGTTGCTCTTCACTCCAAATGCGACAATTTTGCTTATTTACGTAGCCATTCAACCAGAAATGAGCCTCATCGCTGAACAAAATTTGTCAAAATTTGAACACATTTCGAACCGAACACTGATTTTGGTAATAAAATTCAATGATTTGCAAGCGTTGCTCGTTAGTAAGTCTATTCATGATGAAATGTCAAAGCATACTGAGCATCTTTCTCTTTGACACCATGTCTGAAATCCCACGTGATCTGTCAAATACTAATGCATGAAAATCCTAACCTCAAAAAAATCACCCTTTATGTTGAAGGCCATGAGAGAAGCCGTTGTACAAAATTTCTTCCAAATCGGATGAGAAAAGCGCCCTCTAGAGGCTCAAGAAGTCAAGATCTCAGATCGGTTTATATGGCAGCTATATCGAGTTGTGTACCGATTTGCATTTCTGCCAAATCGGATAAGAATTGCGCGGTCTATTGGCTCTGGAAGTCGCGATCCAAGATCGGTTTATATGACAGCTATACCAGATTATGAACCGATTTGAATCATACTCAATACAGTTGTTGGAAGTGATACCAAAACACTACGGGCAAAATTTCAGTCAAATCGGACTAGAATTGTGCCATATAGAGGCTCAAGAAGTCAAGACCCAAGATCGGTTTATATGGCAGCTATATCAAAACATGAACCAATTTGGCCCATTTACAATCCCAACTGACCTACACTAATATAAATTATTTGTGCAAAATTTCAAGCGGCTAGCTTTACTTCTTCGAAAGTTAGTGTGCTTTCGACAGACTGACGGACATGGCTAGATCGAATTAAAATATCATGACGATCAAGAATATATATACTTTGTGGGGTCTCTGACGCATATTTCGAGTTGGGCCAAACAGAATGACAAAATTAGTATATCCCCATCCTATGGTGGAGGGTATAATAGTGACGTCATTTGAAGGCTTAAATTACATCAAGTCTTTCAAAATGGAGATATTGAGCTGAAACTTTGCACAGATTCTTTTTTTGTCCATAAGCAGGTTAATTTTCGAAGATGGGCTATATCGGACTATATCTTGATATAGCCCGCATATAGACCGATCCGCCGATTTAAGGTCTTAGGCCCATAAAAGTCACATTTATTATCCGATTTTGCCAAAATTTGGGACAGGGAGTTGCGTTGTGCCCTTTGACATCCTTCTTCAATTTGGCCCAGATCGGTCCAGATTTGGATATAGCTGCCATATAGACCGATCTCTCGAATTAAGGTTTCGGGCCCATAAAAAAGGCATTTATTGCCCGATTTTGCCAAAATTAGGGACAGTGAGTTGTGTTAGGCTCTTTGACTTTTTTCTGAAACTTGGCCCAAATCGGTCTAGATTTGCATATAGCTGCCATATAGACCGATATCTTGATTTAACTTCTTGGCCCCATAAAAGGCGCATTTATAATCCGATTTCACTGAAATTTGACACAGTGACTTATGTTAGGCTTTTCGAAATCCGTATATGGTTCTGATAGTTTTGTTTTTCGATATAGCTACTAAAAAGTCCATTATTTTGTTATACGCAATTAAACAATGACTTGTACTTATTAGTAGTTGGTCCAAATCGGAACATACAGGGTGGCTGATGAAAGCCGCTACCAAAAAAAAATGTAATAACTTTTTTTCTATTTAATAATAATAATTTAATAATTAATTTAATTAATTAATTAATTAATTTAATTAATAATAATTTAATAATTAATTTAATAATTTAATTTAACATGAATAAAAGAAAAATGTATTCCATACACCGAAAAAAAAATGTAGCAATATTCATCATTGTAGCAATATTCATCAGCCACCCTGTATTTTAATATAACTGCTATGGGGCATAAGGTATGCATTTTTCACCGAATTTTGACGAAAGGTGGTTTACATATGTACCCGAGGTGGAGGGTATTCAAACTTCGGCCCGGCCGAGCTTAACGTCTTTTTACTTTATATTTGTAAATAACTTTATTTCATGTTGCATGGAGCTATTAAAGCATACATCTTAAAAAAATTTACCAATGTCTATTATGTCACCCTGTTACGCAAGGAAAATTTCATTTCAGCTGAGTACCTGGAAACGAAAGTTTCGGTTATGGTAACGAAAAATTCGTTTAGGATATGTCAATGCATTTCTTATGGTACCGAAAATTTCGCCAGAGGTGCATACTGCGCTTTAGATAGAATTACCACAAAATTGAAGAACAAGGCGCTTAGAGACGGACTTGTTGTTGTACCCCACAGCACTACTGTGAAAAAGTGTGTTATAACTTTGTGCATTTGTTTGCATTGCTAAGAAGGAGAGGAAGGATCTGTTTATAATTACTTCCTTATTCGATTTTGCCATGTCCGTATGTCTGTTCTTCTATACTTGTAATCAAGGTGGAGGTTGCATTTGTTGCTCGATTTGCACTTGTAAAGGCTAAGGGTCCAACGCTTCTGATTTTGGAAAAAATCGGTTCAGACATAGGAATGGCTGTCACAGAAACCTTTCATCCAATAAGCCATCTTATGGCTGTAGTATCCATAATTTTGGACCCATCCTTTCGCATCCATTTTGCAAGCAGTGTTTAATTGATGACCCCATACGTTTGCAAAATTTTATTAATATCTGTCCAGATTTAGATAAAGCTCCCATATATATGTTTCGACTGATATCGACTTTTGAGGCTATGGTGTGCAAAATTTTGGATCGATCTTTCCAAAATCTTTGAATTAGAGATTTTATTTTAATTTAAAAAAAATTCATTTAAATTGGTTCAAGTAAGATAAAGCTTCCGTGTATATCTTTTATCCGATATGCCTTTTAATAGCTGTAAAATCCACAATTTTACTTCGATCAAATTTTAAAAGAGATGTAGTTGAAGTTTCTATCAGTTTTTTATTTTATCAAAATCAGTTCAGATTTAGATATAACTCCCATATATATATCTCATTCGATGAGACCTTTTATGGCTGTAGTAGTCACAATTTTGCACTATCATAACAAAATTTTGTATGAGGTTTTTTAATGAATGTCTCGAAGTCAGGTACGATTTGATGTCAAAGTCATTAAATCCACTTTTCTTGGCAAAATGGTAACCAAATATTAAGAAAATAATTTTTTTGTTGTTAAAACATTGAGACTTAGCAAATAAAATATTTTTATTTCGAAAATATTTACAATTTTTCTTTAATTAATTGAGCGCAGTAATAAAAAACAAGTAAATGCGTTCTAAGTTCAGCCGAGTTGAATCTTGGGTTCCCACCACCATGGACTTTGCCAAAAAGTTACACAAAATTAACCTAAAATTTTACTTTCCGTACCCTTAAAGCTTCCAGGCCCATAAAAGGCTTATTGGGAGATCTGCTCTCGGGAGATAGATTTATATGTGAACTTTATCAGATTAAACATCGAGTTGGGCTATACCCATAAACGTAGAAAAGCCTCTGGGGTGGGCTAAGCACCCTCCAGAAAAGTTTTGGCTACACACCTCCCCCCCCCCAGAATTTAAAAAAAAATTCATTGCTTTTGATAAAATATGCTTATCTTATTGCTATTTAAAGGGTTTTAGCCCTCTGGAAAGCTGGACTGGCTTCGCTTATGACTAAATCTGGCAGTATTGATGATAATCATAACATAATGCTATATCGGCCCAATCGAAAAAAATTGCGGCTTCTAGTGGCTCAAGATGTCAAATCAGGAAGTCAGTTTATATGCGAGCTACACAGAAAAAAATATCACGAAATTTTTGTCAATCAAAAATTTTATTGAAAATAGAAATGTTTTCAATTAACAAATTAATTGAGTCAATCATATTTTTAATTGAATCCGAATCTTTTTAATTAAGATCGGTATTGACATTTTGGAAATTTTCAGTTGAAAAATCAATTGAATCCGCATGTTTTTGACCCTCCACCATCTACTAATTTCGTCATTTTGTTTGTAACACCTCGAAATATGCGTCTAAGACCCCATGAAGTATATATTGGGTTGCCCAAAAAGTAATTGCGGATTTTTTTAGAAGAAAGTAAATGCATTTTTAATAAGACTTAGAATGAACTTTAATCAAATATACTTTTTTTACACTTTTTTCTAAAGCAAGCTAAAAGTAACAGCTGATAACTGACAGAAGAAAGAATGCAATTACAGAGTCACAAGCTGTGAAAAAATTTGTCAACGCCGACTATATGAAAAATCCGCAATTACTTTTTGGACAACCCAATATATTCTTGATCGTCATGTCATCTTAAGTCGATCTAGCCATGTTCGTTCGTCTGTCCGTCCGTCCGTCCGTCGTCTGTCTGTCGAAAGAACGCTAACATTCGAAGGACTAAAGGGAGGAGAAAATTGATTTTTTTTTTAATATGAACCGTGAGAGATTTCTCTTTGAAATTTGGATTGGTTAGAGCTGAGGTGCCCAGCCTAGGTTAGTCTCCTCGGTATTTCAAAAAGTTTTGTTTGTCGCCCTATTACCATTTTTTTTGTTTTGCTGGATAGTGCTCAAAAATCCCTACACAGTCCGTTTGGGGTCAACAATATCACGTCTTGTTTCGGAGATATTCGATTTTTTTACAACTGAGAACCGAGAACTGCTACGTATTTGCAATTTATGAAGGCATTTGAGGTTCGATTTTCATTTTTATGAGTGACCAGCTGGATCGGGCCCGCTCCGCTGCGCCTTCTTTTACTTTATATGGAATGGAAAGTTTTCCTTGGAATATTTATTTTCGATAATTAGAATTTTAAGTCAGCAAAATGTGAAATGTGAAATTTTGACATTTTAGAAAATGTTACTGAAATATTTTGTTTTGAATAAGTTTTATTTTAATCTTTTCTATAGACAAAATCATTTTGGAGGGCACGATCCTCGAGCCCCCACCCTGACTACGTCCCTGCCTCCAATACACATACGTACTAAGTATGGCCTGAATCGGTCTAAACCAGTGGCGAGCAAATACACACACACTGCACAGGAATATAAGCCAAGTGGCTGAGAATTGCGCATACTAGCACATGTGCCCAACACTGACCTAAATCCCAATAAAGCTCCCAATCGAAAGGATTGAACTTCTTGAACCCCTAGAGGTCGCACTTGTTGTCTGGTTTGGCTGAAATTTTACACGACTTTTCCCTTTACCTTAACCAAACGTGCCAAACATGTTCTTATTCAGTCCATAAACTAATATAGCTCCCATACAAACCGATCTCCCGATTTTATTTCTTGGTCCCCTATAGGGCACAATTCTCAACCGATTTGGCTGAGATTTTTAACAATTACTACAACAAAGGTCTTCAACATCCAAATCAAGTATGGTACGAATGGGTCCATAACCAGATATAGTTCCAATATCATAGCAATTCTTATCCATTATCCTTTGGTTGAGTAAAACAGATGCCGTTAACTATCTTAAAAGAGATACCATTAACTATTAACATTTTGTTTGGTCTCCAAGTTTTAAGTTAAATTATTTTCAACACTAACTCCTTTAAAATCTAGCTAAATAAGTGTGAGTTCACTGCTCATATAATCTGTGGAATACGACAGAGTAAGTTGCGTTTTGGAGCATAATGGCCTATGCACTGAATTATCCTGTCGTCAGAGCCAATGTTATGAGGGGAGACATTTATCTTGGCATGATAATGCCGGGCATACAACAGCGCATCTTTGAATTGATGTATGGCATAATTTCAGTGGTCTTAAACGGCCATAAATTTCCTATTTGTCGCTTGTCTTGCAAGACTACGGTTCCGGTTTCCCTTCTTATTCTGTCACAAAATAGGGGATATGCTTAAGCCTAAAATACACATGGGACCGTGTGACTGAGCCACATCCAAAGTTGATGCTGCTAACGCTGCACGACAAGTTGTTCGGTTCCTGTGGCTTCTGCTGTTGCTGCTAATTTTGCCATTGTTGATGTGGCTGTTACTTCGGTTTAACCTCGGCATATGTTTTGAACGCGCATTCCTAGGATATGCCTGAATAACAAGAACTCCACGATGGTTGGGGACACAATGGGAATGAACACGAAAGAAAACAGGAACTCGATTGTCATAGGCATGAGTAGAAAACCATGTCTGTCTGTGAGTTACTCTCGTGTATGTCTAAAGGATTTACAGTCTCTTAAACTAAACAAATACTCATCGCATGGATGGGCCATGCCTAAGTACGTCAAGGATGCACAGGATCAAAAAGCTGCAGAATGAGCGATGGAATGTATATGTGTTGGGCAAGCAATTAAGCCTTTCAACTTAATCATGCCAACATTGTGTAGCGATGCACGAAAAAATGGTAGGTCCTTAACAGTGGTAGGTCTTATCTTTCTCACACATAGACACAGGCACTGACTTTAGCTAATGCATCATTAAAACTCTTCTGCTTCTATTTTACTTACTATGTACCAAAGAGTGTGTGAGTAGAACAGTACGGGGCATCTGTCATTTGTTGCCACCTAATTAGTAAAAAGCATATTGCATCTATGCAGCGTTTACCTTACGTTACGCCTCGCTTTAACTGAATCTGCAAATGGTTAAAAGGAGCTGCTGTTTAGAGCTTCAAAACTTTCAGGGTCATTTGTTATTCTTGCATCAATGTTGTTTCATTTCTTATGTTTAATACCCTGCGCCACTACTGGAGTACGGAGTTATTACAACTAAGTAGATTTGTTAGTAACTCCCAGAAAGAAGAGACATAGATTCGTTGAATTCACTTTCTGATTCAATTTAGCTATGGCCGTCTGGCTGTCCATATAAATTTGTGTACAAAGTACAGTTTGCAATTTATATCCGAACGTCTTCAAATTTAGCTCAGATATCTTTTTAAGAAAAAATCGGTTCAGGTTCCCTTACGACTCTGGTGAATGTCATCGAAATCTGCTCATATTTAGATATGGCAACCTTATAAATGTATTGCCCGATTATGACCTTTAGAGCCTTAATTTAATATTTATTAACCACTCTTCTCAAAATTTTGCACAAAGCTTTCTTCTACGACTACCACAATGTGTAGGGATTTTCGGCAAAATTAGTTCAGAGTTAGATGTGGCACCCATTTATGTTTATTCGTTAGATTTTTTTACGAAGAACGAAGGTTTATTTCATGATTTCACTTCTTTTCAAATAACTGAAGACTTGCATGGAAATCGGTTCATATATATATCGGATATTTAGATATAACTCTGATATAAAGGGCCTTTAAAATGCTTTCATTAACCGATCTTCACATAGTTTTGCATTTCTAGAAATATTTTATGGCTCTCACAATATGTACCGATTTTGGTCCAAATTCTTCATTTAAAATTTCAGCAAAATTAATTTCGACGACTTAACCTGCAAAGGCCTGTTTTGGCCATCCTTAATTGTTTGCAGTCTGATATCGGGACCTAGTAAGCAAACTTTTTTCTTTTTGTCACTAGTTTCACTAAAAGCAGCTGTTTTCCGTTTATAAAATCAGATGTTTTCAATGAATTAGCGATCGAATCGAGTGACAAACGAGTAAAAGTGTGCTAAATTCAGCCAAGTTCTATTCATATGTACCCTCTACCATGGATCACATTTTTCAATTTCTTTGCCCGATAGCTCTCTATAGGCAAACAAAAAACAAGTAAAAAGGCATTAAGTTCAGCCGGGCCGAACTTTGGATACCCACCACCTTGGGTATATATGTAAACCCCATTTCGTCACAATCCGATGAAAATTGGATAACTTAAGGACCCAAATTCGGCACGGACATTGAGTGGTCTAATATATATGTCACTATTCAATTTTGTAGAACGAAATATTGGTCTTTTTGGCAGATATATCCAATTATGAACCGATCTGAACCATATAAAGGTTGGATATCCAAAGGCTCAGAAAAACTCACTGATTCAAATTTCAGCAAAATCGGGTAATAAATAAAGCTTTTATTGGCTTCAGACCCCCTACCGGCAAATCGATCTATATGGCAGCTATATCTAAATATAGTCCGATCAAAACCATATTTAGGTCGGATGTTGGGAGATCTTAACCTACTCACTGTTTCAAATTTCAACGAAATCTACCCGATTTCGTTTAATAAAGCTTTTATTAGGCTGTGTTGGGTCTCTCGCCACTGCACTGCCTGATATTTTAGCATTAGGATCATTGCTTTTCCCAGTCTTTCCTATATAGAGAGATGCCGTGATTGTCTCGTTGTCGGGCCCCTGTTTGTTGGGCGGTGCTGAGTCACCTGCCACTGCACGGCCTGGTGTCGCAGAATAAAAATGTCTGCCTATCCTAGTCTTCCCAATCTTGAAAAAGACACCTTTGCTCCCGTAGTGCGCCATGCCTTTAGTCTTAGCCAAACTGGTCACGGAGACTCGATCAATGCCAACCACAAAGAGAGTTCCTTCCTCCTTCTCCTCCCTGTGGAAGACCTCCCACTTCTCTGCGACCAAGCCTTGGTTTTGCTTCCCCAAGAATCCCAAATGTGTTCCGTCGCAAATTTACTCGCAGCTCATCATTTGTATGGGTGGACGGACCCTCTACAGAGTTTCACACATGTTTAAAAATCCGATCGTTAACCAGATCCTCCACTTGGGACCGATGATCTGGTGAAATCCTACCGGATGCACAGCCGATATTGATGACTGCATAAGTCAGCTCAACTCTGTTGTGCTCCTTGCCACTCTGGCGTAAGAGGGCGGCTTCTTACCACTCTCAGCGACCATCTTCGCCTTCCGCGATGGCTGTGGCCTTTTGGAAGTCACAGTCCTCCATGAAGACTCAGGGGCCATGCGCGCTTCCTTTGTTCCTGTTCCAACTTTGTCCACCTCCGCATGATACTGTCTGGAGTCTCCATTGCGAGATGGCTGGCTTGGTTTTCCCAGAGTACTTGAAAGCGGGGAGCTCTTTTTCTTCTTCAGTATTTTAGCAGTGTTATACTCTTCGGGAGATCTGATTCTTTTTCCAGCTTCCGTAGAAGTGCTTGGAATGTCAGTTGTATCCCTTCCAGCATCCTGTACTTTTGCCGATTACGCTGCCGGTACGTACTCCTCCGTCTCCTTCGTCGTGCACCGGATCGCTTTCCCGGTCTTCTTGTGAGCTTAGCAAAGCCATCGCTCACTTCTGCTGTCATCCCTATGCCCTCATCTCTCGATTCGGATGCGATGGCCGTCTCATTGGCACAGTCGCTGTCTGAATCCGAGTCAGAAAGGCTGGGAACGAACTGTGCATCCCTCTGGTTTATCCGTCTCTTCCTCATTTATTAGTCTGACGACTAGTTTTGCGCTTGAAGCATTACTCTCGACTACAGGTGCCAAGGCACCCACACCTATAGGAGGGGAGGACAACACGCTGCGGTCTGACGCCACCATCGCAGATGTTGAGTCTTTGAAGTCCAAAAGTTTTTCGTAATATTTAGTACCTATTCCGAGATACTTATATATATATTTATTTTTTTTCTTTGAGGAGCGAAATAAAAACACGTCCGCTTCACTCAACGGCTACTAGCCCTATTTCCGGGGAGGCTTAAGATAACCCACTGTTTTAAATTTCAGCGATATCGGGTAATAAATAAAGCTTTTATGGGCTTCAGACCCTTTATCAGGAGATCGGTCTATATGGCAGCTTTATCTAAATATAGTCCGATCTAAACCATATTTTGTCCGATGTCGGGAGGCTTAAAATAACCCACTGTTGCAAATTTCAGCTAAATTGGGTAAAACCGCCTATCCTACAGTGGTGGGTATAAAAAGCATAAGAATTGCTATGCTATTGGATCTATACGAAATGAACTAATTGGGGCCATACTTGGTTTGGATATTAAAAATCAAAGTAGAAGTTATTGTTATAAATTTCAGCCATATCGGATATGAATAGCGCCCTCTACAGGCTCAAAAAGTATGATCAGGAGATTGGTGTATATGGGAGCTATATCAAGATATGAACTGATTTGGAGCATACTTGGCACAGTTGTGGAAGTCCAAACCAAATACTTCGTGCAGCCAAATCGTAAACTAATTGCGCCCTCTAGCGGGTCAAGAAGCCAAGATCCGCGATCGTTTTATATGGGTGTTGTATCAGGTTATGAACCGATTCGGACCTTTCTTAGCACAGTTATTTGAAGTTATAACAAATCGCCTTGTTCAAAATTTCAGACAAATCAGATAGTAATTGCACAACTAAAACATCGACCGCTATGGACCATTTAAAGTCCCTACCGATTTACACTAATAGGAAGTATTTATGCAAAATTTCAAGCGCTTAGCTTTATTCCTTCGAAAGGTAGCATGCTTTCGACAGTTGGACGGAGTGGGCGTTATCTTCTGAGAATATCAGGACGAACAAGAATATATATACCTTGTTATTCCTCAGATCAATATTGCAATGCAATGGTTTTCATGTCCGTTTGCGGGGATTTGTGAAGTGGATTTTTGGAGCGGCACGAATTCCCTGGGAACTGACCGACGTATTCTACTCTAAAACACCTTTCATGTGAATCCCATATTTTTCCGATTGGCCCTCTTTTCATTATAGGCGCTGTGTTTTATGGGGAGAATCCTCGCCTTCCAAACAGACCGACAGACTGACAAACACACTTTGACTTTTATATAACCGAAATTTTTAATATTTTACGGTTTTATTCCAAATATTTCTTCATAAACATTACGTAACACTGTGCTCTGCTTGACTTCTGTTAAGTCGCATTATCCCTAAGACAACTCATCATTGGCCCTAGAATCATTCTTCAACTGATTGTTGTGTGCTCTCTGGTTTCACTGTAGTGTAGCGCTTACATCCATTGCAGAAGTAGGATACTAAGGCGTAGAGAATCCTTTGACTTGCAGCATCCTTTTTAAAGATGCCTTATGCTTCACTCCCTGTATTAGGCATTGCACGCTGTTTGCACTTGGGTGCGTTTTTTTTCTGTATCCGAAACCTTTTGTTTTGGCAACGGTATGTGTGTGAATGCCATGTTTTAAGTCATTAACTTTTCTTTCAGCCATATATTTAAGTGCAGAGCAAAGCCATTGAATATACTTAAATGCATAGCTCCGCACTTCCCTTTTGTTCGCCAGTGTTCAACTCACCTGAAGATAAAACAATCAAATGCCAGACATAGAGAAGAACAGCACTGGAGTATTAAGTTACACTTCAGATTAAATATTTGTACTCTTCATGGTTTTGCAGCAAGACTGTCATGATATAGGCAAAAGAGCAACAAGAAAGCTTCTGGTTAACTTTTTGTTGTTGTTGCCAATGAAAAGTTATCAAATAACAGGGGGATAACGATTTTTTAGTTTAATTTCTTAAAGTTTTGTTTTTATTAATTAAAATGGAATAAACTAATAGTCAGTACGAAGGTTGATACTTGTGTCACGGGCCCAGACTTTGGATACCCACCAGCCCGTATATATTTGTATCCAATTGAAATATTTGACTAATGCTGTATACACGTCAAAAGAATCCAAAAGCGATAATAATTTCCAAATAAGGACGAATTTGAACGGTATTTGGCAAAATGTTTCGAGAAAACTTTCTGTAACAAAATTCAGTGAACTGAGGTTAAGAAATACACCGCCTTTACTACCAGAAAGAGTCCGGAGAGACATTAGCTTCAGCCTTGATGAAGGCACTAGAAAAGAGTCTTCCCCAAAAGCAAGTCCGATTGGGATAAGTATCGTCTCTAATTCTATAGCGATATTCCGTGTAGACCTGAGTAGTAATTGTAAAATGTAAAAGACATTGATATGATGGTCAAGCAGATCAAGAATGTCCTGAAGAACTCGCTTTAGTCTACATGTCCGGAACCAAACCAAGGGACAAAAAACAACTGCCATGATGGTCCACAGAACTGGTTTGTCTAAGGAAGACTAGATGAAATTCTGAAGCTCCATGAAAATATTCTAAAGCTCCGTGGTAGATCACATACTCCACACCTAGTATTATGATAAGAAACATTCTGAAGTCACGGAACGTATGGCCAATGTGTGGAGAAAAAGTCCCAGAACTACTTGTGAAAACAAATTAAACGAGAAACTCTTCAATGAACAAAGTGACCACAAGAAGTCGCAGAGTGAGATGCAATTGAAAAAATGAAGCGCGAAATTTCAAGGCCCTTAGTGGCCCGGGCGCCCCTTGGCCAGGTCCTAAAATTGGTCACCTTGGCTTTTTCGAAAAATTATTCGGGCTATCAAATCTTCATATTTGGTTCGATTTCCAAAAGTTGGGGTTTTAAGGGCCATGACTTCCGTATCTGGACCTGGAATGTCAGAACTTTTTATGAATAGGGTGCAGTATATGCACTGGCCGATATATTAGGAGAGGCTCTACAGAATCGGATTAAATCGAAGATTTTGCAGCCCCATTCTCAGATTTTCTCCCACTGTGCGCTGGTTGAATTCTTTCCATCTATTACAACATTTATTTGGTTTCTCGTGTTTTGATCGGTTGAAAGCCATTTGGCTGTGTGAAACCTTCATTGCTGGAAACTGCTGCTGTTAACTACCAAGTTCTTTGCCGCGCCGAATTTTACTAACCTTATCCATTACCGGAAGTATCTTCATGTGGGCTAAACTTTCCGAAATTTTTCAAAAAGATTTTCCTTCCTTATTTTTGCATTAAAATCTCCCAGAACGAGTTTAATATCATGGGCGAAACATCGGTTATAATCTATTTGGAAAATTTCTGTGGAAATTTTCTTGGTCTGTTCGTCCTTGTCTTTCGTCGGGGCATGGGTGATCAGGAGTGTCAGAGAACTACTGAAGACAAGAATGCGGCATAGAGGGCAACATTACAGCCAATAGCAACGCGCCATGCGAAGGAGAATAATCGCGAGAAGAAGATGGCTTTGGTACAGGCACATCCTCCTGCAGAGACAAAGAGGGGAAAACTGGTAACGAAAGAGGTCTATGTAGCAGTAAACCAGCTGTAATACAATGAGGCAGCAGGAGCCAATGTATTGCTGGCTGAACTGCTTAAACCAGAGGCGATACTCTGGTAATTCGTATGCAACAACTTGACTGGCAATCTGGCTCCTTGTCCCGATGATATAATAGCGCCGTGGCAAGCCATTGCCCACTCCATGGAAAATGCCGCGAAATCCGTACTTGGGTACCGGAAACCTCCCCCAAGAAATCCATGGTATGACCAAGAATGTCGAGATGCTTCTGAAGCCAACAATGCGGTATAGAGAGCAACCCTGCAATCAGTATTAACGCGCCAGATGAAGGAAAGATATCGAGAGAAAAGGAGGGAGAAGAAACACCTATTCCGCAGAAAAAAAAAAGAAATAGAAAGACGTGAGTGTAAGCGAATTGCGATGTAAAGGAGTCAATCGCCTGTGTCCAATCAAAGCCATCGCTCTCCTCTGTACACGGTCCAGTAGCTTCAGATATGATTTTGATGCTCCAGCCCATACATATGAGTTGTACTCCATTGTCGGCCTTACGAAAGTGGTGTAGATGTTAAGAAGATCAGACGGAGTGAAGTAATTCTTACACCGTTTAAGAAAGCATAAACACTTGAATGCTTCTTTCGACACTTCAAATGTTTAGCCCAACGGACATCACTTTGTATTTTCATGCCCAGAACATCAAGAGCTTCTGATTACTCAACATCTACACCGTTGATAGACAAAGATGATTGTAATGGGTTAGCGAATCGTTTGTGTGACAATAAGCAGCACTGAGTCTTCCGTACATTAAAATCTACTCGGTTTATTCGACTCCACTCAAAAATGGCCAGCAAATCCTGGCAGAGTGTATCGTCCATAACTCGCCTCTTGTCCTCAATCTCTCAAAGACTCGACCTATGGTCGAATGAGTACGAATGACAGAGATTACTGTCATCCGCAAATGAGTAGATCGGATTCAATGTCTGACCCAACAGATCGTTGATGAAAATAAGAAAACGAGAAGGAGAAAGAGAAAGAACAGAGCCCTGGTACACCTGCGTTCGATTTATGCTCATTGGATGAGAACCCATCTATAACGACTCGAATAGTGCGATCTCTGAGAAAGTTCGAAATAAATCGAACAAAGCCATTATCGACACCAAATGCGACAATCTTTAATAGTAGTGCACCGTGCCAGACCCTATCAAATGCCTTGGAGATATCTAGAGCCACAACTTTACTCTCACCAAACTAATGGATTGAGCAACTCAAACGTTCCGACAGAAGTGCCATGAGGTCGCCCGTAGAGCGATTTCTACGGAACCCATATTGTTGATCGCTAAGAAAGCCATTAGACTCTAAATACCTCACAAAATGGTGATTAACTATGCTCTCCATGAGCTTGATGAGAGCGAAGCATATCGCAATTGATAATTCGCAGGGTTGTTTGCCTCCCCTTCTTGAGTATTGGCTGAACGTTCGCAACCTTCCTACGCGCTGGGAAGACTCCCGTATGGTAGGCAAGGTGGAAAAGGTTGCGTAATGAACGAGCGAGCGTTGAAGAACGATTGCGTAAGACAAGTGATGATACGCCATCCGCGCCCGGGGATTTATTTATGTCCGGATTCTTGAGAACCCTTTTAACTCCACGAATTCGAAAAAATATTTGGGGCATGACGCCAAATATATTTTCGATTGAGGGGAGTGGTTGATTGCTATCCAGCAGGAAAGAGTTCCCAGAAAATATATCAGCCAACAGGTTAGCCTTATCATCCGGGTCAGTGAACGTTTGAACATTCTTAACAAGAGTTGGAATAGATGAAGAACTACCCTTTACTCTTTTCACGACCGACCAAAAGCTATTACTTCCTCGAGTAGAAGCAAGAACCTTAGAACGCAGACGCTGTTCGTAAAGAAATTTCTCGCGCCTAAGCACATTGGCACACGAAGAACTTGCCTGCTTTCGCAGCAGTTCAGTATTGGCATTTTTATCCAATCGCTAGTTGCTGAATGCCATTTCTTTCGTTCTGACAGCATCTCTGCATATCTAGTTAAACCAACTTTTGTCGTCTGATTTAGCCGTTATAGTCTTAACTGCAATAAATGTCCTCATTCCATTTAAATTTATCTTCTCAATCATTCCAGCAGTAGCATTTATATCGTCATCTAGAAAACATAGTTTCCAATTAAAATGCTGAAAGAATCCATTGGGCTCAGAATAACGTGCTTTTTCGTATTAAAATATTGACCGTTTCGGGACTGGGGAGGAAGCAGTACGAAGAGCAGAATACGAAAAAGATGCATTGATCGGATTTACCAAGAGGTGCAAGGGTATTAACTTCATACTTTCCAGGGTGTGAATTTAAAAAAGGGTCAAGAGTATTATTTTGGTGCCCTTGGACACATGCGATATGTGTCGGTTCTCCTTGATATCAGAGAAGAGAAGTATTCCCTACTCCTTAATGGAATGTTAATGGGAAATTTATTATTTGGTAGAATTAGACATAGATTATTTCTTTTTGGCCCATGATGTTGATTTGGATGTTGAAAGGCCCATGATTGTTCACTCATAGTAAATACAACTTCAATTAAATTTCATCCACAACCAAACGCACATGCATGTACATCAATACCTGGATTGGTTTTCTGTCGAATTACTTACTTTCCACTTTTCATTGTTTTCGTCGCCTTAGGTGTAGAAATTTCATTAACACCTACTAACATACCACAGTTTCATCGTGAAGGAAAAAGTTTACATTTCCCAAAAAATTACTTTCGCAAATACCAGTTTTAGTTTCTGCTTCCGTGTGTTTCTTTATGAGTAGCTAGCAAACACGGAGAGAATACTTCCAGCAAACGAAAAGCAAAAGATAGGAGGGCCATCAAGTGTTGCCTATGGTTGAGTTTATTTTTAGGAAATGGCTACCAAGACGGGAGAAGTTTGTCCCGATTTCCAGGTGTTTAGTTTTTATGAGCACATGCGGGAAGAATTTTTTTCCAAAGTTGGTTTATAGAAAACCATCAGGATTTTTGCTCATATTTACAGTTGAGTATTTACTAGGGTAATCAGTTCGGATTTGAAACCAAAATTTTGTATTTTGGGCGGAATATGGTAATCGGTTTTCCAAAAAATTGGTACTTGTAGGGTTTTTTGATAAATCGGATTCTTGTCTCTTGGTTTGTTTGTAACCTCAACTACTAATAATAAAATGTCTGTTTTTTCTGTCTTGTAAATTTGCCTTAAAGAGAATATTTTAACTAGTGTTTGAACTTTAAAGACTTAAAACTGTCTTTAAAGAAATTATAGTCAAAAATTTTTCCCTGAAAAAATTTTTTGTGATTTTTTTCGATTGAGAAATTTTTCTTATAAAAATTTCGTCAAAAGTTAACTAGACTATTTCTTCTTCAAAATTTTGTTTTAAAATAAAATTCAAATTCGATCGATATTGTGCCTGAAGTAAAAATTTAATCAATTATTTCAAATTTCGTTCCATCAGAAAATTTTATATTTATTTATTAGATAATATTTCGTTAGAGCTATACCTTCTTCAACTCGCTGAATCAATGTTGTCACAGAAACTGAATAGGGCAGGCCGACTTTTGACTTCATCTAATGGGTTGTTCTTATGAAACTTTAGAAGGGTTTGCATTTATACTATACTAGCCGAGCCGGGCCCGCTCCGCTGCGCCTTCTTAACTCTCTAATATATTTTAAGGGTGGGGACACTTCGCCCTGAGTGCGGATATCGAATTCTTGCCATTGTAGCCTATGACACTGAACGGGTTCGAATCCTGGCGAGAATATCGGACAAAGAGGTGTTTATCCCCTCTTATTGTTGGCGACATTTGCGAGGTACAATGCCATGCATGGTCATTTAAAAAAGTTTCCCCAAACAGGTGTGGCGCTGCGGGGCGCTGTTCGTACTCGGCTATAAAAATGGTCCTTTATCATTGAGTTTAAACTTGAATCGGAAAGCACTCATAGATGTGTGAGAATTTGCCCCTTCTCGTTTCCTGGTGGTAATGTTCTTCCTAGGGTAATGTTCTCATTAGGGGAGGGATGGCACCTCAGATATTTCGACTCAAATATGGATATCAAATTTGTGCAGCATTTACAGTTTGGAGGATGTTTTGGGGAGTGGGGTGGTCCCCCAAACACTAAGCCCTGAAAATATATCAGCAACGTGCTCTTTTCTCATATATTTGAAACCCATATTGCCATTGGCCTCAAAATTGGATATCAAACTCGTTTTCTAATCTCAAATACCATTCACTTTAACCCCTTGGGGTATTGGCTCTAAAAACTATGAATATCGAGCTCCACTGTCTGGAAGACCCAAATTGTCTTGGTGAGCAAATATGTCCTACTTGGGGGTTGTTATGGGGGTGGGACGTCCCCTAGACAGTTGGTCCAGAATGTTGATGCCAGATTCTTGGTTTACTCCCAAATACCATTCATTTGAGCTCCAGTTATCCATAGTCGACAAACATGACCGGTTTGGAGAGCGTTTTGGGGGATGGGGCGGACACTCAATGACTTGGCTTTGAAAATATATATCAGATTCGTGTTCTACTGTAAAATACCACTTATTTGAGCCTCATATTGCAATGGTCAGCAAATACTTCCTATTTGGGTGGTGTTATGGGGGCGGGCGGCCCCATAGACACTTTTCCTGAACATTGATATCAGATTCGTGCTTTACTTCCAAAGACCTTTCATTTGAGTCCCATATTGGTATAGTCGTAAATTTGTCTTCTTTGGGGCATGTTCTCGGGGATGGGCGGTACCCCAAACACTTGGTCCCACAACTGGATATCATATTCGTATTCTATACTCAAATACCATTTATTTAAGCCCCATATTGCCATGGTCAGTAAATAAGTCCTGTTTGGGGGGTGTTTTGGGGAAGGGGTGGACCCCCCGTGGTCCGACTTTTGGATATCAGATTCGTAAGCCTTTCAGATATTTCGCGCCAATGTGGATATCATTTTCGTGCTCTACTCCCAAATACCTTTCATTTGAACCTAATATTGATGTGGTCGGTAAATATATCCGGCATGGGGGTATTTTTGGGGCTGAGGTGGACGCCCATATATCAGATTCGTTATCTAGTCTCAAATACCTTTCATTTGAGACCCATATTGTCATTATTTCCATTTGGCGGGTTTTGGAGGTGGCGTACCCCCACTAAATTAGAATACCAAAATATCTGTTTTTGAATTATTATAAACAAACTAAATTTCGCTTACAAGGCCCCACCCATCTCCGAGATCTGACGTTTTTGAATATAGGGTAAAGATAGAGTCCGCCCATTAAAGTTTGGATGTTAGATCTTATTCATTCTCTTGGTTTGGGTGGTGGATTAGAGTTGCCAAACCCTTTGCCCCGAAAGTGGATATTAGATTCATTATCTACTTCCAAAAACCGAATTTAAGCTACATATCACATACATTTTTATATGTGGTTTAGAGGGAGTTTATGCGGTGAGGCGTCCCTGAAACATTTGGTAATAACACAGATATCAGATTTTAGACCCTTTTTTTCCATAATCCACAAATATATCCAGTTTGACGGGTATCTAGGGTGGGGCGGCCACTCACTCACTTAGCCCTGAAAAAATATCTGCATCATGCTTTACTCTCAAATTTCTTTTATTTGTGCCCCAATTGTCATTGGTATAGAAGGAGTTTATTGGGTGAGATGACACCCAAACACTTGGCCTCAAAATTGGATATCCACTTCGTTTTTTCCAATAAATCCCTTTTATGACCAATAAATACCTATTACATGGCCGGTTTGAAAGGAGTTTCGGGGGCGGATCCTGAAATAGTGTCAGCATCGTGCTAGAGCACCATTTTGTTTGGCCCTATAATGTCAAGTATTTTGAAAGTGGCTATCAAGATATTCGGGGCAACGGATCTGAACCATCCACACTGGCAGGAGGGCTGGACATTACCCGGATTCTTGAATCCTTATATCAACATTAGATTCGAACTCTACTGACATAGAGTTTTCTTTTAATTCACATATTAACCCGCTTGAAATACACGTCCTATTGAAGGGTATTTAGTAGGTGGGACGGTCCCAAACTCTATCCCAAACATGTGTACCAGATTCGTAGTCAACTCCCAAAGACCTTTCATTTAATACCCATTTTGTGACGTTGAACATGCATGCTCGTTTAAAGAGTTTTGAGGTTGGGAAGGCCTCGTATACACCTTGGACCAAATTCTTTTTACAGACGTGTACTCAACTTCCAACCACCTTTCATTTGATATCCATTTTGTCGAAATTGGTAAATAAGCAGTGATGAAAGGTTTTTGGGGATGGGGAGCCGCCTCAGATACCAAGCAATAAATTTTTATATCAGATTTTTACTCTACTTTAAAATGCCTTTCATTTGATATCCATATTGCCCAAAGCGGTGAAAGAGTCCTGTTAGGGGGTTATTGGGGGTGGAGAACCCCCGAACACTTTGGGCGAAATTTGAATACCAATTTGTACGAACTTGGTATACAAATTTCGCCCATGGGTACCAAACGAAAGGTACTCTTAAATACCTTTAATTTGGTACCCATATTGACCCAATTAGTAAATAAGCCCTGCTGGGGGTTTTGTTGGGTGGGCCTTTTTACATTACCTTACGTTTGATATCCATATTGTCCCAATCGGTAAACATGTAAGTCCAGGTGTATTTTGGAATGGGGCGTCCCCCCGAGTTATTTGACCCAAAAATTTCATACCAATTTCGTGTTTTTGGGATACCATAAGGTGCCATACAAAATTTCGCTTAAATCGGCGCACGCATCTCCGGGGTCTGGCTTTTTTGAAAATTGAGGTATGGGGGAGGGTCCGATCTTTGGTCTTGACTTCTTGAGCCTCTAGAGGGCGCAATTCTCGTCCGATTTAACTGAAATTGTGTACAACGGGTTCTCTCATGACCTTCAACATACGTGTCTAATATGGTCTGAATCATTTAATAGCTTGATGCAGCTCCCACATAAACCTATCTCCCGATTTTGCTTCTTGAACCCCTACAAGGCGCAATTCTTATCCGAATGAACTGAAATATTCCACAATGACTTCTACAATGTTCAGCATTCATTTATGTACCAAATCGGACTATTACTCGATATAACTCCAATAGCATAACAGTTCATATGCAATAAAGATATACCGCGCATAGAACTAGACAAATGCGATCCATGGTGGAGGGTATATAAGATTCGGCCCGTTCGAATTTAGCACGCTCTTACTTGTTATATAATAGAGATTCATGGGAATTATTTTAAATTAATTTTTCATCACTCTAAAAGATTAATTGATACATCCAACTACGAATAAGTGTGTCAAGTTTAACTTGTTGTTGAACCACTGTTTTCGGTTTCTTTCTGTCCAGTGGAGAGAATGATTCAAACTTTTTAAACCGTAAAATAAATAAACAAGCTCAAAATTCAATTTTCCACTTTCTTTACCTCGCTTTTATACGTCTTTGTGGCGGGGTTGCGCCACTTTTTCCTGGCTGTCCTACATAGACTGCGTGAGTAGCCAACATACATACCACACATTGGCGTAGACTGAAAACTGCAGCAAAACTTTATTTTCAAGCATAGAAAAACTTTTCGATTTTTGATGGCAGAAAAGAAGTTTTTGTTTCGAGAGAGTAAAAGTTACAATATTTGATACCTCTTCGACTGTAGCTGTAGTAGAGGTATTCACAGGTCGTTATGAAATATTCGTACATATTGCCAACGCAGAGGTATCGAAAGTATATTTTCCGTATTTCTATAAAGATATTAAGGCGAAAATTTCTGTTGCTTTTTTGTGGTAAAGAAAGAAGCGGCAATGTGGGATTTATCCGTCCACACATAAAACTAAATTTTATGTTATTTAAGAGTTTATATTAATGATTGTTAAAGACTCTGTGCAGAATGCTTTGAACGACGATTGTCAATTAATTTTGGATGATAACAGTCTAGGAAAGTATTGTTGGCCACACGCAAAAAAAAAATTTTCATTTTCGACAAGTAAACTTTTTTTGGGAAAAACGTTGTACCTTGTTTACGATGACAGTACATGTTTTTTGAGATAAATTCTTGCAATTCACCGTGGATTGCATTTGTCGAGCTCTTTTCCCGGTATCTCTTTACAGGCAAACAAAGAATAAAGAGAAAAAATAGTTAAGCTGTTGGAGCTATATCAAGTTATGGTCCGATTCGGACTAAAAATGCATTGAATGTTGTGGAACACAGTAGAAGTCATTGTGTAAATTTTAAGCCAATTCGAATAAGAATTACACTCTTTAGGTGCTCAGGAAGTAAAGTGGGGAGATCGGATTATATGGAAAGCTGTATCAGCCTATTGACCGATTCAGACCATATTTGACCGGCATGTTGAGAATTAAGCATTTTAGAGGATAACAATTAAGCATTTTAGAGGCTCAAGAAGTCAAGATTCCAGGTCGGTTTATATGACAGCTATCAGGTTATGGACCAGTTTAACCTATACTTAGAACAGTTTGTGGAAATCATAACAGGACACCTCATGCATCATAATAGGACACCTCAGCCAAATCTGACAAGAATTGCGCCCTCTAGTGGCTCAAGAAGTCAAGATCCAAGATCTGTTTACATGGCAGCTATATCTAAGCATGGACGGATATGGCCCAATTATCTACAGTCCCAACCAACCTACACTAATAAGAAGTATTTGTGCAAAAATTTAGGCGGCTAGTTTCACTCCTTCGAAAGTTAGCGTGCTTTCGGCAGACGGGCGGACGGACGGACATGACAAGATTGACTTAAAATGTCATGACGATCAAGAATATATTTAGTTTTTGGGTTTTAGACGAATATTTCGCGGAGTTACAAACGGAATGACGAGATTAGTATACCCTCATCCTATGGTGGTGGGAATAAAATGGTATGGCAGCCATGTAAGAACTTCTCCCCAAAGAGGTGTCGCATTGCGGCACACCGTTCGGACTCGTCTATAAATAGGAGGCTCCTTATCATTGAGATTAAACTTGCATCGGACAGCACTTATTGATATGTGAGAAGTTTTCCCGTGTTTCTTAATGGGAATTGCATTGGTACACACAACAGTGGTCGGGTAATCTTCTCGATATGGCCAGTCCTAGTTCTTCAGAGTACGTACATCCCAAAACCCATCTGGTCCTCTAGTTTTGTGTCATCCGTATAGAAGTCTATGTAACTTCTATTACCAGGGATATCGTAGTTCCAATCGGTTCTATCAGGAATACTGGTACAGTACTTTTTAAAAACGGCTCAGATAATGTGTAATCCACTTTGCCTGGAACATCGGGGGTAGCATCAAGTATAACTTAGTGTCAAAGCAAGGGCAAGAAACGCCAGAGTTGCGTTTCCAAATAGCCATGAGCACAACACAAGCTGGATGTTTGAGCTCCGAACTGTTCGGTGTTCATCGTTAACACGAAAAGCTTACTTGGGTGCTACTGGACACGTCCACACGTTCCGCACAGTAGAGTGTTCCATACGAAGTAACTGTAATTGCAGTCGCGATCAATGAGCGGTATCAAGTGAAAACTCTCAATGAGAGGCCAGGCAACACCTGCTCTTGCTTAAATATCAAGAGCCTATGATGTTCGAAAAATTTTGGGAAGATTTAATGATGTGCTTGTCTGTCCGAAAATTGGCACAAACCCGTTTTTTCCATACACAATTTAAGTACTTTAACGGGCAAAATAGAATCATATTTCGATATAGCTGCCATGCAGCCCGATATACCAATTGAGGGTCTTGAGCCCATAAAGAGAAGTATTTGTTGCCCGATTTCGCTGAAATTCTAAGTTGTGACTTTTGTTTTACTTCTCGGTACTTGAACCAACTATGATCCAGATATACCCATATTGGGATATTATTGTATGAATATTGCGTTGAGGCCACAAGCAATTCAAATTGTGCTGCACATCGCATATTTATGAACAATTTTATGATGTGGAAGCTATGCTCAAGATGGGTGTGATTGTGTCAAGACAATTCACCAGTTAACAAATGCACCACAACTTAAAAAATATCTTGCGATAATATTTTTGTGACCATTCTAACATGTACTACAAACAGCTATTGAAAATCGCCGGAAAAAGTGCAAGAGCTAACAAGTATAAAGGCGTTATGTTCGGCTGGTCCGAACTTTGGATACCCACCACCTCGCTTAATATAAGTCACTGTGTCAAATTATATCCAAATCTGGACCAATTTGTGCCAAATTTCATAAAAATGTCAAAGAGCCTAACACAACTCACTGTCCCAAATTTCGGCGAAATCGGACAATAAATGAGCCTTTTATGGCCCCAAAACCTTAAACCAGGATATCGGTCTATATGGAAGCTATATCCGAGTCTGAGCCGATTTGGTCCAAATTGCAGAAAAATGTCGAAGAGCTTAACACAACTCACTGTCCCAAATTTCGGCGAAATCGGACAATAAATACGCCTTTTATGGCTGCTATATACAAATCTGGACTGATCTGTGCCATATTGGAAAATTATGTCGAGGGGTTTAACTTAACTCTCTGTCCCAAATTTCGGCGACATCGGATAATAAATGCGCCTTTTATGGGCGCAAGACCTTAAATCGAGCGACCGGTCAATATGGCAGCTATATCCAAATCTGGACCGATCTGGAACAAATTGAAGAAGGATGTCGAAGGGCATAACACGTCTCACTGTCCAAATTTCAACAACATCGGATAATCAGCGGATCGGACTATATGGCAGCTATATCCAAACCTGGATTGATTTAACCCAAATTGAAGACGGATATCGAAGGGCCTAGCATAACTCATTGTCCAAAATTTCAGCAAAATCGGATAATAATTGTGGTTTATGGGCCTAAGACCCTAAATCAGCGGATCGGTCTATATGGGGTTATATCAAGGTATAGTCCGATATAGCCCATCTTCGAACGTAACCTGCTTAGGGATAAAAAAAAATCTGTGCAAAGTTTCAACTCAATATCTCTATTTTTAAAGACTGTAGCGTGATTTCATCAGACAGACAGACACACGGACGGGCATGGCTAAATGGTCTTAGATTTTTATGCTGATCAAGGATATATCACTTTATAGGGTCGGAACTGGATATTTCGATGTGTTGCGAACGGAATGATAAAATGAATATACCCTCATCTTTCGGTGGTGGCTGTAAAAAGAGATAATGTTGAGAAATAAAGAAAAATTTTCGAAATTTGTTGCGTCTTCTTGGGTAGGCCAGTTGTTTTTGGGATCGCCCTCGTGCTTTGGATATAATAGGGTCATAATAAAATGGAATAATAAATATCCAAAGTTCAGCACTGCCGAACTTTACTAGTTTTTTGTGATCTATCGATTTTCATTTTCTGTTGTCTAAATTGTTTCCTTTGCGTATTCCTTTCAATGGTTGTGAGTTACACTTGTGCAACTGTTAATTTACTTCTTCAAACTGCTTTCTCGTTCGAGAAAGCAATTTCATAGTAACCGGATGTGTTATTTCCGCTAAGCCTAAAATGATATGACCACTTGCAGGTGCTGTGAGTACATCAGCACTTCCAATCATGTCAAGAAATCCACAAAAGGTTAACCCAAGGTCTGAAACAGGAAACAATTGCCTGGAATATTTGCGGTTGGCAAAGAGTTTATGTAGCTGCTTGTCTATTCTCAAATATGGATAAGATTACTTGCCGTGGTGGTCCCTGCGATTCGTTTGCCTATTTGCTCAAAATTCCTTTCCTATTCTCGACTGCAGTAAAGGTTGTCCAGAACAATGCCCAAGTGCGGTTGCTTGTTGACTGTTGCCACACTTTACACTCCGCATTCTACACTGACGAACACTTCGCGCTTACTCTTGCCACCAGACCAGGAGTTTTGCTTCGTGCTCTAGAATTCACAGTTTGTATAGAATTTCCTTTGTAGTGTTGTCGCTGGTAAGTAAGGTTATGTACATCGTTTTCAATATCCTTCAGGATAAATGTTTTTGTTGGTTGGCAATGATGTTCTACAACCAGCATAGACAGGAAATTCATCTTAGTCATGAAACTTGTATTTTAGCCCATTTGTTGACTCTCTGTGTCGCTGTTTATGGCGAAAGTCTGCAAAATTTGCATTGCTTTAACTTTTGTCTTATTAAATGAGTGATACGAGTAGAATCGAAAGCAGCTTGTTAGGTGAAATGTTTTATTAGATCTTTAAAATGTGGAGTCCAAATGTAATTCCATTTTGATGCTCTCGTTAACAAAAATTAAAAAAAAATGGAGCGAATTATTTTTAAGACGCAAATTTAATGCTACACCGACTGTACTGTACCACTACTCCTGATAGAACCTTTTGGAACTACTATTTCTGATAGAACCTTTGGAGGTAAGCATGCCCGCCTATGACGCTGAACGCCTAGTTTCGAATCCTGACGAGACCATCAGAATACATTTTCAGCGGTGGTTTTCCCCTCCTAATGCTGGCAACATTTGTGAGGTACTGTGCCATGTAAAACTTCTCTCCAAAGAGGTGTCGTATTGCGGCACGCAATTCGGACTCGGCTATAAACTGAAGGCCCCTTATCATTGAGCTTAAACTTGAATCGGACTGTACACATTGATATATGAAAAGTAGCTGCAAATGCGGCCGCGGGCAGTCAGCGATTTTCGAAATGAGAGTCTCAGTGAGGAGTCAGGTGGCACTGGCTCTTAATTAAATACTGAGTGTCAATGATACTCGAGATGACAAGGTGAGTTATTGGCGCCTTCAAATAACCAATGGCCAACATCAGCGTCTGTTCCCAGGATAGGGGCGGCTGGCGGCGAGCGTCGGATCTTGGAGCAAGCGGCTCGCCACAACGAGGGATACGTGTGCAATCCCACAAAACCCATGTGTTTGGTTCTCATGGCCAGTTACCCGCCCCCGGAAAACTGAGAACTACTATGAGAAACAAAGGAATAGTAAAAACGGACCCTCCCAATGTTGATGACCCACGCAAACGAAAAAAGAACCGGATCTGCACCTGGAATGTCCGCACTCTTTATAGAGAAGGTGCAGTATACGCGTTGGCGGATGTATTAGAGAAGTACAAGGCAGATATAACCGCCTTACAGGAAGTGTGATGGACTGGGAATGGCGTCACTACAACACCAAACGGGGACGAACTATACTATAGCTGCCATAACACGAGGCATGAATTTGGTTGCGGATGTGTGGTTAGTCAGAGTCTGAAACACCTTGTCTCCAGCTTTACTCCGATGGATGAAAGGCTAGCCACAATCAGCATAAAAGCCAAATTCTTCAACATCAGCGTTATTTGTGCCCATGCCCAGACGGAAGACAAAGACGAGCAGACCAAGGATATTTTTTACGAGCGCCTAGAGAGAGAATATGACCGCTGCCCCGCCCATGATATTAAAATCGTTCTGGAAGATTTTAATGCGAAAATAGGGAAGGAAGACATGTTTGTTCCAACAGTCGGAAAGTTTAGCCTCCACGAAATAACGTCCAGTAATGGGTTGAGGCTGATAGATTTCGCCGCGGCAAAAAACATGGTAGTTAGTAGCACCAGATTTCAACATAAAAATATCCACAAAGCCACATGGCTGTCACCCGATCAAAACACGAGAAACCAAATTGATCACGTTGTGATAGATGGAAGGCATTCATCCAGCGTGTAAGATGTACGATCGATCCGTGGAGCGAATATAGATTCGGATCATTATCTTGTTGCAGCAAAGGTTCGCACCCGTTTGAACATGGCGAGGAAAGTACGATCTGACGCTGCACGGAAGCTGGACATTGAAAAGCTGCAGACACAACAAATGGCAGCGGCATACTCCACTCGACTGACCCAACTGCTTGATGAAAGCACTCCTTGTTCCGATGATATAATGGCGCAGTGGCAAACTATTGCCCACTCCATGGAAAATGCCGCAAAATCCATACTTGGGTACCGGAAGCCTCCTCCAAAAAACCCATGATACGACCAAGAGTGTCGAGATGCTACTGAAGCCAAGAAAGCGGCATATAGAGCAACCCTGCAATCAGTAGCAACGCGCCAGATGAAGGAGAGGTTTCGGGAGAAAAGGAGAGAGGAGAAACGTCTATTCCGCAAAAGAAAAAGGAAATGGAAAGACGTGAGTGCGAGCGAATTGAGATGTACAGGAGTCAGAATGAAGTGCGGAAATTCTACCAAAGGATTAATCACCAAACCGATGGCTTTGGTGCAGGCACATCCTCCTGCAGAGACAAAGAAGGAAATCTGGTAACTGACACAGACAACATGCTTAGGATATGGAAAGAACATTTTACCCAACTGCTAGTGTCCGATGTTGGCGGCGAAGAGGATACCGTAGAACCAATCCCTGATAATGGTATAGAATGTTTACCTCCTAGTCAGAATGACGTCCAAGTAGCAGTAAACCGACTAAAGAACAACAAGGCAGCAGAAGCCGACGGGTTACCCACTGAACTATTTAAGACCGGAGGCGAGACGCTGATAAGACGTATGCATCAGCTTATCTGCGCAATCTGGCTAGAAGAACGCATACCCGATGATTGGAAATTCGCCATACTATGTCCCGTACATAAGAAAGGAGACAAGACGGAATGTGCCAACTACAGAGGAATAAGTCTCCTCCCCATCGCATACAAGATACTCTCGAGCGTACTGTGTGAAAGATTAAAACCTAAAGTCAATGAGATAATTGGGCCCTATCAATGCAGCTTTAGACCTGGTAAATCCACCAGATATTCACACTGCGCCAAATCCTGGAAAAGACCCGAGAAGGACAAATCAACACCTACCACCTCTTTGTTGACTACAAAGCAGCTTTCGATACTTCTTTACGTTCAAAGGTATTTCAAGCCATGTCTGAGTTTGGTATCCCTGCAAAAGAGACTCTGCAGGATGTCACTTGCTGATACGCGTTCCTCAGAAAGAATAGGAAAGAATCTCTCCGAACCATTTAATACCAAACGAGGTTTCAGACAAGGAGACAGCCTATCGTGTGATCTCTTTAACATCCTGTTGGAGAAGATTATACGAGATGCAGATGTGAATAGATATGGCACACTAATTACAAGAGAACACATGCTACTCGCCTATGCCGACGACATCGATATCATAGGTCGGTCACGTGGTAACTGCAGCCTTTGAAAGAATCGAAAGAGAGTCAGTGAAAATGGGTCTGGCAGTTAATGGAGATAAGACGAAATGGATGGTTTCAACTCCCAAAAAGCCTTACACAACCGAGCAGATAAAGGAAATGGGAAAAGTTGGGAACCACAACTTTGAGATAGTCAGTAACTTTATCTACCTCGACGCCGCCGTTACCGAAACGAATGACACCAGTTTTGAGATAAAGCGAAGAATAATACTGGCAAACAGATGCTACTTTGGACTAAGTAAGCAGTTTAGAAACAAGGCCACCTCTGGACAGACGAAGACTACACTTTACAAGACACTGATACTACCCGTGCTGTTATATGGTTCTGAAGCATGGGTACTTGCGTGTAACTATGCAACGATAGCATAGTTACACGCATCAAAATACAACGGCTGCGTTGGCTAGGTCATGTTGTCAGAATGGATGAAGAAGCTCCAGCAAAGAAGTCTTTTGAAGGCAAACACGGTGGTACACGCAAACTGGGAATACCAAAAGCCCGATGGAAAGATCAAGTGGTGGGAGACACCTCGAAACTTGGTGTCAGAGATTTTAGAATGAGCGCAGAAGATCGAGGCGCTTGGAACGCTATTCTACGTTCGGATAGTGGAACAAATACTTTGTCGTAGCCAATTAAAGTAAGTATGTAGTATATCGCCCGATTTTGACTTTTATGGTCACTGCAAGCGCATTTATTGACTAATCTTGCCAAAATTTTGTACAACGCTTACATCGACGACTTCCACAATATCTAAAAAATTTGGTAGAAATCGGTTCAGATTTACATATAGCTCCCATATTCTCCATATATATATTTTCGTCAGATTGGGACAAATATTGCAATAAAGTGCTCATTGTTTACCGATTCTCCAGAAATTTGCCAGGAAGGATTTTCTTATGTCTTTTATATGACTGGTGAATTTCATAGAAATCGGTTCAGATTTATGTATAACTGCCATATATATATTTCGCCCGATTTTCAATTCTAGCGTCACTGCATTATTAGTCAATATAACCAAAATTGTCCACAATGCCTTCCTCGACGACTACCACAACATCTAAGAAGTTTGGACAAAATCGGTTCAGATTTAGATGTAGCTGCCATTCGTACGACAGGTTTTGGCTAATTTGCAATAATGTTGTCATTTGTTCAGCAATTGGTTTTTGGTTTTTTGTAGCAATTGTGCCATTAGAGTTGGGAAACTGTATATTTCTCATTTTCAATAAATAAATTTGAATATTAAAATATTCTCGCACATTCGATGGTATTTGGTTTAATTAGAATTTAATTATGTCGAGGCTATTATGCTCACGTTCATCAAATGCTTTAATCTCTGGACGACTTGTTTAACCAGGACAATTAGGGATTTGTTAATTTTGCTGATTGTTTTGTTAGATTGTGACTCCAAATGCAAATTTGCTTGTGTCTTTCCAAATGTATTTCATTTAAATTATCGATAATTATGCATATAAAGTTATTATTAATTTCGGCAAACACATGTTTAGCTCCTAAATCGTTGCCTTTGTGGTAGAGATTCAAATAAAACGTGTGTGACAACATCGACCAGAGACAATCTGATCTATGTTGTCATGCACATATTTTTTTGGCTTAGAATTTTTAGTACAACCTAAAAGTTCCTCAGATCTTAACTCAAATTTTTTCTCTTATGTTTCAGGTGAGTGAAATGAACACTAAAGACTCAAGGTTTGAACCACGTAACATTATTGTAAGTAACACCATTTTTATGCCCTCCAGCATAGGATATGGGTATACTAATTTCGTCATTCTGTTTGTAACACCTCGAAATATGCGTCTGAGACCCCATAAAGTATATATGTTCTTGATCGTCATGTCATTTTAAGTCGATCTAGCCACGTCCGTCCGTCTGTCTGTCCGTCCGGCCGTCTGTCCGCCCATCCGTCCGTCTGTCTGTCGAAAGCAAGCTAACTTTCGAAGCAGTAAAGCTAGCCGCTTGAAATTTTCCACAAATACTTTTTATTAGTGTAGGTCGGTTGGGATTGTAAATGGGCCACATCGGTCCATGCTTTGATATAGCTGCCATATAAACCGATATTGGGTCTTGACTTCTTGAGCCTCTAGAGGGCGCAATTCTTATCCGATTTGGCTGAAATTTTGCACGTAGTGTTTTGGTATCACTTTCAACAACTGTGTTAAGTATGATTCAAATCGGAACATAGCCTGATATAGCTGTCATATAAACCGATATAGGATCTTGACTTCTTGAGCCTCGAGAGGGCGCAATTATTATCCGATTTGACTGAAATTTTGCACTTACTGTTTTGGAATAAATTCCAACAAATGTGCTGAGTACGATTGATATCGGTTCATAAACCTGTATAGCTGTCATATAAACCGATCTGAGATCTTGACTTCTTGAGCCTCTAGAGGGCGCAATCCTCATCCGATTTGACAGAAATTTTGTTCATCGGCTTCTCTCACAATCTTCAACATACGTGTCTACTATGGTCTGAATCGATCAATAGCTAGATACAGCTCCCATATAAACCTATCTCTCGATTTTGCTTCTTGAGCCCCTACAAGGCGCAATTATTATCCGAATGAACTGAAATATTACACGATGACTTCTACAATGTTCAGCATTCATTTATGGTCCGAATCGGATTATAACTTGATATAGCTCCAATAGCATAACAGTTCTTATTCAATTATATTTGTTGGCCTAAAAAGAGATACCGCGCATAGAACTCGACAAATGCGATCCATGGTGGAGGCTATAAAAGATTCGGCCCGGCCGAACTTAGCACGCTCTTATTTGTATTTCTTCAAAACCACTGAACTACCTTTGGGTATACCAATAACTGGGTCTTTCTAAGCTGATATGGTCATGTTAATCTGTCGGACAATGTATTCAAGGATTAAAATTGTAACACCTAACAACACAGCAATGCCATAGGCTTAAGCCTATTCAAATTTCTAATTCAGATAAGTTGTTGGTTGTGCAATATGATATCGGAAGTTCCGCTTAGTCTTTAGTTCTTTTACTTGATTCGTAAATGAACTGTGTTATCCTTTTCTTCGGAAATTCTTAAGAGCTTAAACATCGTACCACTACATTGGAAATAAATCCTTGTGAAATATTCCCCTGTCTCGTTGACGCCATTGCATGACTTTAAATCATACATTCGCCCTTTAATGTAGAACAAAGGCATTAAATCATTAAAACTCGTAAATTTTTTATAAGACCGAGACTGCTGCAGAATCGGGCATGGGGAAGTGCAAGTCTTCCCACCATAACTTCTTGCCGCCAGCATGCCAATGGCTCCTAGACGGAATGTTTAACAAACATTCGTATGAAATGAACTCGAAATGGAGAAACTCTTAAAAAAGGAGTTATTAAATATTTTACAACTTCATACTCGAAATGACGGCCCTGACTACGACTAAATATGAAATGTATGGCCATACGGCGTGGTGAGGAATGGCGGAGGAGGGCTTCTGGGGAAAAATATGAAAAACTTGTATCACTCATACATAGCTGATATAGACACTCTTTCAAACATACACACACTTACTCTCGTTCGTGTCCTTCGTAAGAGCTTGCCAAGAGAATGCCAATTTCTTAAAATGATGCTTTTCACTATGCAGTCCTGCCAGGGGGAAAGTGGGAACTTGGGCTAAGCAGTAACTGGCTACATGAGCTTGCCTCCAGGAGTGATGGCTAAGTGGCAAATATGAGTGCAAGTGTTGTAAGTGGTATGTAGTATTCGTCTTATAAATATTACTATGGTGTGCGTTCACAGACCAACAAACAGACACAAGTGGCTCGCTCTATAATGTCAGCAACGCTTTACGGCACACACACACACACACACTCACACTTCATCTGGCACTTGCATATGCACTAAATGAAATATGTAACTATAATTCGTTCAGACCCCAGCAGACGACTCTTTGCCACAACTACATCTCTATGACTAGTACTTTTGCCACTTATTGGCTAGATGCTTGAAGATACACTCCCATACTAGAACTGCAAGTGTCTTTTCGAGTAGCTGGGAGCGTTTACCCCTTTCCTGCCACATTGAGCTGAAACAAAATGAAATGAACAAAAGAAGGATTTCTTAGCAGGCATTAATACTTAAGTAGCTGACATAGTGTAGTGGTGCAGCTAACTTTTATGACCACTTCAACGAAAGGCAAGAGTGGTATAACCATTTTGGCATCAAATTGGCAAAATATAGGGTAAGCTTCTAGAAAGCCTTTTGTATGGAATAAATGGAAACAAATTGAACGAATATTGCTACATTTTCGGGTGGGGTGGTTGGCCTCTGAAGCGAGCGGTTCAGCTTTCCCCACCTGGTGAAAAGGACCAGTTCAGTCTTTCTGTCGCCCATACCGACAGCTTCTTCAAAGAGCCCTGAACGAGGTCCGTAATAGTAAGGATGACGTCGTCGTCCGCGTAGGCAAGGACCTTCACTCTCTCCCTCTCGAAAGATCACCAAAAGCCACAATAGAGGGGATTAAACTTCTCCTTGCGGAGTTTCTCTGGTCACAATCTTGCTTATCAAGTTCTCTGTCAGTGATGCGTTGATAATCTGGCCGTTCATTTATCCAATTTACAAAAAGAGGAAGGACCTTCGTATCCACCTAAGCGCCATGTATGGATCCCAACTTCACGTTATTAAACCCTTTCTATGTCCTAGAAGGCTGCCAAAGTGAAGTCGCCCACACCCAAATTTCCCTCGATGTAGCCAACCAGATCATGAAGGGCAATATCAACCGACCGACCCTTAGTCCTTCAGCTATATGCTGATAGCCGCATACGATTGAAGGATCGAGACCTGGGATATGTATCCAGCAAAACGCAGCTTCTAAACATCATCTTAAGCTGTCGATTTACAACTGGCCTTGTTCTTTGCAGACTAACAGGCATCTAGTCCCGATGACTTGAAGGGTTCAAACGAATGCACCGCCCAGACTATCATCCCCTCCGTTATCATGTCCTCAACCACGTACCGAGAGTCGGCACCGTGTTAAATTACCCTCCGGCCACGTCCGAGCACCAGGGAAGTGCGATGCAGCCAGTAGCTCGAGTGTGTCTCAGAGCCAGATTCCGTCCAGTTTCCGTCAACTTTTAGAGTTTTCGGATCCTTGGAGACCAATCATCGGAACCTGGAGGACTCATTCACTCCCTCTATCGACTCGCAAAAGCAGACTTCTGAGGCCCATTTGGACGCTTTTACCTCGCTCTTGTACTTGTTTAAGGACTCTCGGTACAGGTCCCTGTCCGCACGCAGTTTTGTTTTATTTGCCCTACTATAGAGCTTAAGTCTCCTTATGTCCCCGTTCCACCACCCAGGTTACGATTTCTTACCCGGATATATAAGAAGGCAGTTCTCCCCATAACTACTCAATATGGTTCCTGTCAGTTGATTCGCTGCCAATTCAAGCTACTTTCTATCAGTAAGCGTGGTGCTTATGGCATAGCGGTTCCAGTTGGTTTTTCTGGAGTTCCTATGTGGTGGGTCATTGCAGAAATGTTTTTGTTTAGACACAGTTTCCCCAACAACCTCCGATGAATGCATACCAGTGACAACCTCTTCTGGCACCTAGTTATCCGTTGGAAAGTTTCCCAGGAAATGTATATCGACAAATAGTTCAGAATTGCCTGAAATGTTTTGATTAGACACAATTTCCCCAACAAATCTCCGTTGAATGCATACCAGTGACAACCTCTTATGGCGCCACTTAGTCCGTTGAAGAGTTTTCCAAGAAATTTATATCGACAAGTGTTTAGTGTTTCCTGTCTGACTTCCGAATGTATCCTACCGTAATAAGTTTCGAGGATAGAATCTTACTTAGCTTAGAGGCCGCAGATGTATCCTCCACGCAGCTGCAGAAATCCATGCAGGATTGCCTATGAGCCTTTTTCAGTTCGCCCTTGTATTTTCTTAGTTCAGCCTTATAGGCGTCCCAGTCGTGTGATACCGTTGTGGATTTCGCTCTTTTTATACCCTCCACTATAGAATGGGGGTATACTTAGTTCGACATTCTGTTTGTAACTCCTCGAAATATTAGTCTAAGACCCCATATTCTTGATCGTCATGACATTTTAAGTCGAACTAGCCATGCCCGTCCGTCTGCCTGTCCGTCCGTCCGTCTGTCTGTTGAAAGCACGCTAACTTTCGAAGGAGTAAAGCTAGCCGCTTGAAATTTTGCACAAATACTTTTTATTAGTGTAGGTCGGTTGGGATTGTAAATGGGCTATATCGGTCCACGTCTTGATATAGCTGCCATATAAACCGATCTGGGATCTTGACTTCTTGAGCCTCAACAGGGAGCAATTCCTCTCCGATTTGGCTGAAATATTGCATGAGGTGTTTTGTTATGACTTCCAACAACTTTATAAAGAATGGTTCAAATCGGTCCATAACCGGATATAGCTGCCATATAAACCGATCTAGGGTCTTGACTTCTTGAGCCTCTAAAGGACGCAATTATTATCTGATTTGACTTTCAACAACTGTGCTAAGAATAGTTTAAATCGGTCTATAACCTATGGCTGGCATGTAAACAGATCTGGGGTCTTGACTTCTTGAGCCACTAGAGGGCGCAATTATTATTCGATTTAGCAGAAATTTTGCACGTGGTGTTTTGGTATCACTTCAAACAACTGTGCTAAGTATAGCTGGTATAGCTGTCATATAAACCGATCTTGGATCTTGACTTCTTAAGACGCTGGAGGGCGCAATTCTTATCCGATTTGGTTGAAATTTTGCATGAGGTGTTTTGTCATGACTTGCCATAACTGTGCTTAGTATGGTGCATAATCTGATGTAGCTTCCATATAAACCAATCTGGGGTCTTGACTTCTTGAGCCTGTAGAGGGCACAATTGTCATCCGATTTGGCAAAAATATTGTACAACGGCTTCTTTGTTTGCCTAAAAAGAGATACCGCGCATAGAACTCGACAAATGCGATCCATGGTGGAGGGTATATAAGATTCGGCCCGGCCGAACCTAGCACGCTCTTACTTGTTAAGAGTTTTTTGCTCGACGGTTAAAACAAAGATCTCTTTTATTTGAACCGTTGAGTGGAGTCGTAGGGACCCTAACTTTCGAAGGAGTAAGGCAAAGTGCTCACATTTTTAAACAAATACTTCCTATAAGTGTTGGTATAAGGAAGCCACCATAGCATAGAGATTACCATGTCCTCATATGATGCTGATCGCCGGGGTTCGAATTCTGAGGACAACTTCAAAAAAATGTTCAATAGTGGTTATCTCCTCCTTATACTGACGACATGAGGTACTATACATTTCATAGAAGCTTTGTAAAAAACTTCTTTCCAAAGAGGTGTCGCATTGGGACATGTCGCTCGCATTCGGTTATAAAAAGGAGGTCCCTTATAATTGAGCTTTGCCCATGTTCCTTAACGGAATTTTCATGGGCAAATTTGTGTTATATATTAGGATGGATCGGCTATGAATGTAAATCGGTTGATGGTGTGTATCGCATAAAAATCTATATCTTGATTTTACTTCTTGAGGATGCAAATTTGATCCAATTTGGTCAACCACTAGATAGCTTCCATATAAACCGATCTCCCGTTTCAACTTCTGGAGCTTCTGGAGGATGCAATTGCTAATTGAATGCTGAAATTTTACATGTGGAATTTTGTTATGACTTCCAAAAGCCATGATAGGTACTGTTCATATCTGTCTATAACTTGATAGTACTCTTATACAACCAGATCTTCTTTGATTTGGAAATCATTCAATGCGTTCTAATGCAATAGGTGGGGGATTTAAAAGATTCGGCGATTTTACTTATTCGTCTATAACCTCAGCCATTGATTCTTCTATCCTCTTACTGGATTTGGGTGAACTGGTAGTTTGGTGGAACAGCAATCACAAAAACATGGTTCACGTTTTCAATGTTCACCCCTATGGTCCTCACTAATCACACCAAATGAGGCCTCATAGGCCAATCATCACTTTTCTGCCATGGAATCTCTCCTGCCGCTCCAGTTTCAGATTCTACGGTATTTAAGTAAAATGCGCGTTGTTAGTGCTTTATCCTGGGCACACTTCCGTGAGGACTATGTCTTATCGCCAATATTTTGTTCTTATTCGCTATTCGCAAGAGTGTTATCATTTGGCACAAAGTAGAGACAATTCGGGGATGACAGCTTTTGAAATCTATTGGCCTTCCTTTGATCTGATAAACCCACTTTGCTTTCATAGTGCAACTAAATGTAGATTTAGTTTGTCCACGAGAGTATTGTAAAATGTTTGGTATTCACCCACAAAAATTCATCGAATCGATGATTTATAAACTAGCAAGCGACGAAATATCCTACAAGGACTTGTTACGCTTTGCTTGCGTGCACATCCAAAAAAAAAGAAAAAAAACAAACAGCCGATTTACCGACTGGCCCATGGAGATTTTGCTATGCTTCGCCGCTTTGCCAGCACATAAATCTTTGTGGCGCGTTGGCCACAACGGATAAATATGCGAAAATGCTGGTGAGAAAAAAAGAACTATGGCGCCGAAAGTCATATCAAAAACACACATTTCTTTTCTTGACCACTGAACATTTCGGCACAAACATGCAAAGCCTGAGATTTTCTTAAATGAAAGAACTCTATGTGGTATATGCGGAGCAACAAATAGGCTTTTATTATGGCGTTTGCTGCGTTATCTCTGGCGGCAAACAAACGAAATAACTCCCCGACAGGACTATTTGCTCTCCGACTCAAGAGATTGTGAATATAGGCGGTGGTAATGTCAAACTGTGTTTCACAGTCTTTACACCTATGTCGTGAAATCAAGTGTAAGTCATTTTGTCGTATTTAAGGTTCAGAGGTTTCATTTCATTTTTGCCTCTAGCTATATTCAATATACAGCGGTCAAAAAAAGTATTCATCATTAGCAAAATTGATAATAAATTCACTTATTTTGGGTAATTGAAGAAAATTTAAAGTAAACAAATAATGCAGTTTTATGCAATAGTTTATTTTTCGTAATATGTTTTAAAATAAATTCAAAAAATAAATTTAATTAGCGCAAAAAATGCAATTTTATATAATAACACCAAAAACAGAACAAAAAAAGTATTCATCATTGATGTGCTATCATCAAAGTCAAATTCAAATATTATTTGGGAATCCCCCTTTTCTGTTTTATTTAGTAAAGGAGGCTTTGCCCTTGACAGCAAATATTTAATTTCATTGAAAATATAGTTTTTGTCAAAATAGGTCGTAAGCAAAACGAGGTTTCTGATGAGGTAAAAGTTTTGATAATAAAACACCACAGGAATGGTTTAACTCAAAAAACTATCAGTGAAATATTAAATAGACCACGATCTACTATACAATCCATCATCAGAAAGTGGACAGAAACGAAAACTGTTGACAATAAACCAAGATCTGGTCGACCAAAAGCACTTTCAGTTGGAGATGTGCGTTGGCTAGTGCGGCAAGTTCAGAAAACTCCGAAGACAAATGCGACCATTCTTCGTAAAAACACTATGGAATATTTAGGGAAGGAAGTTACTACACAAACAATTCGAAATACACTCAAAAGGCATAGTTACAGAGGAAGAACTGCACGTAAGAAGCCCTTTATAAATAAAATAAACCGAGTGAAAAGGCTAAACTTCGCAAAAATGTATGTAAAACAGCCCGAATCATTTTGGAAAACAGTCATTTTTGCAGACGAGAGCAAGTTTAATCTTTTTGGGTGCGATGGAAAGGTCATAGTGTACAGAAAACCAAATACAGAGCTTGAAGAACGAAACACAGTTGCTACTGTAAAACATGGTGGAGGTGGTTTAATGGTTTGGGGGTGTATGGCGGCTTCAGGAGCGGAAAATCTTGAAATTATTAATGGAGTAATGGATCATAAGTATTGCATTGACATTTTAAAGAGGAATTTAAAAGATAGTGCTGTAAAACTTGGGCTTGGTAATAACTTTCAATATTATCAAGGTAATGACCCCAAACATTCTGCTTTAAATACCAAGATGTGGATGCTGTATAACTGCCCCAAAGTCATTAAAACTCCTCCTCAAAGTCCCGACTTGAACCCAATTGAACATCTTTGGGAACATCTCGAACGCAAATTGAGAACGCGCAATTTTTCGAGCAAGAGTCAAATGCAACAGGTGATAATGGAGGAATGGACTAATATAGACCAAAATATAACCGCTAAATTAGTCCAATCGATGTCAAACCGTTTAAAAGAAGTTATAAGACGCGGTGGTCGAATAACAAAGTATTAATTTTTTTAAATTATGTTATTTATTTTTTTGTTTTTTTGCAATGATGAATACTTTTTTTGTTTAATTTTTTGTGTTCAGCTGTAAAATGGCCCTTTTTGTTCCAATAAATACTATTTTTCTCTTTAAAAACAATGAAATTGTGTACATGTATATCACACAAGCACTACTGCATCATTAGTTTAATATGTTTTTATTCCAATTGTCTTTTGTAGACTTATTAAAAAAAAAACATTGAATGATGAATACTTTTTTTGACCGCTGTAAGCATTTAAATTCAGCGATTTAATATAAATACCACAGGAATTTGATTGCGAGCCTTCATTATTTTTGGATTTATCCTTTCAGCAATCTCTTTAACAAACACCTCAAAGTAGGTGGTCTCACGTTATTCATTCATTGCTCTCTTCGCTGGCCACATCCTCGCATATTCTGTTTGCATTTTTCGATGTTTGCTTAAAAAACAATATTCATAACCACAAAAAATACGTGCCAGAAATCCTTGGAAATCGTAACAAACATCCATCCTTCATCGACCAGACAGCAACCAGCGACCAAGTTCATATGGACTAGAATACCACATAGTCTGCCGGAAGTACTTCATGTGATTGCACTTCATTGTATTTGAATGTATACTCTTTTTTATAATACTGAAATATTCCTGATCTATTTGGATGAATGTGAATTGAGGTTTCAAGGCTAAAACACATTAAGTTCGGCGGCACCGAACTATAAATGCCCGCCTCCTATGATTGTAGACTGATCGAAAAGTAGTCCCAATGTAGTAGTAAACCTTAATATTTATGAATCTCATTACTGGTTGTTCAGACCTTAGTTGCTGGTTGAAGCTGCTTCTGCACAGAAAATGAGCCTCTTTGTGGGAAGTGATGCTGATGCTAGCCACATCATCGGATATTGGGAAGTTCGGATATCAACGAAATGGGATGCATTTTGCTTATCGAATACATTATAAATAGTATAGCGATAAAGGAAATAAACCGGCCTTTAGTACCAGAAGCCGGCACAAGGTGCTAGATGTGACCTTTGTATTACAGAATATTATCGGAGTCATCTGTGACTGGGAAGTGTTGGATGAACACAGCTTCTCTGATCATCTTTAATTGGCTTCAGCCTTGGAGAAAATACTGCAGAGTGGTCTTTCGGCTAAACAGAAGAAAGGCGGATTGTGATAAATTTTGACATACATTCTGAACCACAGTCCCCTCTAGAGCTCAAAAGCAAGTGGAAACTGTGGAGGGCATTGACTATGGTCTGCATGTCCTAGGTCGTAGAACTGATTGATCTAAGGAAGGGTGGCACATCAAGGGCACAGCACGTCTACAAAGTTGAGCTAAGGAAATGCAAGTGCGAGTTGAAAAAGTTTCGATTCATCTTAATCGCATTTTAGCATTTTCGCCTATGATGTCGAAGGCCTGGGTTCCAATCCCGTCGTGAACATTGGAAAACATTTGCAACGGCGATTTTCCCCTAAACTAATGCTGTCATAATAAAGAGTAGGACATCCAGCAAACTGCTCAAATACAAGCAGCATGCCAATGTCAAGGGAAGGTCGCTGGAGACTGCCCTGCACAAGATTGTGCATAAAATAGACGAATCCTTCGATGCCAAACCGTACGCACTGGCGATATGCATTGAAACAAAGGGGCTCTTAACAATGTGCGGAACGACACACTGATCCAATCCTAAGACCAATACCGCGTGGACCCGGTCCTAAGAGACTGGATACACCATATGCTAAGAAACAGGTGGACAAATTGTGTGTCTCATGTCATAAATATAAGGGAGAAAGTGGCACAGAGCACGCCACATGACGGCATTTTATCGCCACTCTCATGGGTGACCACCATAAATGACCTATTACGGATGCTGGCTGAGGAAAGATTTGCGTAGCAGACGATGTTATAATACTTCTTAGGAGTAAGGATCCGAACCAGCTATGCAGAAGGGCCGAAAGGGACATGCATATGGCTTTTGACTGGGTTACACCCAGAGGTCTCAATGTTAACCCAGAAAACACTGAAATATGCTTGTTCACGAGGAAAACTAATGTGAGCCAATTTAACGTACCACGTTTCCTCAATAATACGATTTCGATACCTTACAAGGACAAATAATCAGGTGTGATCTTGGACAGGAAACTGAATTAGAAGTGTCACATTCAGGACCATGCTGAGAAGGCTCACAGATGTTGGGCACTATGTAGACAGGCCGTTGATTCGAAATGGGCCCTGAATCCGAGGATAATTCACTGGCCCTACCGGAGCGTAATTAGACCAATACTTACTTGCGCCTCAGTAGTTTGGTGGACTGCTATGGAGAGAAAGGACCATACAACAGATTCAGAGAACATGTTGTCTTGGCATAGGCGGAGCGATGAGGACCACTCCCACTAGGGCACTGGAGACTATTTTAGATATCCGACCCATTGACATACAGATTAAGTGTAGTGGCTGCTGCGGCTATGAGACTAAAAGCGATGCGAGAGTGAATTGTGGATAGGAGCAACTCCTGCCATCGCGGTAGAAATGAAAACCTGATAGAAAGCCTGGAAGGAAGGGAAGAGGTTTCCGATCAGATACCTGAAATGAACCTTGAGGTCGAGTGGGAGGCACTGCTGCTATCGGCACAGTTTTGGAATGACGGAACCCTAGCATTGCCATCTGGATGATCATGTTACACGGATGGATCAAAGCTAGAGTACAGAGAGGGCCTGGGGGTGTACATTGAGTACCCAGGAACTGAGACATGTTTTAGACTGCCTGACCATAATACGGTCCAGCAGGCGGAGATCCGGGCGATCACGGAATGCGTGAAGTGGTGTAGTGCTAACGCGAGGACGTCAAGTGTGAACATCTTTGCGGAGAGTAAAATTGCCATAAGGGCAACTACAACCAGGATGATAAGGTCACGAACCGTCTTGCAGTGTAAGAAGGAGATTAAAGCCTTCTCTGAGAATGGCAAAACCCGCATCATTTTGTTGCGGGCCATAACGGAATAAGGGGAAGTGAAAGGGCAGACGATTTGAAGGCCAGAGAGCTGCCGTCAATAAACTTGGTTAACCCGAAGCCTTTCGGGTCGACGCAATCCGAGTTAAGGGACATGGTCGACGAAAGCGCATGCAACATTGTAGAATATCGTAACGGTCGGTAGGAAGGGGAAAATCCTATGGGGGTATCCAGATCGTGAGAAGTCGAGGCTATTACTGAAAAGAAGTAAAAGGAGGAGAGTATAGCTTTTGGTATCATGACGAGACTACAAGCTCACTTAAGTAAAATCGCGACGTTGGAGCAATTCCTTTGTCATTGTCCGACTTTCGCGTCTAACCGGCTTGACTTCTTGAACCTCTAGAGGGCGCAATTCTTATCCGATTGGAATGAAATTTTGCACGACGTGTTTTGTTATGATATCCAACAACTGTGCCAAGTGTGATTCAAATCGGTTCATAACCTGATATAGCTGTCATATAAACCGATCTTGGGTCTAGACTTCTTAAGCCTCTAGAGGGCGCAATTCTTATCCGATTGGAATGAAATTTTGCACGACGTGTTTCGTTATAACTTTTAACAATTGTGATAAGTTAGGTTCAAATCGGTCAATAACCTGATATAGCTGCCATACAAAGCGATTTTTTATCTTGACTTCTTGAGCCTCTAGAGGGCGCAATTCTTATCTGATTGGAATGAAATTTTCCACGACGCGTTTTTCTATGATTTTCAACAACTGTTCTAAATTAGGTTTAAATCGCTCGATAACCTGATATATCTACCATATAAACCGATCTGGGATCTTGACTTCTTGAGCCTTTAGAGGTCGCAATTATTATCCAATTTGCCTGAAATTTTGTACAACGGATCCTTTCGTGACCATCAACATACGTCTTTATTATGGTCAGAATCGGTCTATAGACTGATACTATATTTTACTTTTTGAGCCTCTAGAGGGCGCAATTCGTATTCGAATTGGCTGACATTTTACACAGACCTCCAACATATAATTTAATTGTGGTCCGAACCGGACTATATCTTGATATCGCTCTAAAAGCAGAGCAAATATTTTCCTTTATCCTTTTTTTGTCTAAGAAGAGATGCCGGGAAAGGAACTCGACAAATGAGATCCATGGTGGAGGGTATATAAGATTCGGCCCGGCCGAACTTAGGACGCTTTTACTTGTTTTATTTGCGCTCCTCCCTTCTATAGATTCGACTAAAACACTCTTCCTTAAGGCGTTCCCCTTGTCACCCATCTTTTAACTGCACTGTTTCCACCGTAGCGCAGAGGTTAGCATGTCCGCCTCTGACGCTGAACGCCTGGGTTCGAATCCAGGCGAGACCAGAAAAATTTTCAGCGGTGGTTCTCCCCTCCTAATGCTGGCAACATTTGTGAGGTACTATGCCATGTAAAACTTCTCTCCAAAGAGGTGTCGCACTGAGGCATTCGTGCCATTCATACTGTCGCCTCGACCCGTTGTACCGCTTCCTGTAGTGCCGTTTGGGCCGACCTTGGGTGAAAACCATGACATACTGATGACACAGTAATCCTTTATGGTTCTAAGGTTTATTCCTCCCCCTTGGGGATAACGACCACCCTGACCTCTCTCCAAGCTCTTTTATTTAAAGACTTGTTCGGTTATGCAAAATGTGTGCTTGTAAATGGAATACAAGTTACTATTTTGACCTAATTTATTGACATTAGTTAATTCTTTGAAGGAAAAACTTATGGCGCCGCAAAGTACGTTGCAGCATTACTAAAACCTTCAACTGAAAGTTTCAATTTACGATTCACGTCTAGTCATAAAAATATGCGCTAGTTATCAAAATTTTCAATTAAGAAGATCCCCGCACGAAATATCCATAAAAATTTAAATAAATTTCGAAATTTTTACAAATCCTTTTTTCCGGACATTCTATGTGGCTTACTACGAATTATGCATTTTAATGAATTGTAAGCGCAGGCCAGCGAAACAAAGGCATGAAGTCATGAAGGATTTTTATTTTTGTGAGGTTTTTCCCTTTGTTTTTTGTTGTTTTGTTTTGCATTTCAGTTACAACGATTCATTCGGTCAAGACAAGAAGTTTACAACCAACAATTAAGCTTTTGTTTATACGCGAACTCGGGCCATTAGATTCTTCACCCCGATCCCTGTTGCCTGCTGTCTGTTTAAGGACAAAGTTTACTGTGTTTTATTATTGTGCCACAGTTTCACTTAAACACAATCGCAACGCAACACACCAATGAAAGTGCAACGCGAGTGGCATAAACTTTAAAGAGCTATCCAGCCAGCCAGGCAGACAGCGAGTTTTCCGCAGATTCCTATCATCAGTAAACTAAAATAGCTACAATCGCACGCTTACAAACAACCATACATACCAGGGTAGATTTTTTTGAAAGGATCCTTAGCCAAAGTGGAAAAGTCTGCGTAAATTTTTGGCGAATGTGTTTCTTTTTTTCCCCATTGGTTGTTTCTTTTTTCTCGCACTCGCTATGAACGACTTTTGCATGCTCAGCAACTATTTGTTAAGCTAACTACTCGAACTAAATTTTTCGGACTAAAGTACCTCTTGGCCGGTCTCACTCTCCGCACCAATGTGACTTGAACGAGAGAAATGGGTGTGCAAAGTAGATTGCTTTCTCCCCCCCCCCCCCCCCCCCCCCCCCCCCCCCTCCACCGTTGTGTACATTTGTCTTTGGCTCCATTTGAAAGCACATTGCAAGTCTAGTCAATTTTACAGCAATCCCTAAGAGTTTCATCAGTTTACCTATATTTTCATGCATACTTTCAGCTTAAGATGATAGGGTTATGAAAAAAGGATATTTTCTTGTTAAAAAAAAGGCCTCTAACGGTCTGTCATGTTTATTTACTACTTTGGAAATTTTTTCCATAGGGTGTGGAGCTAATTACCATGACGGATTTTAATTTGGAGAAAATTACTAAAAGGCTATTACCTGATTAACGGATCCTTGTGAGAAAAGGACGAAAAGTGTGTTGCTAGCCTCTGTTCTAGTTATCTTCCAGTCTCAAGAGGTGTTCCACAGGGGTCTGTATTGGGTCCACTCCTTTTTTTCCTTATATAGCAATGACCTTCCTGGACAGTTGCGCAACTGTGGTATTCATATGTATGCCGACGACGTACAGCTGTATATGAGCTCCTCGCCGGGGAGGTTGATCGATGGCGTACTTCGACTAAATAATGACTTGGATAGGATAAACACATGGGCAAACGCCAACGGACTACTTTTAAATCCAATAAAGTCAAAGTGCCTTGTAATTGGTAGGAATCGGGTGACAATGCCGCCCAATCTTGATGTGGCAATTGCTGGAGCCCCAATTGAGATTGTTTCATCTGCAAGAAACCTTGGTTTGGAGTTTGATGATAGACTTTCATGGAAGAATCATGTCAGTATGACAGTGGGCAGGACCTACGGCGTTTTACGAAACTTATATATGAGTCGACAGTATACCCCTTTGTCAATAAGAATGCTTTTGGCTAGGACATTTATTCTGCCGAAACTATTATACTCTTGCGAGGTTTTTTACGGTTGTGATGTAACTCATAGGAATAAATTGCACGTGGCCTTTAACGATGTCGTTAGATACATTTTTGGTTTGCGTAGAAGAGACCGGGTATCTGACTTTTCCAGACAAGAATATGGTGTCTCTTTTAACTCGTTCCTTAAGATACGCTTGTTGCAAATGATCCACAAGATAATTTATACCAATGAACCGTCATATCTGGCTTCTGTTTTGCGTTTTGCTAACTCTACAAGAGGTAAACAAGTAATACAAATACGTCATCAATATCGTGTATCTGAACAACAGTTCTTTGTTAATGCTATACGTCTCTGGAATAATCTTCCCAATAGTATTCAAATTATAAGTAATGAACGTCAGTTCAAATCTTTGATTTATAATCATTTTAATTAATTATTTGTTTTGTTTTTTTATAACTATTTTTTTTTAAATTTATTTTATTAGTAACTTTGATTAAATTGTTAAATTTTCTTTAAGTTTCTTTTTCTTCTTTTTTTTTTGTTTTGTTTAAACCTTTTTTTAACTTAAATATTGTATCAGTAACTTTGCTTAAATTGTTAAATATTTTGTACCAATTATTGTTCTATTTAAATGAAAACTTGTTGAACTCATTATATTTATCAATTTACTAACCCATGATTTATATAAGACGCTGTCTTTTGTATGGGTTTTATCATAATAAAATACAAATACAAATACACAAGTCTCTCGTCCATTTTATTGCTCTGCTAATGCCCACACTGTCGTGGCTACTGGCTTGGTAGCTCATTTCTACTTATATCGATATTATATGAAAAAACCGCATGGAATGTAAACAGCTACTGGAACACATATCCCCATTTGCTTGCTGGTTAATAACTTATTCAGGAACTTCCTTCAATCTGGCTGCGCCAACATTTTGTTGACCTACCTATTAGAGACAATTCCGAAGAAGGGTAACCTCACCGAGTGTAAAAATTGGAGGAGGATTTCATAGCTAAACGCAATAAATAAAGTGATGGCATCTCTTCTTCTGCAACATATTTCGCCTGCAATTGACAGCATTTTGAGGAAAGAAGAGGCTAGTTTTCGGCCAAGACGTTCTTTTGCCGACTTAATGTGGTTTACTGAATACGAGAGATCTCTCATAATCAGTAAAGTAGAACAACAACAGTGCAAAGCCATTTTAAACAGAAAAATTACGCATAAGTGCTGGATACCTACTTGGTGATTATGACGCATATGTGCTGTGCATTGTTTACGATAACGATAACCCTTTTAACTATGTCATAAAACGCATGTGCGCTGTTTGTGCTTAACCCTCTCATGCCCGAATTTAAATGCACGGGCCTTAAAATTTTTTTATGCACTATATATGTTAGTCTTGACTCACACATGAACTGATAAAAAATTCAAAGGCCATGGTATCCTGGTTCATCGGTTACGGGATGTTGCCTATGGGCAATATTAGTAAATTTCAAGAAAACATGTATATTTTTTTAATTTTTTTATTGAAATTCAACTATGAAAAGATACAAAACGTTTTTTTTTTTTTTTGTTGATTACAGCACAAATATACGTTGCATTTACTACACTATTACGTTATGTTACATTCAGAAGTGGGAGAATGTATGGAAATTGTCCAGTAATAAAACACAGCCCTTATCTCGATTTCTCGTACGTTTGGGGTTATGTTAAAACGATGCGGTATTAACCAATGTAAAACAAGTAAAATCGGCTAAGTTCGAGCGTGCCGAATCTTGAGAACCCACCACCATGGATTCTGGTAAAATATGGGAGCTTTATCTGGTTATAGACCGATTTGGACCATACTTGACACAGTTGTTGAAAGCCATAACAGAAAAATATATGCAAAATTTCAGCCAAATCGGATAAATATCGGTGCTTGTAAGGGCTCAAAAAGTGAAATCGGAAGATCGGTTTATATGGGAGCTATATCAGGTTATAGACCGATTAAAACTATACTTGGCAAAGTTGTTGGAAGTTATAACAGAACACTATGTGTAAAATTTCAGTCAAATCGGATGAAAATTTAGGCTTCAAGGGGCTCAAGAACTCAAACCAGGAGATCGGTTTATATGGGAGCTATATCAGGTTATTGGCCGATTTGAACCGTGTTCGGCGCAGTTGTTCAAAGTCATAACAGAACACCATGTGAAAAATTTCAGCCAAATCGAACGAAAATTACGGTTTCCAGAGGCTGAAGAAATAAAATCGGGAGATCGGTTTATATGGGAGCTATATCAGGTTATTGACCGATGATTTGGACCCTACTTGGCACAGTTGTTGGAAGCCATATCAGAACATTTTGTGCGAATTTTTAACCAGATCGGGAAAAAGTGCGGCTTCCAGGGGCTCAAGAAGTCAAATCGGGAGATCGGTTAATATGGGAGCTACATTTAAATCTGAACCGATAGGGCACATTTACAATCCCCAACGAGCGACATCAATATTAAGTATTTGTGCAAAATTTCAAGCGACTAGCTTTACATGTTCGACCGCTATAGTGATTTCGACAGACGGACGGACATGGCTATATCGACTTAGAACCTTTAGACGATCAGGAATATACACACTCTAAGACGAGTATTTCGAGGTCGTACAAACGGAATGACTAGATTAGTGTTCCCCCATTCTATGATGGTGGATATGAAAATGTTTGGTCTGACCAACCTTATTGTAATTTTTTATATTTCTCTTATATTTACTTCATATAACCAAATACCCACATCAAAGAGTTTTCTAGCATGCGTTTACACATCGCAATAGACGCTCTTTGGTCTGCGTTAAATACGTCTTTTGCTGTATACGAATTACTAAAATCAGCTTTTTATACCCTCCACCATAGGATGCAATGTAAACCGATCTTGGGTCTTGATTTCTTGAGCCTCTAGAGTGCGCAATTCGTATCCGATTGGAATGATTTTTTGCACGACGTGTTTTGTGATGATATCCAACAACTGCACCAAGTATGGTTCAAATCGGTCCATAACCTGATATAGCTGTAATATAATCCGATCTTGGGTCTTGTCTTCTTGAGCCTCTAGAATGTGCAATTCTTATCCGATTTGAATAAAATTTGCCACGACATGCTTTGTTATGATATCCAACAACTGTGCCAAGTATGGTTCAAATCGGTCCATAACCTGATATATAAACCGATCTTGTGTCTTGACTTCTTGAGCCTCTAGAGGGCACAATTCTTATCCGATTTGAATGCATTTTGGCACGTAGATTTTGTTATGATATCCAACAACTGTGCCAAGTATGGTTCAAATCGGTCCATAACCTGATATAACTGTCATATAAACAGATATGGGGACTTGACTTCTTGAGCTTCTAGAGGGCGCCATTCCTATCCGATTTGGCTGAAATTTTGCATGTCGTATTTTATTCGTACTTTGAACTACTGTGTCAAATAAGGTTCAAATCTGTTCATAATCTGATATAGCTGTCATATAAACCGATCTGGGATCTTGATTTCTTGAGCCTGTAGAGGTCGTAATTATTATCCGATTTGTCTGAAATTTTGTACGACGGATTCTCTCATGACCATCAACATACGTATTTATTATGGTCCGAATCGGTCTATAGCCCGATACAGCTCCCATATAAATCGATCTCTCTATTTTACTTCTTGAGCCCCCAAAGGTCGCAATTCTTATTCGAATTGGCTGGCATTTTACACAAGTCTCCAACATATAATTTAATTGTGATCCAAACCGGACCATATCTTCATGCCGCTCTAAAAGCAGAGCAAATCTTTTCTTATATCCTGTTTTGCCAAAAAGAGATGCTGGGAAAAGAACTCGACAAATGCGATACATGGTGGAGGGTATATAAGATTCGGCCCGGCCGCACTTAGCACGCTTTTACTTGTTTATGTTATTGCCAACATTCATTTTAGTGAAAAAGGTCAATAACACATACTCCACTCCACCTTAATGCTGCATAATATGTTAACCAAATATGATTTAGAGTACAAATTGCCTTTTGGAATACCCCTTTTTTGGGTTTTCCTAATGCAAATATTACATTTACATTCAAATTGTTAAAGTCAAATGTGTTGGTGACTTCTATGCGACTCTTACCATGCACACACACAATCATAGTCTAGATTTGGCCGCAGTGAATAAAGTTAGAATTAGAAGGACCACTTGCGATCAACAACATCCACAGACCTGACCAAAACAAAGACCAAAACTTTTGTTCTTCTTTTGTTAGATTTAAAGGCGCGTTCGTCTGGGAAACGTTTTTGTGTCTTGTTTTGTTGTCGTTAAATTTGTTGCTGCATAAATTGTAACAAAACCAAATAAAACAACTACAATGTGTTGTTGGCAGAAGGACGCACAAGTGATAGAATTTAACGAACTAAATACCGGTTAAGTGTTATCGCCACCTACCACAGATAACTGCAAGTGGGCCAGTCAATATTAGAGTCTTCTGTGGGAATTTGTGGTAGATTTCAATGTTTTCAATTTAAGGTATAAAAAGAGCAGAAATTACAATTGAATGAATAAAATGACGCAGTTATTATCGTAGCAGTATGTTGAACACTGAGGCGGCAGCCCTTGCCGATGGAGGATCTCAACGCGTCAATTCGGTACGTACAACCGGCTGCCATGGGATTGCAGTAAAAATAGTTAGTTTTGCTTTACCAGTCGTTGTCGATTTAATAGTAAATCCTGCTAAAACAGAAGTTGTTCTTGTATGCAGGACTTACAAAGTACTTATTGTGACACCTGTGTATTTGAGATGATAGAATGTCCCATTTATTGAAAGCGCAAAATACCTGGGTGGGTGTTTTGCTGGACAGAAAATCCAATTTCATATCCAACATTTTGAAAAGGGCAAGAAAGACAACTCTTGCCCTATACACCTGCAAAAGACCCATTGGCAATAGTTATGGTTTAGACCGCGTGTCATGCATTGGGTATATAATGCAGTTGTCAGACCTATAATACTATATGATGTTGTGGTCAAGCTTCAAAAGTTCACCAACTGATCAATACTTAACCGGATCCAAAGGATGGTTTGCTGGTGCATCACAGCCGTACTGAGGACGACACCATCTGATGCACTGAATTTAATGCAACATCTTACGCCTCTGGACATTGTGGCTAGACAAATTGTCGCGACTACGGACACTGTGTTATTCTTGATGCAATATCCGATATTCCAGACAGATATTCCAGATATTCTGTTCTATACGGATGGTTCCAAACTTAACGACCTGGTGTCCTTTGGAGTGTACTCTGAGGATATAGAACTGGTTATATTGAAAAGGTTACCCGACCACTGCCGCGTGTATCCAGGGGAGACCCTTGCAATTAAGGAAGTGGTGAAATGGCTAAGATATTCTCCTTTCAGACAGCCAGGCAGCCATTAAATCCCTGGAGAACGTATTTCGGAACACAAAAACAGCCCTCGACTGACTCAGATCTTTCAACGAGATGGCTGAACAATTCAAAATTCACCTGTTCTGGGTGCCGGGCCACAGACATATCCCAGGGAATGGTAAAACGGACGAGCTTGCGAGACTAGGAACTACCCTACACTTCCAGGGATACTGGATTCTGTGGGTATGCCTCTAAATGAATGATAGATGATCACAAAGAGGGGGCTGTAAGTATTCCAAAACTATGAGGCCTAATCTAGGCTTGAAAAAGTCTACTGCTTTGCTGTCATTGGATTCTTCCTCGACGTCCTCAAAGCTTCTGAAAAAGTCGCTACTTGCAACCTTCAGACTGTCAGCATGTTTACCTATCAGACAGTGACCTGTCGTGACAGACACAATGACTGAAACGTCTTAAGTTCTTAGTTCTTAATCTCGCAAGCTCGTCTGCTCTACTATTGTACTTCCTGGGTTATCTCCTTGGCATAGAGCTGGCAAAATATCGATAGCACTTTCGATATTTGATTTTTTTGACAGAATATCGATTGATATTTTTCCGATGGATACTATCGCAAAGTAAGGAATTCTACACTGAATGTTTTCTTTCAGATACATTGCTCCTATAGAGGGCGCAATTTTCATCCGATTAGGTCAACATTTTGTACAATGATTTCTCTTATGACTTCCAACTAACTTTATTAACCTGGGGTTTGTTTGGCCTGTGCATTGATATTGCTTCTATATAAATCGATCTCCTGATTTTTACTTCTCATTTTCGTTTGAAATATAGGTAATGGGAAATTTACGATACTATCGATATTTATTATTGAAACTATCGAAAACACCGAATGTTGCGACTAACGATACTTTTCCAGCTCTACCTTGGCACCTAGAATAGGTGAGTTTAGCCGTCTATTATGAAACCATCCGTATAGAAGTCTATGTAACTTCTGTTACCAGGGCTATTGTAGTTCCAATCGGTTGTACCAGTAATAGTGGTACAGTACTTTTTATCAAAAGGAGGCTCCGGCAATATGGAATCCACACTGCCTGGAACATCGACCATTGTATCAAGGATAACACGGTGTCCGTAGCCGCCGCATGACTAAAGAAAAAGTTCCCTTAGTCTCACAGCAGTGGGCGCAGCAATTTGTCTAGTCACAATGTCCAGAAGTATTAGGTGTGGCATTAATTTCAATGCATCAGATGGTGTCGTCCCCAGTGCGGCTGTGATGCACAAACAAAAAAACAGCATTATAGGTCTGAAGACTGCAGTATATACTAACTTTTGGCAATGGCTCCCTTACAGGTGTATGGGACAAGATGTTTAATTTCCCGCCCAGCAAAAGTCTCAGGTAATTTGCGCGTTCAGTAAACGGAACATTGTCTCCTTCCAAGGAGACAGATGCCACTATAGGTAACTGGGGATTGCTGGTGTCGCTATAGGAACTGGGGCAAACTTCTCACATATCACTGAGTATTGTCCTATTCAATGTCCAGAAGTATTAGGTGTGGCATTAATTTCAATGCATCAGATGGTGTCGTCCCCAGTGCGGCTGTGATGCACAAACAAAAAAACAGCATTATAGGTCTGAAGACTGCAGTATATACTAACTTTTGGCAATGGCTCCCTTACAGGTGTATAGGACAAGAAGTTTAATTTCCCGCCCAGCAAAAGTCTCAGGTAATTTGCGCGTTCAGTAAACGGAACATTGTCTCCTTCCAAGGAGACAGATGCCACTATAGGTAACTGGGGATTGCTGGTGTCGCTATAGGAACTGGGGCAAACTTCTCACATATCACTGAGTATTGTCCTATTCAATGTCCAGAAGTATTAGGTGTGGCATTAATTTCAATGCATCAGATGGTGTCGTCCCCAGTGCGGCTGTGATGCACAAACAAAAAAACAGCATTATAGGTCTGAAGACTGCAGTATATACTAACTTTTGGCAATGGCTCCCTTACAGGTGTATAGGACAAGAAGTTTAATTTCCCGCCCAGCAAAAGTCTCAGGTAATTTGCGCGTTCAGTAAACGGAACATTGTCTCCTTCCAAGGAGACAGATGCCACTATAGGTAACTGGGGATTGCTGGTGTCGCTATAGGAACTGGGGCAAACTTCTCACATATCACTGAGTATTGTCCTATTCAAATTTTAAGCTCAATAGTAAGGGGCCTCCATGCAAAAGTGTATAGATCTTAATGGGGAACCTTTTGAAAAACAATAAAAAGATTTTCGATGATTAATATTTGTTTTTGTTCTCTAATTCGGAAATGAGAAGTTAGAGTGATTAAAGCAGTCAAATTCCTTCGAGTTGTCCTGTGAGATAAGAACTCCAATCTCATTGTTGTCAAGGCCTACACGTAGAGTTTCAACCACATACATGAGGACAGTGAGGCAGCTATGATTTGGCCTAACTCCGGATTGTCGAGTTGCCAAGAGGTTTTTGTCGTTCAGATAGCATTGCATTTGGATGTACGTTTTTCAAAGACATGTATGGTAAGATTGCTATAGATCGACACTCTTCATCATTTTTGGGAATCGGAATGACTTTTGCGACTTTCCGTGCCGTTGGGAATCTATTGCTTACTATCGCATGATTGAAATATGTGTTACATAAATAATGTATCATGACTTTTTTTTTTTGTAACAATTTAATTGTCCCTTCACAAAAGCTCACAAACAGTGTTTTATGACATTCGATCCAATTTGTGTGTGTTAACTTCACTACTGTGGCCAAAAATAGAGAATTTTCTGTAAACCAATTTTCATCGACCAACGCTAAAAAGCCATTAAATGGTATTCCTCGGCTGCGGCCAGCGATGATAGTGAATTAAAACGAAAATGTACACACAAATCAGTCTATAATTTGGCATTGTAAAAAAGTATCTGAAATCAAATTACCTTCTACTAATTTAATGACTGAAAATCTCACAAATATCAAGCGGGTAACACAAAAACGAAAAAAAGGAAAAATAAGTAAAACCCAAAAAAAAGTTCGGCCAATGTTGTTGAACTTTGTGTACCTGCTATCATTGCTGTGAATATTGGTGGTGCAACATATATAATCTCATGATAACTACAAGTATATATAAGAGTAGTTAAAACGAAGGAAACTGATTGTTCATGGTGTTGTATCTATGCTGTCGGCTGTTAGGTCCCATAGGGAGCACATTGGTCTACATTATCACACTGAGCATTTTGAGTGTCAAACTAAATTTAAGGAGAAAAATGTACTCTAATACCAAAGGCCTATTTCGTCCCGAAGACCTTCATATCTTCAATTCATATATTATATTTGTATACTAAATCCTACGAATAAGGAAAAATCTTAAATTTGGGCAAACTTTGTTATATGAACTAGATACTTGGTCCCCTATATTAATATCACATTAGTACTCTACTGTTAAACGCCTTTCATTAGAGTTCCATAATGTACCTAGCGACCTGCATTTCCTATTGGGGATTATTCGGGGTGCGGCGGCTCCCCACATTAGACCAAAATTGTATTTAAGATTGGAAATCTGTTCTTAAATACTCTTCACTTGATACCCATATTGTCCCAATAGTGTTACATGTTCATTTAGGCGGTTTTGTGGGTGGGCCGCTTCCTCAGCTTATTCGAATCCAAAGTTGTGTACCGGCATCATGTTTTTCGGTTATCACAAAAGTTCAGACGAAATTTCGTTCACTAGAAATATCTTAAGCTTTCTGACGTTTCTTTTCCTGTGTAAGGTTGGATTTTAGTGGCAGTCTGCAAGTAGACTTAAACTATAAAATAGTCGATTGTGGTACCACAGGAGCAGGAGAAGGACCATAACTTCTAGTTTCCTCAGTCAGATCGCTTTTTAAAAGTGATCATGGTCGCAAATGTCCCTCCACCGCTTCTGCAAATATTGCTGCTTTCTACCTTTAGTCTTTTAGCATTTGTTGTTGAAGCAGTGTGTGTTAAGTTCTATCTTTCGCCTACTTGGTTCTGTTGAATATCCAGACCCAAGAACTCTGCGAATAGGGTGGGTTGCGCCCAGAGGAATCTGGGCCTGAGTCGAGTGGGTCTGGCTGCGTTTAACAAGTGCCGTTTGGTCCTAGGCCAAAATCTGGACACACATCCTGCCTGTTGGCATTAATCCTTGCCCTGTAGAAGTTGAGGCGGCTATATGTGCCGGATCGTAATTGAGTCAGAATTACTATGGTTTGCCGAAGGAGGTCAATTTCTTTAGCTGCAAGGACCAAATTCCCTCGGTAGCTTTACAACGCATCTGCTAATAAATCTGCATGATATTCGTCCACACATTTTTTTGATATGCCGCTTGATCTAGATGTTCTCTCTTGTAGCGTATATCATGAAGATCCACCTTAAGGCTTCTGGGTGGTGGATACCTCACAAGATGATGATTTCAAGTGACTTGAAAACCTTGTGTCTACTTTTGACATTATCGCAAGTTGCAGTGCCATTTGAGAAGAATATAAAGAGTAACATCAAGTATTTTGTAACACTTGATGGTCGGAATCGCTACTCCATGGTCTCATTTCATCACATTCACCTTATTCACCTCATGTGGCTTATGAACATGGTGGCTGAGGATTTGGTGGCGAATATCTTCAAATCTCTTGCAGCGAAATAAGCGGCAATTTCGTTGAGGTAGACATTTAACCTATCGCAGATGTCAACAATGGGTGAGGGGCCTGATACCATGATTGTACAATCGTCCGCATCTGATACGATCTCTATGTAGCGGGGGGGACGTATTGGCGATATCCTCAAATAGTTAAGCAAGTGTGACCACATCGAATGCTTTCGATAGATCCAGTGCCAAGAGAACCGTTATAACATGACCTGAGCTAGTTAAAGCCACGGCAAATTTGTGCGGTGTTGACATGCAAATCTGTTGTCATACTATGCAGTCTTCGAAATCTATGCTGGTGCTCGTCGAATGTTTTTTCTGCAACGAGGCTCGGGAGTAGAAGTCCCTCAAGCACCTTAGTCAGATAAGGGAGATCGGTCTATACGACTCCCTCTTGCTCGGGTCCTTTCCAGCGGGATCGCTCTATCCGTCTTCCAGACAGCGGGTGCTATAAGAGAACTCAATGACAGGTTGAGGAGGTAGAGATTCCATTCAGGCCTAATCCCTTTGATGACTTGGTGCCTCGGATGACATTTGTTATTTTGTCCACGGTAATTTGTGATGACTGTCCATCGACTCGTACACAATGAATACGACGAATGGCTCTCCTCCTAGCCTTGGCGCTCTCCGAATGCTCAGTAAATTGACGGTTGAACAACCTGGCGTATCTCTTCGGATCAGTCAGAGTTACGACGCCAAAAGTGGCTGAGGTCCTGTCATCCCTTCTTTCGGAGATCGAGAGTGACTTATCAGTAGACCACAGCTTGCTTAAACCGGTGCCTACGTTACATTGCTTCATTGACTACCCTCCTTGCATCTGGATCCAGCTCGCTGATTTAGGGATTAGTGGGTTCCGTGCAAAGAATCTCGTCACAATCATCTGCGAGTACGACTGCCTGCGCCGGAAAATTGGGCTCAAATGGGGTAATCGACCGGCAGGTATAATCTGAGCGGCTGCAGGGTTAATGATGCCTCTGGTTTCCCTCAGCAACCAGAACATTTGAGTGGGGTTGTCAGTTGACTCTTTCTCTGAAGCCAACCCAATCGGCTTTCTTCTTATTTATAAACATCCGGCGCTTAGAGGATATAAGGTGAGGTGATCGGTCGATGGCGAGAATTATGGGGAGGTGATCTGATCCCAAAGAAATGACCGCTTGCAAGGATACATCACTCAGAAGATTAGGGAGATCAGCATGTTTTCCAATCAGACAGTGACTTGTCATGGCGGACACTTCTGTTCTAATCAACGACAGTACATACATAGATCTCTACAAGTTTATATTAAGCCACATAATCTTGGAGCGTTCATATCCCACAACTTGTGACCATCTGTCGTTTTTTGCCCTTTGGGCCATATCTCAAAGATTAAGATTATAAGTTTACTAGTCCCCAGAAGCATATCTACAAATTGCAGTTCCCCGGGAATGTGTTATTGAAAACTTCCCAAAATGTGTTTAATCGTATATGAATCATTACTCCTATAAGATATTGGATCGTTGCTGATTCCACTGCCCTGGATGATAAAAGCCTTCCATTCTTCGCATATTTGGAGAATCGATTAAAGAAAAAATTTTCATTTCGAATTAAGATCAATTTACAGGGGGGAAATTTGTCGTAGTATAGATTATTTATCATATTGTTCGGCTGTTGTTAAAACCTGAAGTTCGGGTGATTTCTTGGACAAGATACATTGCGAATCAATATGTCGTGCTGTTGTTAATATTTCAAATTGTTTCCAAAGCAGTAATAAATTGAATATACCTTCCATCATATGGTAGCCGATGCGTGTTTAGGGCATGTCCTGAACTTTGGCCGAGTCATGGACGGTGTCCAATAGATCAGGGCTGGTGACAAGGCCTTTAATAGAATTAAGAATACTGCACGATTGTGTATGTTAAACTTTATTATGCTATTAAAATAAAACTGTGTATGCCGTCTTGGTTCTCTGCAAATGGCTGTGCGAGAAAAAAAGACGGAAGAGAGAGCAGAAATTTTACTATGCTGTACAGTGCAGACAAGTCCTACATAGTAAATATTTCAGTCATTCAAACATGCCTTTCGCACATTCACTCAGGCATGTTTGCTACTCACAGAGTGTGCTGAAATTTTGAGTGTATATGTATGAGTGTTTGTTATATTTTATTACTGGGCTATTAAAAAGAAATTTCTGGTGTTGGTTTGTTTATTTTTCTTCTGCAATGTTGACCTTTGTTTCCATTCACAATTTTCCCCCAATAACAACATTGTACCATTGACCAAAGAACTGGAAATTTTGAGGACCCTCATACTCACTTACTTAGGGCCATAAAAATATGACACAAGTTGTCGTCCGTCTGGGTGAGGAATGGGAGATATCATTAAAAGCTACCCGAATGAAGCCCTTGCTGGCTCACAAACACATTGGAAAGTCAAAAAGAAAACAGCAACTGCTCACGTACGCAGCTTCAATTATTTCCGCATAAACATGGGGTCGGTCGACTACATCATCATGGCACATACCACACTCTACCACATTTTATTACGTGCTGCAATATACAAATTGCCAAAATGTTGGTTAAGCCAAATGGAAAAGGAACACAATTGCACACACTCCCATATCTGGCCATACACAGAAGTTGAACTCAAATACCGAGTGCTATTGTGTGCACTTTCATCGTGTTATGGCATTTGTGTAAATGCATGCAAGAATTGTTACTGGGCATGCCAACGAAAGCGTTCCAATAAACAAAACAAAAGCAACAGCTCGAGCATTTTCAGATTTCCTGTCACAAACACAATTACCCCCATACTCTAGAGTCCCAGTAGTCCATGTCACTAGTTTCAAGCCATGTAAACAGAACTGGTTCCACTATGGTTTTCTTTTAACATGAGCTTGTCCTAGGCAGCAACCACTTGACTCTGGAAGAATTACTTCTACTAATTCTAACAAACTAAATCGTAGTCTTCATGGAAAAGCGGTATTTGTATACCCTCCACCATAGGATGGGGATATACTTATTTCGTCATTCTATTTGTAACATCTCGAAATAAACGTCTGAGGCCCCATTAACTATATATATTCTTGATCGTCATGTCATTTTAAGTCGATCTAGGAGTTAGACTTTACACTTTTTATTAGTGTAGGTCAGTTGGGATTGTAAATGGGCCTAATTGTAAAATTGAGCCTCTAGAGAGCGCAATTTTTACCCGATTTTATTAAAATTTTGCACGCAGTGTTTTGGTATCACTTCCAACAACTACGCTAAGTATGGTTTACATTGGTCCATGTTTTGATATAGCTGCCATATAAACCGATCTTGGTTCTTGACTTCTTGAGCCTCTAGAGGGCGCAATACTTGTCCGATTTTATTGAAATTTTGCACGTAGTGTTCTGTTTGACTTCCAACAACTATCCTAAGTATGATTCAAATCGATCAATGTTTTGATATAGCTGCCAAATAAAACGATCTTGGGTATTGACTTCTTGAGCCTCTAGAGGGCGCAATTCTCGTCCGATTTGACTGAAATTTTGCACGTAGTGTTTTGGTTTCACTTCCAACAACTGTGTTTAGTATGATTCAAATCGGTTCATAATTTGGTATAGCTGTCATATAAACCAATCTTGGATCTTGACTTCCTGAGTCAATAGAGCGCGCATTTCTCATACGCTTTGGCTGAAGGTGTTTTGTTATGACTTCCAATAACTGCGCTTGGTATGGCGCAAATCGGTACATAACCTGATATAAAGGGTGATTTTTTTGAGGTTAGGATTTTCATGCATTAGTATTTGACAGATCACGTGGGATTTCAGACATGGTGTCAAAGAGAAGGATGCTCAGTATGCTTTGACATTTCATCATGAATAGACTTACTAACGAGCAACGCTTGCAAATCATTGAATTTTATTACCAAAATCAGTGTTCGGTTCGAAATGTGTTCAAATTTTGACAAATTTTGTTCAGCGATGAGGCTCATGAAAATCCTAACCTCAAAAAAATCACCCTTTAGCTGCCATATAAACCGATCTGGGATCTTGACTTCTGGAGTCTCTAGAGGGCGCAATTCACCAGAAATTTTGTACAACGGTTTCTCTTATGTCCTTCAACATACGTGTCTAATATGGTCTGAATCGATCAATAGCTTGATACAGCTCCCATATAAATCTATCTCCCGATTTTGCTTCTTGAGCCCCTACAAGGCGCAATTCTTATCTGAATGAACTGAAATATTATACAATGACTTCTACAGTGTTCAGTTTTCATTTATAGTCCGAATCGGACTATAACTTGATATAGCTCCAATAGCATAACAGTTCTTATTCAATATTCTTTGTTTGCCTAAAAAGAGATACTGCGCATAGAACTCGACAAATGCTATCCGTGGTGGAGGGTATATAAGATTCGGCTCGGCCGAACTTAGCACGCTCTTACTTGTTTTCGTTTATTTGTTTTTTTACCCTGCACCACCACTGTGGTATATGGTATTATAACTTAGTGCAAATGTTTGTAACACAAAGAGAGATAGACCCATTGTTAGGTATACCGATCGATTCAGAATCACTTTCTGATTCGATTTAGCTATGCCCGTCTGTCTGTCCTTGTAAATTTGTGTACTATCTGCAGGTCGCAATTTTTATCCGATCGATTTCAAATTTGGCACCGGCAATTTTTTTTTTGCCGTAGAGACAAAGCCTATTGAAACTGGAAAAAATCGGTACCGATTTCGATATAGCTCCTTTATATATTTTTGTGCGATTTTGACTAATATTTCAATAAAGTGGTCGTTTGTTAACCGATTCTATCGATATTTAGCAGGAAGGATTTTCTTTTCCCTCTCGACGTTACTGGTGAATTTTATAGATATCGGATCAGATTTAGATATAGCTCTCACATCTTGCCAACATTTTGTAAAACGCTTTTGTAAATAGAAATCGGTTCAGATTTAGATATAGCTGTCATATATATCTCTCAAAAGTCTATAAAACCCTGTACCACAGTAGTGGTGCAGGGTATAAAAATATTTACTGGATTAGATGATGGTAGCTACTGGTTCTTGGCTGGACATCTGGGGGTTTCCTTGATGCAGTTCAAAATATCCATGGTACAATTGGTCTATTTTTTATTTATTTTTTCGTCGAATATGCATTTTTATATAGTTTATAAACAGCGTTGGCGCTATGTCTGATTTTGACGTTGTTGACTTGCCTTTACAACTTTTTCCCAATGCGAAGTTTAAAAGTTCATCTCGGTATTTCTAGATTGGGGTTGAAGGAAATTTAAAGAATTCCATAGAAGAATTGACCCAGAATGTACCTTTGAGAGCCTAAAAATTTTTAACAACGTATATTTTGCAATTCGTTATTTTAACATTAAAGGCAAACAAATGCCACATTTTTGTCTTTTGCCTTCATCTATCATTGCTTCGCTTTGTGATGCCATCAACGCTCGCCATAAGAAAACCTCTACCTTCCCATACATCAATGTCGCACTCCCTATACATATTGTATGATGAATTCAAGTCAGCTTATAACGATTAATGCCTGGGTTCAAATTTTGGCGAGAATATCAGAAATAAAGGGGGTGAATTTTTAGCTATTATCTTTTGGGCAACACTGGTTTAAACATCTCACTACGTTTCGTGTTTTGTTTCACTGTCAAATATCTTCAGTTTGGGCTATAATTTAACCATGAATCTTCTTACAAACAAACAACGCTTGCAAATTGTTGCATTTTATTATCAAAATGTGTGCTCTATTTAGAAAGTTCATCGCGCGTTTCTTCCATTTAACGACAAAGCTCATTTTTGGCTGAATGGGTTTGTACAATAAATAAGCAGAATTGTCGATTTTGAAGTGAAGATCAGCCAGACGCATTGCAAGAGCTACCAATGCATCCAGAAAAAGTCACAACTTGATGCGGTTTATGGGCTGGTGGCATTGTTGGACCGTACATCTTCAAAGATCGTAACTTAACTTTGAATGGTGAGTGCTACCCCGAGATGACACCCAACTTTTTTTTGCCCAAAATGCACGAGCTTAACTTGCATGACATGTGGTTTTTACAAGACGGTTATGCTATATGCCACACAGCACACGTAACAATGGAGTTATTGGGAGGCGAGTGCGGTGAACATTTTATTTCAATTTGGGGACCGGTCAATTGACCGCCTAGATCGTGCGATTTAACACCTTTGGATTATTTTTGTGTGGCTATGTTTAAGCCCATGTCTATGCAGACGCTTCAATTGGCGCATTGAAGGACAATATTGAAGCAATTATTCGTGTTGGAAAGAGTATGCCAAAATTGGACTAAGCGGATGAATCATTTAAGGCGCAGTTACGGTACTATCGACTCAAATAAAGATTTCATGCATATTTCTGAATTAGATGTTAAATGTTATGATGATAGTATAGAATGTAAACCACCTAGTCGAAATGAGGTAATTGATGCTGTAACTCATCTGAAGAACAACAAGGCAGCAGGTGGCTTTGAGTTGGCAGTTGATCTATTTAAGACAGGATGTAACACTCTTAAAAGGCATGTGCATCAGCACGCCTGCATAATCTGTCTAGAAGAACTCATACCCGATTATTAGACATTCCGCCGAAGCGAATACAGTATTCGCTATACTAGAAAAGAGGCAAGACTGTACGTACCAATTACAAAACAACATTAAAAATATATGCGGTTATTCTGAAGGAGTCTTTTGGGACTTATCATAGTGGTTTTAGAGCTGGTAAATCCACCATAAACTAGATGCACACAAATATTGGAAAGATCAAGTGAAGAAAGGCATCTTGAAACTAGGGGTAATCAAATTATAGGAGTGAAGAAGTTTGAGGCACTTAGAAATCTATTCTAAGTTCAGCTAATGAGTCAAAGATCTTGCAAAACCAAGTAGGTTAGATTTAAATGGCTGTCTGCCAACAGGATCACTTAGACGTTTTCGTTCATTGTGGTACCACTGGAACAGAAGAAGGAAGATGCCTTCTAGTTCCTACCGTTTAACCATAAACAAAGCTTTAAAAGCCCAACAACTTGCGAATATTTATATCGGCTAAATCAGATAGGTTAGGTTAGGTTAGGTTTAAGTGGCAGGCGGTCATTGGACTCATTTAGACGTTTTCGTACACAATGATATCACAGGAACAGAAAAAGAGAGATGCTTTCTAGTTCCTATCATTGAACCAAGGGGTGCGGCCCCAACAGAATCTCTACACTCATGCTGAAGAATTTGGATTTATCTTGAGTCGAGTACCTTACAACTATCCTCAACCTGTTTTTGAGCACTCTTATAATTCCCGATGTCTGGCAAATGGGCAGAGTGATCTCGCTACTGAAGCCTTGCAAGAACCCGAATAAGGGGGAGTCATATAGACCGATCTGCTTTCTCTCACCAGTAGCCAAGACACTTGTGGGACTACTCCTCCCGAGCCTCGTTGGAGAATTACCATTCGCCGAGCATCAAAATGGACTTCGAAGACTGCATAGCACAACAACTGCCTTGCATGCCATCACCACACACATTTGCCGTGACTTTAATCAGCCCAGGCCAAGTTATAGGATGGTTCACGTGGCACGGGACCTATCGAAAGCATTCGACACGGACAGCCATGCCAATCTATTTGAGGATATCGCCAATACGTCCCTCCGGCCGGGTCTGAAATACAGATCTGTCAGAATGCCTCTCTTCGAACTGCGACGGCCATAACTATAATCTGTTTAAGCAATACCTTCTGAGCTGTTATCGCAGAGACCATCCAAATCATCATCTTGTGGATAGGTATCCACCGCCCAGAAACCTTAAAGATCTTCATGATCCAGAGCGTGAGGTTCAGCGCTACAAGAGAAAACCTCTAGATCAAGCAGCATATCAAGCGGCTCTAGACAACATTTATACAGACACTGTAGCAATGGGGGGCGACCACCTCAATTAGATGCAGTCGCCTCAATTCTTATAGAGCAAGGTTGGATGCCAACATGCAGGATGTATGTCCTGATTGTGATCTGGGACCACACGTCACTTGTTTAACTGACCAGCCAAACCCTCTCGTCTCAGGCTTAAATCCCTCTGGATGCACGCCATTTTAGTCGCATAGTTACTGGATCTTGATACTCAATAGAACCAGTAGAAGAAAGATAGCACACAACATACTGCTACAACAACAGCAATAAGCAGTATTAGTTCTTAAGAAGTTCTTCGTCCTCAGTGCGGCCGTGAAGCCTAAACAAGCCTTGCTTTGGATCCGGCTGGATATTGAACAGAAGGTGGACTTTGGATGGGCCGTCCACCAGACCAGACACCATATAGCATTATAGAACTGACAAATTGAGTATGTAACCAGTACACGACACACGGTTAAAACCCCCAACCCTGGCTCCTCCACTCCTTCCAAGGAAAGGGGTGCCACTGTGGGTAACTTGCACCTAATGCTGAAAAGAACCACTTCCGTCTTAGACTGATTTATTCCTGGACCACTTTTGGTAGCCCACTTCGTTGTCGCACGTGGAGCTTCCTGAAGTATGTTTATCTCTTAGAGTGCTGGGAAACTTTTCCCTAGCATATGCGAACACAACTTTTTCTTTCAAAGATTAAAATATATTTTTTCTAAAGCAAAAGAGGCAGTGCACCTCTTTAAGGCGTTCCTCTGCTGACCCATCTTTTAAAATCTACAGATCCCAAGGCAGCTGTAATGCATCTTTTAGTAGGTAAGTTATTAATAAACCTTCCTACGGTAATGTGGATGACTAGAAACCCCAGTTCCATCGTGATTGAGGTTGGCTTTACATTATTAAAAGCACCTTTAATGTCAAGAAATGCTACCATTCAATGTTCATAAGCAGCGAAAGGACCCTCTATGCAGACGACCAGGTCTTTAAGCGCTGTTTCAGTGGACTTGCCCTTACTATATGCGGGCTGTTGCCAAGACAGGCGATCTCCAGGGATCTTTCCTCTAATATTTGTTACTATCAACCTCTCCTGAGTTTTCAGCATAAAGGATGACATATTAATGGGGCGAAAAACTTTCGCTTCGTGTGGTATTGTTTCCCTATTTTCGGACTGAAAATATCCTTTGTGTTTCAAAGGTCTATGCGGCATGCTAATACAAGCAGAGTATATCTTACCCAGCCAAGGAGCCAGTCTATCGGACACATCTTGTTATTCAACCGGTGATACATCATCAGGGCCAGGCGATTTAAAGCAGTCTGCAATTTTGATCGCCCAAACGATTTTTGTCTCAGTCACAATTTCTTCCACAACTGCCGATGAGTGATAACCTCTTCTGGCGTCACGTTGTCCATTTGAGGATAGGGTTTTCCTTAGCCTAGAGGCCTCATATGTTTCCTCCACTGAGGTTCAGAATTCCACCCAGGGTTTTTACTAAGCCTTTTTCATCTCGCCCTTGCCCTGCTGAAGAGTTTTCTGCGACCCTTCTTTACACCAACCAGTACTGGGGTCCACCATGGACCCTGCTGACATAAGAGAGTCATCAAGGACCTCCGTGATCCACTTGACCATTGTGTCTAGAGGCGATAATCGTGCAGAATATGTGTAGCCAGGGGACCACTTCTGCTTTAGGAACCGCTTGACAATTATGACTAGAAGGGATAATCGTGCAGAATGTGTAGCCGGGTGACCTCTTCTGCTGTATTTTCTCCTAGGCTCAAGCTAATATAACCATGATCAGAGATGCCGTGGACCTCCAACACTTCCCAGCCTTATATCCTTCCACTGATATTCTCAGATACAAAGGTAAGATCTAGCACCTGCTGCCTGTTCCTGGTAATAAAGGTCGTTTTATTTCTATTCGTTGACTTAATCATACCACTCTGCCCATGCTATTGTCGAGTTTGCAGTTAACGACTGTGTTGTGCTTGTTGTATATCTGTTGCCAACACTTGTGTTTATTTATTTATTTGGGTGCTTGCAACGTTTCTTGGTAAACGATTTATGCATTATTATGCATTGTTTGCATAATAGTTTGTAAGGCAAACATTGCAGACGCGAAAAGAGCGTTCATACTCGTTCGGTCACAGACACACACACACACACACACACACACACACATGAACCATTCTATGTTATAAGCGTGCACTTACAAATACACAAATATAGTTTATCATCGATAAAATATTCAGCAGAGAGAATTCAGTCAACGAAATCCTTAGAATTGCAGCAACAGTTATAACGATTCTGTTGCAGGGAAAAATCTTTCCATTTCGCACACACACACACACAATCTGACATACATAGTTTAGCAATATTTGATATAGACTTTATTAACATAAGCTTTCGCACAACTATGCTCGTAGTTTAGATTAACTTTGCTAAAGGCGTTTGTTGCATATAAATATATGTAAATACGTTTATATTTTGATTGTTTCCATTTTGTTGAACACATAGAACGCACTGCCGCCTCTAAGAATAATATAATCAGTTTTTAATTTAATTTTGATTATCTTCTAATGCTTGTGTTATAACTCACTTTGGTAGGTTTAATTTAATATTGCGTATACGTATGATTTCATTTAAGTTTCAGGGCGAATACGTTAACTACATGCTTGCCTTTAGATTATAATGAGTGCATATTAAAGATCCCACTAAGCCAAGAGGTCTTTCTATGCTTTGATGAGATTTGCTTTTGGTAAACGGGTAAGCCGATGCGTCAAACCGTTGCATAATGGGACACAATCGAAAAAAAACTAGTACAAAATCTGCATTTTAGAACAGGTAGGGATACTTCATTGAACTTTTTAATGTTAGAGAGATCATATGTAACGTTTAAAGGCTTAAGGAGCCACGGGCGCCTCTTGGCAGGCCTCTTAAATTGGTCACATCGATACTTCGAAAATTTGTTCGGACTGCCAAATCTTTAAATGTGGTCTGATTTTTGTGGCTGGATGGCGCTGAAAATGGAATTATATGAAAAGGAAAATTTGGATAGAACAAGTGAAAAGGCGTTAAGTTTGACCGGGCCGATCTCTGGAAACCCACCACCTCGGGTATATATGTAATCCAACTTTTGTCAAAATCCGGTGAAAAATGCATACCTTATGTCCCATAGCAATTACATCGAAATATGTTCCGATTTGAACCAAATATTAATAAGTACAAGCCATTGTTCAGTTGCGTATAATAAAATATTGGTGTTTTTAATGGCTATATCTAAAAATAATCGGGATCTGAACCATATACGACGCGTATGTCGCAAAGCCTAACATAAGTCACTCTGTCAAATTTCAGTAAAAGCGGACAATAAATTGTGCCTTTTATGGCCCCAAAAGCTTAAATCGAGAGATCGGTCTATATGACAGTTATATCCAAATCTGGACCGATCTAAGCCAAATTGACGAAGAATGTCGAAGGGCCTAACACAACTCACTGTCCCACATTTCGGCGACATGGAACAACAAATGGGCCCAAAACTTTAAATCGAGAGATCGGTCTATATGGCAGATATATCCAAATCTGGACGGATCTGGGCCAAATTAAAGAACTATGTCGAAGGACCTAACACAACTCACTGTCCCAAATTTTCAGCGAAATAGGATAATAAATGTGGCATTTATGGGCCTAAGACCCTAAATGGGCGGATCGGTCTATATGACAGCTATATCCAAATCTGGAGCGATCTGCGCCTTATTGCAGGAATATGTCGAGAGGCCTAACGAAACTCACTGTCCCTAATTTCGGCGACATCGCACAATAAATGCGCCTTTTTATGGGCCCAAAACCTTAAATCGAGAGATCGGTATATGGGGCAGCTATATTCAAATCTAGACGGATCTGGGTCAAATTAACGAGGGATGTCGAAGGGTCTAACACAACTCACTGTCCCAAATATTCTGCGAAATCGGATAATAAATGTGGCTTTTATTGGCCCAGGACCTTAAATCGGCGTTATAGACCGCTATATGGCAGCTATATCCAAATCTGGGCGGATCTAGGCAAAATTGAAAAAAGATGTCAAGGGGCCTAACACAACTCATTGAAGCAAATTTCAGCGAAATAGGATAATAAATGTGGCTTTTATGGGCCTAAGACCCTAAATCGGCGGATCGGTCTTTATGGGGGCTATATCAAGATATAGTCCGATATAGCCCATCTTCGAACTTAACCTGCCATGAACAAAAAAAAAGAATCCTTGCAAAGTTTCAGCTCAATATCTCTATTTTTAAATACTGTAGCGTGATTTCAACAGACAGACCGACGGGCATGGCTAGATCGTCTTAGATTTTTACGCTGATCAGAAATATATATACTTTATAGGGTCGGAAATGGATACTTCGATGTGTTGCAAACGGAATGATAAAATGAATATTCTCCCATCCTTCGGTGGTGGGTATAAAAACGAATAGCGATATTGTCATATATTTGACAGAAATTTTGTATTATGACGTTCTCTATGAGATTCAACAGATGTGCCTGGTATTGTCCGAATCGGTGCAAAAACTGATAGCTCCCATATAAACTGATCTTCCAATTATACTTCTTGAGCCTCTAGTGGTCGTAATTCTTTTCCGAGTTGCCTGAAATTCAGCACAATGACTTTCTTTATGACCTCTAATATACGCGCCATGTATATCTTGAATCGGCCTAAAACCCGATATGTCTCCTATATTAACCGATCTCCCATTTGTTTTGCTTGGCTGAAATTTTGCACCGTTACTATTTTAGGACCTTAAACATGTCAAATATGGTATGAATCGGTCCATAATCTGATAAACTCGGACTGCGTCGACCCGAAAGGCTTCGGGTTAACCAAGTTTATTGACGGCAATCCTCTGGCCTTCACCGCCAAATCGTCTGCCCTTTCATTTCCCCTTACTCTGTTATGGCCCGGCACCCAAACGATGCGGATTTTCCCATCCTCAGATAAGACGCTAATCTCCTTCTTACTCTGCAAGACTGTTCGTGACCTTACCGTCCTGGCTGTTATTGCCCTTATGGCAATTTTACTGTCGATAAGGATGTTCAGACTCGACGTTTTCGCGTTAGCACCACACCACTTCACGCATTCCGTGAGCGCCCGGATCTCCGCCTGCTGGACCTTATTATGGTAAGGCAGTCTAAAACATATGTCAGACCCCCAGGCCCATGCAGTCCTCTAGCTTTGATTCATCCGTGTAACATGATCTTCCAGATGGCAATACTAGGGTTCCGTCAATCCAAGACTGTGCCGATGGCAGCAGTGCGTCTCACTCGACTTCAAGGTTCATCTCAGGTATCCGATTGGAAATCTCTTCCCTTCCTTCCAGGTTTCCTATGGTCGAATCGATTATACCGCGATGGTATGAGCTGCTCTCATCCTAAATCCATTCTCCCATCGCCTTAAGTCTCATAGCCGCTGTGACTGCCTCACACTTAATCTGTATGTCAATGGGTCGGATATCTAAAATAGTCTCCAGTGTCCTAGTGGTCGTGGCCCTCATCGCTCCGTCTATGCCAAGACAACAAGACAACATGTTCTCCGAACCTGTTGTATGGTCCTTATGTTGCACTTTTTCTCCATAGAAGTCCACCAAACTACTGAGGCCTAAGTAAGTATGGGTCTAATCAAGCTCCTGTAGAGCCAGTGGACTATCCTAGGAATCAGGCCCCATTTCGAATCTACGGCCCGTCTACATAGTGCCCAACATCAGTGACCCTCTCAGTACGCTCCTGAATGTGATACTTCCAATTCAGTTTCCTGTCTAAGATCACACCTAAGTATTTGAACTTAGGCATAATTCAGCCTTCTTTGGGTTAAGAGCTTTGCCGAACTTAGCACGCTTTTTTTGCTTGTTGCTAAGTATGTTCTTGAGCTACTAACGACCCAACCCATCTTTATATCGTTTTACAGGTGAACTCATGCTTTATTTTAGCTCACTTTTGTTGGATCTTAAAAATACTATTTGCCCACATTTGATATGAAGGAAGAAGAAGTTAAGCCTTGGTTCCTTACATCCCCAAGTCACCCTTTTGAATATAAGTGTCCTTAAAAAACAAAAAATAAATGCTGCCCGAATTTGTTCACAAGAATACCCATTTTGGCTACAAATATTGTTTGGTTAAAACAATTTTTTGCATGGGCTTAAGGGACACATATAGTAAACAAACCCGTAAACCCACTGGGAGGCTCGGGATTTTTTAAATTTTATGATAAAAAAAATTGCCTTTTTTGAAATTTGGTACAAATACTTGGAAATTGCTGCCCTGTAGACCAATCTACAGAATAAGAATCTAAAGTCCATTAAAAACGCATTTATTATACAATTTCCGGTTTTACTAGGACTCCGGATCATATTTAGATATAGATGCTATATAGACCAACCTGCCGATTAAGGGTCTTAAGTCCATAAAAGGCGCATGTTTTATTCGATTTCGCTGAAATTTCAAACAGTAATTCTTTTAAGCATCTCGTCATCCGATTGAATATTGTGTATATCGGACCATATTTTACATAGCAGAGAACCTTACAAATATCTCCAGCATTAGAAGAGGATATACTCCTCTGAGCATATTTGAACCTTAGACATTAAAACGAAATATCGCTCTATTTTGTTCCTTTGTTCTCTCAAGAACCAACGTCAAGGGAACGGTATATGATTGTTGTTGTAGCCACATTGTATGTAGAGGAAGCGATCCTCATCAAACTCCTAAAGATGAGTAAGCTCGTTCCGGTCCATAGAACCGAATCTAGGTGTATGGTGATGCGGTGGGATAGTCAATAGTCCACTCGTATATTGGGAGGTATAATTCAACTCTCAGTACTAAATAACAAGCAAAACGGGATAATGACTCCGCCTTTTGTTGGATCACGATTTGAAATTTGTATAAAGGTTTATATGGCAGTTATGTCTTGTTCAAAAGCTTTCTTTGCAACTTATGATTCTTCTGGACGGTCAATAACATGTATACTTCATAGGTTTCTAAATCAACATATCAAAGAGCTTCAAAAATAATGATGAAGTTTTTATCCCATCCATCTTATTGCGGAGAATACAAAAATTAATCAAATTTACCTTTGCAAGATGTACTATTTAAACGTGATTGAGTTAACGTGAAATGAAAGATGACCTTCAAAAAACTAAAACTTTCAGATACATTAAATTTTCCCCTCTTGAAAAACCCCACACCCTCATTTGAACAAAGAAAAATCCCAAAAATACTCCCACACACATTTCTCCGTAATGCAATTAGCAACATATTTCCCTGGGTATAACTCAATATTCTTATAATAACTTCTTTTCCTGACCGCTGTATAAATTTTTGCTTTATTTTAACACATCTAGGATTCTTCCTGTCGAGAATCTTTAAGTAACTTAACCTTTTTGTGGAATAACAGCAAACTTTTTAATTAAGTCAAGACTGAAAGTTTTGCATCATCACCGCTTAAAGTGGAAAACCGGGCCGAACCCAAACTCCGCAAAGTGTTCAGCCCAACACTTGGCATTTCTCAAAAACCAAGAAATACATTTACATACATAACTTTATATTGTGTGTAAAAACAAAAACAACTTTTAGAACTAATAAAAACTACTACAACAGCAACAACAACAAAAACATAAACAGCAACAGCCTCATCAGCACCCAGAAATCCGGCATTAACAGCAAAGCTCTCATCAACATTAGGCAGCGCAACAGAATCCTCATCTAGCCCAACATTATCATCATCGTCATTGCCAGCTCCAGTTCTATCTAACATCATGCTTATCCTCCTTCTAGGGCCCAATGCTATGCGTATTAACATGTTTTTGCCTCATACAGTGCTGGAAATTCTTCAAGTTCAGACCCAAGTTTGGCGTGTGAATCATTATCCACAAATAAGGAATCCTTGTTAAGAATTTTGTCTCCCAGGCAGTGTGCTTCAGCGATGTCAGTCAAAGGATTGTGTTTGTGTGTGTGTGTATTTGCCTCTCTATCCCTTTAGCCATCCATTTTAAGCGTCTAATTTTTATTCCTTGGGATTTCAAAACATATTTTCTTCTTCCTTTCAACTTGTGTAGGACGAGTATTTATCTTTGGGTTACGCCACAATGCAGACAGACGAACATAGTGACAGACACTACAGCTATTTTCCCATTTCACCCGGAAAACAACCACAAATACCTCAACTCTGCACTCGGCAGCGCCTGAAGAGGCCGAGCGAGCATCACAACTCTTCTTTTCTTCACCAACGATGCAAAACAATTTTCAAAGTTGTTAAGATGAAATCGTATAATTTTGCCCTCCCCTCGCTCCCAATGCCATACCGCCACCCAGGGCGCTAAAGTTTGTGTAAAAGATTTAATAAGTGTATTATGTATTTAAGTGAAAAGTATTTGTTGTTTTTGTTTACGCTTCAGTGTGATTTTATACATTAATCGAAAAATCAAACTGGCATAGGAGGAATATTTTAATTTCAAAAATCTTTAAAGGCCATTTATACCAAATGTTCATATGACAAAGATCTGACATTTTGTTTATATGATAATATTTGTGACGAATAGTTCCAATCAGGCAGTACGTGGAAATCGTTCGATATAAAACTCACCAGTAATATGAAGAGTTATAAGAGAAACCCACGTGCCAAAATTGGAAAGAATTAACAAATCACAAAATTATTCAACTAGGGCGGGAGCGAGGCGTGCCCCTCCCCAGGCTACGTCGACGATGGGAGCTATAGCATAATCTTAACGAATTCCGACAAAAATCAGTAAATATTGTGGTTGTCGTAGAGGGAAGCGTTGTGCAAAATTTCGAAAAAATCGAATAGATACACACAAGTAAAGGATAATTTGTTAAGAGCCATAGGAAAGTTTTTCAAAAAAAAAAAAACTCATAACATTCAGAACAAGTAAAAGCGTGCTAAGTTCGGCCGGGCCGAATCTTATGTACCCTCCACCATGGATCGCATTTGTCGAGTTCTTTTCCCGGCATCTCTTCTTAGGCAAAAAATGATACAAGAAAAGGTTTTCTCTGCTATTAGAGCGATATGAAGATATGGTCCGGTTCGGACCACAATTAAATTATATGTTGGAGACCTGTGTAAAATGTCAGCCAATTCGAATAAGAATTGCGCCCTTTGGGGGCTCAAAAAGTCAAATAGAGAGATCGATTTATATGGGAGCTGTGTCGGGCTATACAACGATTCAGACCATAATAAACACGTATGTTAATGGTCATGAGAGGATACGTCGTGCAAAATTTCAGGCAAATCGGTCAATAATTACGACCTCTAGGGGCTCAAGAAGTCAAGATCCCAGATCGGTTTATATGGCAGCTATATCAGGTTGTGAACCGATTTGAACCTTATTTGACATAGTTGTTGAAAGTAAGAATAAAATGCGTCTTGCAAAATTTCAGCCAAATCGGAAAGGTATTGCGCATTCTAGAAGCTCAAGTCCCCAGATCTGTTTATATGACAGCTATATTAGGTTATGAACCGATTTGAACCATACTTGGCACAGTTGTTGGATATCATAACAAAACACTTCGTGCAAAAATGCATTCAAATCGGATAAGAATTGCGCACTCTAGAGGCTCAAGAAGTCAAGATCCAAGATCGGTTTATATGGCAGCTATATCAAAACATGGACCGATATGGCCCATTTACAATACCAACCGACCTACACCAATAAGAAGTATTTGTGCAAAATTTCAAGCGACTAGCTTTACTCCTTCGGAAGTTTGCGTGCTTTCGACAGACAGACGGACGGACATGGCTAGATCGACATAAAATTTCGCGACGATTATGAAAATATATACTTTATGGGGTCTCAGACGAATATTTCGAGTAGTTACAAACAGAATGACGAAATTAGTATACCCCCCATCCTATGGTGGAGGGTATAAAAATGCAAGAAATCTTTATTTGAATCGATAGTACGGTCCAGATAATTTAATATTTGAAGATGGGACCTCCTTTTTATGTCCTGAATTTTTAAGGAATTCCGTGCTACTTACAACTTCTTTAATTGTTTTCATCACCACTCCCCTAAGATGGTTCATGCCTGGTATTGTGTCTTCACCTAAGTACCGGTATCTGCTTGACGCGAAAGCCGGGTAATGACAAAGGAAATGCTCCAACATCTCATCATCTTGCCCGCATGCCCTACACATGCTATCACTGGCCACATAGATTTTACATAAGTGAGCTCGTAGTCCTACGTGTCCCGTTATGATACCAATAGCTATACTGACCTCCTTCTTGCTGCCTTTCAGTAATAGCCTCGTCTTCTCACGGTCTGGATCCCCCCATAGGATATTCGCCATCCTACCGACCGTTTCGCTTTTCCACAATGTTGCATGCGCATTCGTCGCTCACTCCCTGAACTCGGACTGCATCGACCCCAAAGGCTTCGGGTTAACCAAGTTTATTGACGGCAGTCCTCTGGCCTTCACCGCCAAATCATCTGCCCTTTCATTTCCCCTTACTCCATTATGGCCCGGCACCCAAACGATGCGGATTGTGCCTTCCTCAGAAAAGGCGTTAATCTCCTTCTTACACTGCAAGACTGTTCGTGACCTTACCGTCCTGGCTGTTATTGCCCATATGGCAATTTTACTGTCGGTAAAGATGTTCAGTCTTCGCGTTAGCACCACACCACTTCACGCATTTCGTGAGCGCCCGGATCTCCGCTTGCTGGACCTTATTATGGTAAGGCAGTCTAAAACATATGTCAGACCCCCAGGCCCATGCAGTCCTCTAGCTTTGATCCATCCGTGTAACATGATCCTTTAGATCGCAATACTAGGGTTCCGTCAATCCAAGACTGTGCCGATGGCAGCAGTGCGTCTCACTCGACTTCAAGGTTCATCTCAGGTATCCGATCGGAAACCTCTTTGCTTTCTTCCAGGTTTCCTATAGTCGCCTCGATTATACCGCGATGGTATGAGCTGCTCCCATCCTCAATCCATACTCCCATCGGCTTAAGTCTCCTAGTCGCGGTGGCTGCCTCACACTTAATCTGTATGTCAATGGGTCCGATATCTTGAATAGTCTCCAGTGCTCTAGTGGGCGTGGTCCTCATCGCTCCGCCTTTGCCAAGACAACATGTTCTCTGCACCTGTTGTATGGTCCTTTTATTACTGAGGCGTAAGTAAGTTTTGGTCTAATCACGGTCTTGTAGAGCCAGTGGACTATCCTAGGATTCAGGCCCCATTTCGAGCCTACGGCCCGTCTACATAGTGCCCAACATCTTTGAGCCTTCTCAGTACGCTCCTGAATGTGACACTTCCAATTCAGTTTCTTATCCAAGATCACACATAAGTATTTGACCTTGTCAGATATCGAAATTGTCTTATTGAGGAAACGTGGTGCGTTAAATTGGCCCACCTTCGTCTTCCTCGTGACGGGCATATTTCAGTCTTCTATGGGTTAACATTGAGACCTCTGGGTCTGGCCCAGTCATATGCCATATGCAAGACCCTTTCGGCCCTTCTGCATAGCTCGTTCGGATCCTTACCTCTTAGAAGTATTATAACATCGTTCAAATCCCTCCTCAGTCAGCATATGTAATAGGACATTTATGGTGGTCACCCACAGGAGTGGCGATAAAATGCCCCCCAGTGACGTACCCTGTGCCACTTTCTCCCTTATATTTATGCCATGCGACACACAATTTATCCACCTGTTCCTTAGCATATGGTTCATCCCGTCTCTAAGGACCGGGTCCACCCGGTACTGGTCTAAGGTTTGGATCAGTGTGTCGCTCCGCACATTGTTAAAAGCCCCCTCGATGTCAATGCATACCGCCAGTGTGTACGTTTTGGCATCAAAGGATTCTTTTATTTTATGCACAACCTCGTGCAGGGCAGTCTCCTCCGACCTTCCCTTGACATAGTCATGCTGTTTGTATTTGAGCAGTTCGCTGGATGTCGTACTCTTTATCATGGTGTCCACAATACGTTCCATGGTTTTGAGTAGAAAGGGCGCAAGGCTTATGAGTCTGTAGGCCTTTGGTGTCGCGTAACTTGCCTTGCCGGGCTTAGGTATAAACACCACCCTTGCCTCCTGTAGCATTTGGTGATGGGGGTAACCAGCGCTGAAAAGTGTTTTAAGGTGTTCTCGCAGAATTTGAAGCCGAGCGTTTGGGCACGATAGGCGGGCATGCTAACCTATGCACCACTGTGACTCCCATTTAAAGACCGTTTCTTTGCGTCAAATGGTCCATCCGATTAGTCGAATTTTGGCATACTCTTTCTAGCATTTCGGCCGGTATCTCACGTATAAATGCTTCAATGCTCCAATTGACCAGATCCGCACGCAAAATAAAATATTCAACGAACTCGCCTCTCAATATCTCCATTGTTACGCGTGCTGTGTGGCATATGGCACCGTCTTTTTGAAACTACATGTCATGCAAGTCAAGCTCTTGGAATTTGGGCAAAAAAAAAGTTGGATATCGTCTCAGGGTAGCGCTCTCCATTAGCAGTTACGTTACGATTGGCATCATTTTTGAAGAAGTACGATCCAATGATGCGACCAGCCCATAAACCGCACCAAACTGTGAGTTTTCTGGATGCAAGGGTAGCTCGTACAATGCTATTTGGTGATCTTCACTCCAAAATCATCAATTCTGCTTATTTACAAACCCATTCAGCCAAAAATGAGCTTCGTCGAAGAAGCGCCCGGTGAACTTACTTAACAGAGCTCGCTTTCTGATAATAAAATTCAATAATTAGCAAGCGTTGTTCGTTTGTAAGAAGATTCATGGTTAAATTATAGACCAAGCTGAAGATGTTTAACATTGAAACAAAACACGAAACGTGTGTGAGCTGTTTAAACAAGTGTGGCCTACCGTTTAACCATTCAGATCGCTTTAAAGAACCCAACTACTTGCGAATGTTCCCATCCGCTAATTCAGACAAATTTTCAAAAAATTGAAAACCAAGAGTAGTGCGGATACATAAACAGCAGTAGTCTTCCTCGTCGTCCTAGCAGCTTCGTTACTCGGAATTTTCAATCTGTCTGCATGTTTTCCGATCAGGCGGTGACTTGTAATGACCGACACAATGACTAAGTCATCTGTTTTAGCCAGCGACAGCAAAGAGTCTTCTTCCAATCCAGATGACGTCATTTAATTTTGGAGTGTTCACAACCCCCATATTGTGACCATCTGTCATTCTTTGTTTTTTGGGCCAGATCTGGAAGTCTTAGCTAAAACGTCGCTAGAGACACACCCACAGATTAAAGATCCCCTGGAATGTGTAAGGTAGTTCCTAGTTTCGCCAGCTCGTCTGCTCTACAATGCCCTGGAATATCTCTGTTTCGCATCATCCGGAACAGGTTAAGTTTGAAATGTTCAACCATCTTATGAGAGATTTGCGATAATCGAAAGCGGGTTTTGAATACGGAAATATATTTCCCTGGCTACTTGGCTGTCTGAGAAGCCATGGTTAGATAAGGTGAGAGGGGCAGTCCTTTACAGACTCACTTGGACAATTTTTATTCCATTGTGATACCATTGATTGGAGGCCGCCGTAGCGCATAGGTTAGCATGTCCGGCATAGGTTTTTAGCGGTAGTTTTCCCTTCTAATGCTGGTAACATTTGCGAGGTACTATGTCATGTAAAAACTTTTCTCCAAAGAGATGTCGCACTACGACACGCCATTCGGGTTCAGCTCACTGAGCTTAAACTTGAATCGGACTGCGCTCATTAATATGTGAGAAGTTTGCCCCTGTTCCTTAGTGGAATGTTCATGGTCAATATTTTTTTTTTTTTTTGATACCACCGTCCTCTGGTTGGAATTGAACCCACGCAGTGGTAATCCGAGCACACTACCAACTCGGCTACTGGGGCGAACGTATGTTCTTTAATTACAAGAATCTCCGCTTGATACACACTACAGTAGTCGGGTAACACCCCAAAGCCCACCTGGTCGTCTAGTTTGGAACTATCCGTATATAAGTCTATGTAACTTCTATAACCGGGGACATTGTAGTTCCCATCGGTTCTATCAGGAATAGCGGTACGGGACCTTTTAACAAAAAAGCGCTCAGGTATTATGTAATCCACACTGCCTGGAAGACGGTCATTGTCTAAGGATGACCCAGTTCCCATAGCCCCCGCATGATCAGAGGGAAAGCTCCTTTAGCCTCACATTAATGATCGCATAGATTTATTTAGCCACAAAGTCCAGAGGTATTAGGCGTCGCATTAAATTAAGTTAATCGTATGGTGTCATCCTCAGTGCGGCTGCATAAATAAGCCATCCTTTGCATTCGGCTGAGTATTGATCAGTAGGTGGACTTTTGAAGCATTGTTCACCATACCACCACACCACATAGCTTTATAGGTCTGAAAACTGGAGTATATACCCAGTGCACGCGGTTTAAGCCCCCAACCTTTGCCAATGGCTTCAGTGTTAGACGGATATACGCGTATGGCACTTTCGTTAGCCCACTTCGCTGTCGTAGGCAGTGCTTCCTGAAATATTTATCTAAGAGTGATTGCCTTAACCGCAACAGCAATGTCTTTGACTGCTGTTGCACCTATTTCCTCCAGACACAATGATATATTCTTAATGGCTTTATTCCAAATCAGAGGAGACAGTTAGTATAAAGCATGCCTCACAGTTTCTTTGTTGGGTCATCGCTAAGTGCCACAGCTAAAAGCGTTTCCATTTACCTCATTAAATGTTCGCCTCTCAATACCATATAAATGGCCTTTCATGGCAAGTCTTTACTATTGCGTTGAATTTCCCATGGGTAAATTTTTTGGTTGCAAATTACCTCATGTCATCTTCTTTTTTATGTTTTTATGTTCACCTCCTTGTCCAATTAATGCCTAAATTACCGACAAATTGTCCTCATTGTCTGCTTCTAACTGCCTGCCAGAGTTTGTCCAACAAACGCCCCCAAACATATTGAAATTTTAATAAAATTTTAATGCGATTTTTCGAATTTTAATGCTTCTCCACTAATAAATTATAAATTTATATATGGCATAAATGAGTGAGGCTTTGTGTGTGTGTGTGTATGTGGGTGTGTGTGTGTGTATGTGATTTTGTGTTTGCGTGCCAGAGTATTCTTCCTCGCCAGACTCATTGTATTGCAAATTCTTTATGTGACAATAATTTTTCAAAAGGTAATTTGTAGGCAAGACATTATTGTTATCAGCCTCATTAAAAGTCATTTGATATGCACGGCATACATTATGGCCAAGGCAATAAAACCACCAACCGCAGCGCTACATCAACGTCAACTTCAACTTCAACGTTGGGAAAGCATAAAGCCATCGTTACTAGGATGTCATCATTAACATATCAAGGGCATTGCCCAAACCACTGGGTTTTCCATTTCCATAGCTCTTCAATAGACATGTTATACGGCTCCATACACAAAAGGAAGAAAACAGGAAGATTTCATCCCTGCCAAACTAAAGGGCCTAATAAAAATCAAGCAAATTTTTTCTAAGAAATGCCATGGCCTCTGTCGAAAATGGAAAATGGGGCGCACACATCGCACATAAGATGCGCATGGTTGGGGGAAAGTGAGTTTTCTTTCTCATCGCGGTTCATTCAGCTATTTCTTGTTTTCTTTTTGGCAGTACCCATTTTGTTAACGTGGCATATGTAAATTTGTCACCGCAAGTTCTTAATGCCAAGAACCGCCGCCGTCTAACGGCAGCATTTTAAACATTATTGTCGCATAGGCAGTCATCATCACCACCATCAGCAATTGTCACCAGTGGCAGGCACAAACGAAGAGTGGAAAAAAAAGAAAATTAAACAAAATTATAAGAAAATTAAGGCTTGGTGTATTAGGGTGATTCTTTCTTGTAGATAATGTTGCGTATCCTCGGTGGCACCTGTCTTCACCTTGAGTGGACATTTTGTGCTCTATGTTTTCTTTTTAACAGAAAATTGTTTGATTTTGTTTTTTTTATCCTACAAGTTGAAGAAGATCACAACATTAGAGATAGACAACTTTAAGGCTAAAGTTGTTAACCCCGAATCATACATTAATTGGGGCTTAGTAAGTGTTATGGAGTTTTAGAGGGATCTGACGAACTTGTCAGGTTTGGATCGCGGATGGACTCTACGAAAGCTATGGCAATGTTGAGCCCACCTTATGCTAGCTGTCTTGGTTGCTGGATGCCTACTGCGAACGCGAAGACTTGAGTTGGGCAGGATGGGGAAGGCCTTTTAGCCAAGGTTCCCGGGGACGAGAACGTCGGTTGTCCTGGGCTGAAAAAGCGCTACTTTTTGCTATTGATGGGAGTCCCGACCTGCCACTACGATATCAGGTCAGACGGGCCCCAGACGAGGAGAATTTTTGTAGATTCTGTAAGAATGCACAAAAAAAGGAAAATATTGATTTAATTAAGAAATTTCTATATTCAATTAAAAGTTTTGCTGAAAACGGTCCTATTAGCAAATTTGTATTGCTAATAAACTTTAATTAAAGCGGTTATCCACTCAATAAACCAATTGTTATTTTCACATAATTAAAATAAACACTTGGTATTTATATTCTACACCACTACTGTGATACAGGGTATTATAACTTAGTGCATTGTTTGTAACACCCAAAAGGAATAGAGATAGACCCATTGATAAGTATACCGATCGACTCAGAGTCACTTTCTGATTCGATTTAGCTATGTCCGTCTGACTGTCTGTCCGTCTATCTGTCCATGTTAATTTGTGTACAAAGTACAGGTCGCAATTTTCTTCCGATCGTTTTCAAATTTGGTATGGGCATGTTTTTCGGCCTAGAGACGAAGCCTATTGAAATTGGAAAAAAATCGGTTCAGATTTGGATATATCTTCCATATATATATTCGTCCGATTTGCAGTAATAATGCAATAAAATGGTCATTTATTAACCGATTCCCTCGAAATCTGACAGGAAGACTTTTCTTATAACTCTCGATATTACTGGTAAATTTCATAGAAATCGGTTTAGATTTGGATATAGCTCCCATATATATGTTCGTCCGATTTGCAGTAATAATGCAATAAAATGTCATTTGTTGACCGATTCTCTCAAAATCTGGCAGGAAGACTTTTCTTATAAATCTCGATATTACTGGCAATTTCATAGAAATCGGTTCAGCTTTGGATATAGCTCCCATACATATGTTCGTCGGATTTGCATTAATACAGCAATAAAATGGTCATTTGTTAACCGATTCTTTGGAAATTTGGCAGGAAGGATTTTCTTATGACTCTCAATATTACTGGCGAATTTCATAGAAATCGGTTCAGATTTAGATATATGTCGCCCTATTTTTACTCCTAGACCCACTGCAAGCACATTTATTGACCAATCTTCCCAAAATTTTATACAACACTTTCCTTGGTTTGGTCGAAATTTGATACATGAATTTTAATAATATATCTGGATACATCCGTCGAGGTCCATCAAAGTTGGTTCAGAATTAGATATAGCCCCCTTTTGTTCTTATAGGGTAGGTGTAGGGTATTTTAAAGTCGGCACCGCCCAACTTTTGCCTTTCCTTACTGGTGTTCCCACAAATAAACCATTTTTTACTTCAGTCAAATTATTGCAGAAAGAACAAGTAAAAGCGTGCTAAGTTCGGCCGGGCCGAATCTTTTATACCCTCCACCATGGATCGCATTTATCGAGCTCTTGCCACGGTATCTCTTTTTAGGCAAACAAATGATATAAGAAAAGATTTGCTCGGCTATTAGAGCGATATCAAGATATGGTCCGGTTTGGACCACAATTATATTATATGTTGGAGACCTGTGTAAAAGGGTATACAAATTTAATGTATTGCCCTATAATATTTTGTCTATTTATGAAAAACAACAAATAAAAGTTCGGCCAGGCCGAATCTAGGAACCGAACAAGGATGATCGAGAGACTGGTTTACGTAGGAGCTATAACAGGTTATAGACTGATTTGGATCGTATTTGGTAGTTGTAACAGAACACCGCATGCAAAATTTCAACCAAATCGGACAAAAATTGCGTCTTGTAAGGTTTCAAGAAGTCAAAGGTCGGTTTTCATAGATAAACCGATTTGGACCCTACATAGCACAGTTGTTGAAAGACATTACAAAACACCACATGCTCGATTTTACCCAAATCGGACAAAAGTTACGACTAGCAACGATTCAAGAAGTTTATACGATAGCTATATCAAGTTATGGACCAATTCGGACCGTACTTGGCACAAATTTTGAAAGTCATAACAAAACACTATACATAAGTTATAAGCTGATTTTGATCATACTAGGCACAGTTTCATGTTCAATTTCAGCCAAATCGGGCAAAAATTGTAGCTTATAAGGTGTCAAGAAGTCAAATCGGGAGATCGGTTTATATGTGAGCTATATCAGGTTATAGACCGATTTGGACCGTACTTGTCAAAGCTGTGGATCATAACATATACTAACATACCACTATATGCAAAATTTCAACCAAATCGGGAAATATTGCGGCTTCCAGGTGCTCAAGAAGTTAAACCGGAAGATTGGTTTATATGGGAGCCTTCAACATCCGTGTTCAATATAACTGTTGAAGCCAGTTCAACAAACCTATCCTTATGCTAACATAAGTACACACATATATAATAGAATTACATACCTTACTGATTTACATTGAAATGAATCTTTGAAATTGTTTTAAGTATCTTTATGTTCATAATTTCCCGCGGATTTGCTTTTATTGGTCAACTTGGCAACCCTTTTATCTATTCTGTATGCAAAAGGGCCAAAAGCTTTCACTCAAACGGATAAAGAGCGGCCATGTTGACCAAATTTCCAATTCGCCTTTTCTTAAATCTACGCACTTTTAACTTTCTTGCACCGCCATTAAATCACTTGTGCAGCATCATCTCAAGAAGGCGGTAAGGGCTTACTGAAATGTAATAAACTGTAACGGTGAAATCTAATCTGTTGCCTTTTATTTCAACTGTTCTCTTTTTCATTTCTTACAATTTGGGAGCTCCAATAAAACATACAGTCCACTTACAGCTACTTGCTACCCAAATTGTACAATAACCCCCATTGGCTCATATTTTCGACATAGCTGCCATATAGACCGATCTCCCGATTTAAGGTCTTGAGCCGATAAAAAGCGCATTTATTATCCTATTTCTCTGAAATTTGGCATAGTGACCCATGTTCGCTTTTTCTACATCCATGTCACATATGGTTCAGATCGGTCTATATATTGATATAGCTGCCAATATTTCTGTTTAAAAAACTTGAACAGTGAATTGTATTCATTAGACAACTCGATGTCCTTGACGAGTTAAGTCCAAATTGGACCACATTTAAATATAACTGCAATGGGTTCATTAAGGGTTTTTTAGGATTATGGCGAAATGTGGTTAACATATTTACCCGAGGTGGTGGGTATCCAAAGTGTGGCTCAGCCGAACTTAATTCTTGTTTACTTGTTCTGTTTTGCATTCTTCCAATTCACACTATAAATTTATTTTATTTGAGTTTTATGAAGAGGCAAAAATATATTTTTTTGCCAAATTTATTTTCGTATAGCCACGCTTATAAATAGTTGTCTTCTCTTGAATTACATTTAGAGAAACAAGTAAGAGCGTGCTAAGTTCCGCCGGGCCGAATTTTATATACCCTCCACCTTGGATCGAATTTGTCGAGTTCTGTGCGCGGCATCTCTTTTTAGGCAAACAAGGAATATTAAATAAGAACTGTTATGCTATTGGAGCTATATCAAGTAACAGTCCGATTCGGACCATAAGTAAATGCCATTGTGTAATATTTCAGTTCATTGTGTAATGTAATATTTCAGTTCATTCGGATAAGAATTTCGCCTTGTATATAGCTGGCACATAAACCGACCTTTTGTCTTGACTTCTTGGGCTTTTAGAGAACGCAATTCTTATCCGATTTGGCTGAAATTTAGCATGAAGTGTTATGGTATGACTCCCAATAAATGTGCCAAGTATAGTTCAAATCAGTCCTAATATAGCCGCCATATAAACCGATCTCCCGATTTGACTTCTTGAGCCTCTATAGAGCATAATTCCTATCCGATTTAGCTGAAACTTTGCATGAAGTGTTCAAGTGGGACTTTCAACAATTGTGCTAAGAATGGTTGAAATCGGTCTATAACCGGATATAGCTGCCATCATGGGTCTTGACTTCTTGAGCTTCCAGAGCGCGCCGATTTGGCCGAAATTTTGAATGAAGGGTTTTATTTTGACTTTCAAAAACTGTGTCAAATATGGTCTAAATCAGTCCACATCCTTTTATAGCCGCCATATTAACCGATCTCACTATTGAACTACTTGGGCTTCTAGAGGGCGCATTTAATATACAATATGGTTGAAATTTTGCATATGTCGTTTTGGTATGACTTCCAACAACTGTTTCAAGTATGGTCTAAATCGGTATATAACCTGATATAGCTGCCATAAAAACCGATCTCCCAGCTTGACTTTTTGAGCCCCTGGAGGGCGCAATTTCTACTCGACTTGATTGAAATTTTGGAGGTGGTGTTTTCATATGACTGGTGTTTTTCTGTTTCAAAAAGTCATTCAAAGAACTTGACAAATTCGATCCATGGTAGAAGGTATATAAGATTAGGCCCGGCTGAACTTAGCACGCTTTTACTTGTTGTATATAATAAGAATACAAACGAAAATCTTACAACAGGAAAAAATGTTTGCTGTTTTAGCGTTAAATTACTGCTACCCCATTTTTAGCCGACTTTTTAATGTAACAGCCGACATTTTTGCTGTTTTTACTAACAAATTGCTCCGATTTTACGGAATAATGTGTTTGTATATATCCACACCATATTAGAGAATATCGAATCTCAAAACTATAGCATAATCTTGTTTTTTTTTGAAAATCACGATGAGATTTGGCACTTCTTATTTGTCATTACTCCCCAACATTCACGCATCACATATTTGCAGCAACATTTCGTATACTCTCCATTCGCTATTAATTGCCCATTCATAAGGATACGGATGGCTGTGTGGATTTCACAGTTAGTCAGCGCTGTTACTTAATGTAAAGCTTTGAGTGTATGTGTTGATGTTGTGATAGTAAAACCGTATGCTTGCTGGCGAAAGTTAGTAACTTAACCTGTGGTAATGCTCTACACATACCTACACGTCCCTCAAATGGGGATCGCTACGCTTTTTGGTATATAATGTGAATGTGTTGCCGGTTTCTATGTAAATTCAGTGGTGCCCCGGCCGATTCAGCGGCAAAGTTTATAGGGCAGAGGATGCTTGTGGGTGAAATTTTGAATGAACGCCTTAGCTAAAATAAATAATGGCAGCAAATTATTATGTGTCTTATATTAGCCATTTGTGAGACTTTTGCCTCAGCTAATGTTGGCATTTAATTTTATGGCTTTCTACATGATGTTGCTGAAACTTTCATAAGCCAAGTTATCGATTGTACCGTGGTACAAGCAAAGTGAATTGACTTTACAAAATGTGCTTTGATTTAAAGATGGATGTAGTTTTTGGTCTATTTTTGCCTTCAACAACTGTGCCAAGTATGGTCTACATCAATCCATAACCTGATATTGCTGCTATATAAACCGATCTTGGGTCTTGATTTATTGAGCTTCTAGAGGGCGCAATTCTTATCAGATTTTGCTGAAATTTTTCACATAACGTTTTGCCATGACTTCCAATAACTGTGTCAACTATAGTCTAACTCAGTTTATATCATGATATAGCTGCCATTTAAACCGATCTCCCGATTATAACTTCCAACAACTGTGCCAAGTATCGCCTAAATCAGTCTATAACCTGATATAGCCGCCATATAAATCCAACACCTGATTTGACTAATTGAGTCCTAGACGGAGCAATTCTTATACAATTTGGCTCGTTTTGGTATGACTTCCAATAACTGTGCCAAGTATGGTCTAAATTGTTTCATAACCTGATATAGCTGCCACATAAACCGATCTCCCAATTTGACTTTCTGAGCCTCTTGAAGGCACAATTATTATTCGATTTGCCTGAAAATTTGGAGGTGATATTTTTATATGACTTGTACGGCATGACAAGTCCATATTGGTCCATAACTGGATACAGCTCATATGTATTTGAAAAGGTCATTCAAAGAACTTGCCAAATGCGATTCATGGTGAAGGGTAAATAAGATTCAGTCCGGCCGAACTAAGCACACTTTTACTTGTTTCGACCTAACCTAACCTATGACAATTTAGTAATGTAGTGTGTGTCTTTCTGCCGTTGAAACAAATTATTCTAAATGGGTTAAATAGGTCCATGTTTAGACACATATAGCTAGCATGTATTGAGCCTTTAAAAGGCGCAATCCTTTTTATACCCTCCACCATAGACTCAGAATGTCTAAAGGATCTAACCGGTCTTAGACGAAAGTTTCCAGGAATGATGAAATTAGTATACCCCCAATTTCATCATCCCGAAAATTTTCGTCTAAGACCAGACATTCTGAGTCGATCTAGCCATGTCCGTCTGTCGAAATCAGAATAGCGGTCGAACGCGTAAAGCTTGAAATTTTTTACTTCTTATTGATGTAGATCGTTGAGGATTGCAAATGGGTCATAGCCCCCACATAAACCGATTCCCCGATTTGACTTCTTGAGCCCCTAGGAAACCCCATTTTCAACCGATTTGGCTGAACTTTGGAACAAAGGCTTATGTTACAAATTCCAGCATCCATGCCAAGTACGATCCGAATCGGTCTATAAACAGATATAGCCCCCATATAAACCGATCCCCCGATTTGATTTCTTGAGCCCCTAGAAGACCCAATCTTCATCCGATTTGGAAGAACTATGGAACAAAGGCGTGTGTTACCACTTCCAGCGTCCACGCCAAGTACGATCCGAATCGGTCTATAAACAGATGTAGCCCCCTTATAAACCAATCCCCGATTTGACTTCTTGAGCCCCTAGGAGCCCCAATTTGCATCCGATTTGGCTGAACTTTGAAACAAAGGCTTGTGTTACGACTTTCAGCATCCATGCCAAGTATGATCTGAATCGGTCCATAAGCAGATATAGCCCCCTTATTAACCGATCCTCGGTTTTGACTTCTTGATCTCTTAGAAGCCAGAAATTTCACCTGATTTGGTTGATATTTGACCCTACAAACTATCTTATGACTTACAACATCTACCCCACATTTTATCCGAATCGGTCTATATGGTGATATAGTCCGCCCTAAGTACCGATATCCCGATATGACTTCTTGATACCATTTATGTTAACTCGCATTAACACCACACCACCTCACGCATTCCTTGATCACCCGGATCACCGCCTGCAGGATCGTATTATGATCAGGTAGTCGAAAACAGATCTTAGTCGCTGGTTGTTTTGATCCATCTGTGTAACAAGTTCTTCCGACTCATAAAAAAACATTATAGGTGTAAGGCATCCATTGCGGCTGTTAGACTCAGGGCGATATGAGAATGGATAGAGGATAGGAGTAGGTCATACCATCGCGGTATAATCGAGGCAACGATAGGAATCCCAGAAGGAATGGAAGAGTTTCCTATCCAATACATGAGACGACACTTGTGGTCGAGCGCGAGACACTGCGGCCAGCAGTACAGACTTGGTTGGACGTAATTTTGGTATTGCTATCTGGAAGATCTTGTTACACGGATGAATCAAAATAAGAAGACAAACTTGGCCTGGGAATCTATTGTACATTGAAAACCCAGCGACTGAGATCTGTGTTCGACTACCTGACCATAATACGATCCTGCAGGCGGAGATCCGGGCGATCAAGGAATGTATGAGGTGGTGTGGTTTTAACGCGAGTACGACGAGTGTGAACATCTTTACGGACAGTAAACTGGCCAGCAGGATAATAACAACCAGGGCGGTAAGGTCACGGACAGTCTTGGAGCATAAGAAAGAGATTAATGCCTTCTCTGAGGATGACACAATCCGCATCGTTTTGGTACCGGGCCATAGCGGAGTAAGGAAAAATGAACAAGTGAAAGCGTGCTAAGTTCGGCCGGGCCGAATCTTGGTAACCCATACTTAGCGCAGATGTTGAGAGTCATAACAGAACACTATATGCAACATTTAAGCCAAATCGGATAAAAATCGAGGCTTGTAAGGGCTCAAGAAGTCAAATCGGGTGATCGGTTTATGTGGGAGCTATATCAGGTTCATGACCTATTTGGACCGTAATTGGCACAGTTGTTGGAAGTCATAACAGAACATTATATGCAAAATTTCAGCCATATCGAACAAAAATTGTGGCTTCGAGGGGCTCAGAAATTCAAATCGGGAGATTGGTTTATATGGGAGCTATATCAGGTTCTTGACCGATTTGGACTGTAATTGTCACAGTTGGTGGGAGTTATAACAGAATGCTATGTGCAAAATTCGCCAAAATTTTAGCTAAATCGGATGCAAATTACGGCTTCCAGGGGCTCAAGAAGTCAAATCGGAAGATTGGTTTATATGGGAGCTATATCAGATTCTTGACCGATTTGGACCATACTTCATTATTGTGAGTCATAACGGAATACTATGTGCAAAATGTCAGCCAATTCGATTGAAAATTTTGGCTTTCACGGGCTCAAGAAGTCAAATCGGGAGATCGGTTTATATGGGAGCTATATCAGATTCTTGACCGATTTGAACCGTTCTTGGTACAGTTGTTGGCAGTTATAACAGAAGACTATGTGCAAAATTTGGCAAATCGGACAAATATTGTGTCTTCCATGGGCTCAAGAAAACAAATTTGAGGCGATCGGTTTATGTGAGAGCTATGTCAGGTTATAGACCGATTTGTACCGTACTTGGCACAATTGTTGGAAATTTCAGCCAAATCGGAGAAAATGTTTGGCTTCCATAGGCTCAAGAAGTCAAATCGGGAGATCGGTTTATATGGGAGCTATATCCAAATCTAAACCGATATGGCTCATTTGCAAACAGCAAATAAACATCAATATAAAGTACCTGTGTAAAATTTCACGCGTTCGACCGCTATCCTGATTTCGACCGACGGACAGACATGGCTAGTTCGAATCAAAATTTCGAGACGATCAAGAATATATATACTGTATGGGGTCCTAGATCAATATTTCGTGGTGTTACAAACGGAATGACTAAATTAGTATACCCCCATCCTATGGTGGTGGATATTAAAAGCAAACGGTTTGGCAGTGAAGGCCAGAAGACTGCCGTCAATAAACTTGGTTAACCCGAAGCCTTTCGGGTCGACGCAGGGCGTGGGCTACGAACGTAAATTTAACACTGTGGAACAGCGGATCGGTCGGTAGGACGACGAAAATCCTTTGGAGAAATCCTATCGTGAGAAGACGAGGCTATTACTGAAAGAAAGTAATAATAAATTCAGTATAGCTTGGTACGCATATAATTTAACAAATATAGCAGTGCTTACATCCTAGGCAGTCATAGGGCATGTTTAATGGCTCAAAAGTTGTAAAGTCTGAGGTAGGCTGAATTGAACTAAATTTTATGATCGTCGATCATTTGCAGAAAGTGAGTTCCGATAAATTTCCAATGTGTCTCAGTATAATAGATAAAACTTTAAGAAAACTTTTCAAGTTTTGGTACAAACAAGATTTTTATTTTGTAAAACTATTTTCGTTGTTCGCTCTAGTGGTGACCATTTGATATATTCGCTTGACGCTTTCTTTGAACATCCTCCTTAAACCATTGGCCCACATCTGTGTTGAGAATGCATACAAACGCCCTGTAGCACCATAACTCCTTGTTGTTGTTCTGCGACGAGCGATTGCAGTTACTTATAATGGGCAACATCACCTCATCATTGGCTCTATTCCTATATTGATGGTAGATCTTTTCAATATTAAATCCAGAGCGATCATTCCAAATATCCAGCTCGGTGGTCACGCAGTGAATATACTTGTGAACCACTTCTTCGTCGGCGTAACTGAAATTGCCGAACTCGCTTCTATAGCGATTTGGCACATGCAGCAGTTCAAAACATATCTCAGATTTGCTAAAAAACTGATCGGAAATGGTATTTTGTCCAAAAACCGCAGGCAGCTGAAAATAGAAATCCATAAACATAAGAATAGTATTCAAATGAGTTCTAATCTATACATTCCCATACACTAAGAAAGAGCAAAATAAATGCAACTAATTTCATTTTTAACGCAACTGAAAACACCTTGGCTGTACTGATGAGTTCTTGCCGCTTTGAATATTCGATTGATACTAAATTGAACTTTGAGTATGGTATTTTATTGTTTGCTAATTGAATTTGTTCTATTACTATTACACTATCTATTCAATTGATTTAGATTGCTATATAGGGTTATAAAATAAACTTATGAAATTTTATCAACGGAACTGAGACAAAAAATTATATTTTGAATGTTACTTTAGGATGGAGAGTGCTTTTATTCCGTACGAAATTTTTTCAAATATTCATCTTTGACTCTATCTCATCTTATCTTCTTATATATCAATTTTTGTTTGTGTGTTTGTGTATTCCTTATAGACTCAGAAACGGCTAAACCGATTTTTACAGATGGTGCATAATGATCCCGTGGTGAAAATAGGGTACTACATATTTTGATATCTGAAGGGGGGGCGGACCCTCCCCCTAAACCTAATTTTCAGAAACGCCAGATCTCGGAGATGGGGGTGCGATTTAAGCGAAATTTTGTGTGCTCTCATATAGTACCCTAAAAATAAAAATTTGGTATCCAAATTTCGGATGGGGTACCTAAGGGGGCCGCCCCACTCTAAAACCTACCAAACAGATATTTAGACCAATCACGACAATATGGGACTCAAATGAAAGGTATGTCGGATAAGAAATGTATCTTCTATCCAATTGTCGGACCAAGTATTAGGGGGACCACCCCACACCCCTAAATCGGACATATTTACCGACCATGACAATATGGGACTCAAATGAAAGGTATTTGAGAGTAGAATACGAATCTAATATCCAAATGTGGGACCACGTTTCAGGGGGTTCACCCCTTCCCCAAGGGGTGAACCCAAACAGGACTTATTTACTGACCATGGGAATATGGGGCTTAAATAAAAGGTAACACGAATCTGATATCCAAATATGGGACCAAGTGTTTTGGGGGCCGCCTCTCCACAAAAACATCCCCCAAGGGGACAAATTTACGACCAAAGCAATATGGGGCTCAAATGAAAGGTCTTTGGAAGTAAAGCACGAATCTGATATCAATATTCGAAGAAAAATTTTGTCAACGGGGCCATCCCACCCCCACAACACCACTCAAATAGGAAGTATTTGCTGGCTATTCCAATATGAGGCTCAAATAAGAAGGTTTTTAGAGTAGAACACGAATCCGATATATATTTTCAAGGCCAACTCACTGAGTGGCCGCCCATCCCCCAAAACACGCCCCAAGCCGGTCATGTTTGCCGACTATAGAAATATGGGGCTCAAATTAAAGGTATTTGGGAGTAGACCACGTATCTGATATCAACATTAAAAACCAACTGTCTAGGGAACGTCCCAACACCATAACAACCCCCAAATACAACGTATTTGCTCACCAAGACAATTTGGGTCTTAAAGAGAGTGAAAATAAATATTTATAGTTTTTAGGGCCAATACCCAAACAGGACATATTTGCTGACGTTTGCAATAAGGAGTTTAATTGAGATTTGAAAACGAATTTGATATCCAATTTTGAGGCAAATGGCAATATGGGGTTCAAATATATGGGAATAGAGCACGTTGCTGTTATATTTTCCGGGTTTAGTTTTTGGGAGACCACCCCAATCCCCTAAACACCCCAAAATCGGGCATATTTACCGACCATGTCAATGTGGAGCTTAAATGAAAGGTCTTGGGGGTAGGGCAAGAATTGATACCCACTTTCCGGACCAATTTTCTGGGGGTCTACCCCTTTCCTAAAATACCCCACAAATAGCAATTTTTTACTGACCATCGCAATATGGGACTCAAATAAAGGTATTTGGGAGTAGAATACGAATTTGATATCCAAATGTAGGACCAGGTATTTAGTGCAAACCGCTTCCCCAAAACACCCCCAAAGGGTAAAAATTTTTCGACCATGCCAATATGTGGCTTAAATGAAGAGCATTTGAGATAAGAAAACTAATTTGATAACCAATTTTGGGGCCATGGGTTTGTGGGAAATCTCATACTGTAAACTCAAATCAAAACCAATGACAATATGGGATATAAATAAATGGTATTTGAGAGAAGAGCACGATGCTGATATTTTTTCGGGGCCAAGTGGCTAGGGGACAACCTCACCCCCGAAAATATCCCTAAATCAGACATCATGAGAATATCGGGCTGAAAAAGAGTATTTTAAGATAGAAGTATGGCTTTAATTTGTAAATTTCGACTTTAGTTCTTGAGCCCCTACAAGCCGTAATTGTTAACCGATTGGCCTGCAATTTTGAACGTAGTGGTCTGCTGCTCGAAGTATGGTTTAAATCGGTCTATCACCTGATATAGCTCCCATAAAAACCGATCTCCCGATTTTACATCTTGAGCCCCTGGAAGCCGCAATTTTTGTCTAAACTGACTAAAATTTTGCAGGTAGTATTCTGTTATGACTTTCAGAGTCTGTGCTTAGTACGGTCGAAATCGGTCTTTAACCTGATATGGTTCCCATATAAACCAATCGCTCGATGATCCTTGATAGAAATTTTAATTTTTGCCTAGTTTGTCAGAAATTTAATGGGTGGAGTAAAATTATGCCCTGCAACTAATTTTATTTTGTGAAAATGTGTAGCAATTTCCACGGCATAACCAAGCATATTTTTACTGGATTTTTAACCGATTTTGCTTCAACGCCCATTCCAATTATGTTTCAAATCAGACATTATTTCCCTTTCGGAAGAAAATTATTGGGCATTAACGTTTTTGCTATTGGTTTAGTTAATCAGTGACTGCTGTTTTGCTGGACGAACTTTAGTTCATCTTCGATTTTTGACATTGATCGGGAGATGTTTAACTGATTATGCGATGACCCAGATCTGATCCAGACTGTCATACCTGGCGACAAAACATAGATGTATGGTTATTAAGCGGAAACAAAACTCCGGTAACGCAACAGATGCTGCCACATAATCCAAGGCCGAAAAAACGCCGAATTCCGTCGAATGCATCATGAGTTCATGACTAAAGTTCTTAGGGGGAATTAAAAATATTATCTGCAAGTTATGTCCATTTTGCGCGAAAAAAATTCCTTAAAATACCAGTGAAAGCGTGGTAAGTTCTTCCAGGACGATTCTTATATACCCTTCACCAAAAACAACATATCAATGATGTCGCAGCCATACGGTCCCCTAGTCCCCTGTGACTTTTTTGTTCCCAATGCTGAATAGGCCTCTAAAAGGATGACGATACGCTACAAGCAAAGAATTTTTTTTTTGGTTTGAGGATGGTTAAATTTCTTTCAAGGGAATAAAACAGATATTCATGAACATATACACACTTTCGAAGAAGATTAACGTTTTCTCAGAGGATGACACGATCCACATTGTTTGAGTGCCAGGTCGTAGAGGAGTAATGGGGAACGAAAGGTAGACCAATTGGCCGTAGAAGCCAGAGGACTTGCATCAGTAAAGTTGGTAACTGCGAAACCTTTCGGGGTGACGGAGTCTGAGTTAATGTTTGCGCAACGAATGCGCATGTGGCACTGTGGAACAGTGAAACGGACCGTAGGATCTAAACTCTATGGGGAGTTCAGATCGTGGAAACCCGGCTTAAGCAGCTAACAGACTTCGTCAATTGAATGTGGATAACATACCACACTTAACCAACATAGGGGCATAGAATGGTAAACGATTAAGGATTTTGTAAGCAGCACGGCATTCCTGGCATAGATCTTTTCAGAGACACTTTTTCGAATTACCAGTTGGACCAACTTAAAATTCTTAATTTCATCGAAAACTAGCTTTAAGTATACCTTTTATAAGCTTGAAACTCTAAACAGGCAAATAGATCTTTAAGAGAGCTATGTCCCAATAAAGTTCGATTAAGTCCATATTGGGTGGGGGTGTCAAAGGGTCTAAGACAACTAGGATGACAAAATCGCATTTTAAAGGCTCCAGTCGCTAAATTGGGAGATGGGTCCCTATGGCCACAATTCCCAAATAGGGTCTAGAGGTTTTTCCATATTTTGTAAATCTTTTAAATGATTTTGCCGTAACGAAAAATTCGAAACCAAACTGATCTAAACAGATTTTAGCATTTCAGTAAGGCAACAAAGGTGTTGACAATCTAATGCACATGCTTACTTAGAAACCCTTTTCATGACTTGCAGCTAAACGCTGTTGTTAAACAATATTGTGAATGGGGAAATTTAATTACTTTGTTTACATTCAGTTTTAAAACTAAATACCTTTTGCATAGCGAATATGTTTTACATTTATTTTGATTTATTAATAATATGAATTGACAAGAACTTGGCGGATAGTATATAATTAATATTAAATATAAAAGCTTTTGAGATTGCCGCTTCTCCGGAGGGTGCTTTAAGTGTAGGGGTCTTGGATAGGCGCTTGCTCTCTACTGTCTTCTTTTATCTCTTGATCTCCTTATCGCGTCTCTAGGTCTGATCTGTCACTTATACACCTTCAATTTCTCACCTACACTTCTTTTTTCCACTGAGGTATAACAATAGGCAAAAATGGACTCCGAGTGAACTCACCTTAATGACGGGCTACCAATTCAACATTTAACAAGATTTATATGCGCAATTTTGCACCATTACTTTTTATACCCACCATCGTAGGATGGGGGTATATTCATTTTATCATTCCGTTTGCAACACATCGAAATATCCATTTCCGACCCTATAAAGTATATATATATATTCTTGATCAGAGTAAAAATCTAAGACGATCTAGACATGTCCGTCCGTCTGTCTGTTGAAATCACGCTACAGTCTTCAAAAATAGAGATATTGAGCTGAAACTTTGAACAGATTCTTTTCATTGTCCATAAGCAGGTTAAGTTCGAAGATGGGGTATATCGGACTATATCTTGATATAGCCCCATATAGACCGATCCGCCGATTTAGAGTCTAAGGACAATAAAAGCCACATTTATTATTCGATTTTGCTAAAATTTGGGACAGTGAATTGTGTTAGGCCCTTCGACATCCTTCGTTAATTTAGTCCTGATCGGATCATATTTGGATATAGCTGCCATGTAGACCGATCCTCCGATTTAGGGTCTCAGGCCCATAATAGCCACATTTATTGTCCGATTTCGCTGAAATTTGAAACAGTGAGTGGTGTTAGGCCCTTTGGGCCGGCCGGCCGAACTTAACGCCTTTTTACTTGTTCTCATATTACATCCAGCAGTTATCCTAAGTATAGTCCGAATCGGTCTTTCCCGATTTTTCTCCCTGAGCCTTTGCAGGGCACAATTCTTATCCGGTTTAGCTGAATGTATACCAATTATGGCTCAAATCTGTCCATAGAATGATGTATAAAACTTATAAAAACCGATTTCTCGATTAGACTTCTTGTGCATCTACAGGAAGCAATTCTTATACAAATATAAAAAACCTTCATTGGGATTTCATGTTATGTCGAGCCGAACTTAACACGCTTTTTTTAAATATTTTGTAAGCCGGTCTGTTTTACAGCCTGTGGTAGATAAACTTCGTAGTGTAGGACTTTCAACAGTGGGCTTTCTCGTATTTTTATCTTTCCCTATTTTTATACCCACCACCGTAGGATAGGGAGTATATTCATTTAGTCATTCCGTTTGCAACACATCGAAATATCAATTTCCGACCCTACAAGGTATATATATTTCGGATCGTTGTAAAATTCTAAGACGATTAACGATATCTGCGCGTCTATCCGTCTGTCCATCCGTCTGTTGTAACCACTCTTGAGCCTTCAAAAATTGAGATATTGAGCTGAAATTTGGCACAGACACGTCTTTTGATGCACGCTGGTTAAGTTTTTGAACGGACTAAATCGGACCATATTTGGATATAGCTTCTATATAGACCGATTTTCCAATAAAGGGTCTAATGCCATAAAAACGTTATTTTTCATCCGATTTTGCTGAAATTTTAAATAGTAAGTAGTTTCAAGCTTCCCGACATTTGACGTAAATATTGTTTAGATCGGACTATATTTAAATATAGCTGTCATATAGACCAATCTCCCGATAAAGGGTCTGATGGCCATAAAAACTTTATTTTTTTATCCGAATTCGCTGATCTTTGGAATAGTGAGCAGTTTGAAGCTTCCCAACATCCGACCCAAATATGGTACAGATCGGACTATAGTTAGATACAGCTGTCATATAGACCGATCTGCCGATAAAGGGCCTGAAGCCCATAAAAGCTTTATTTTTAACCGATTTCGCTAAAATTTTAAACAGTGAATTATTTGTAGCCTCCTGATACCCGACCTAAATATGGCTCAGATCGGACTATATTTAGATATAGCAGCTATATGGACCGATCTGCCGATAAGGGAACTGAGGCCCATAAAAGCTTTATTTATTACCCGATTTCGCTGAAGTTTGAAACAGTGAGTTTTTCTGAGCCGCAGTATATCCGACCTTAATATGGTTCAGATCGGTTTATAATTGGATATATCTGCCAAAAAGACCAATATTTTGTTCTACAAAATTGAATAGTGACATATATATTAGACCACTCAACGTCCGTGCCGAATTTGGGTGCTTAAATATATCCAATTTTCACCGGATTGTGACTAAATAGGATTTACATATATACCCGAGGTGGTGGGTATCCAAAGTTCGGCCCAGCCAAACTTAATGCCTTTTTACTTGTTTTGTTTCTATTACTCTGTCTGAAAACAAACGAATTATTTCCTTATATGTATTTTCTTTCTCATTACAGGTAAGAAAGAGGGAGCAATGATGTCATCGCTGCTAATTTTATGTGAGCTCTAGGTTTACTAAAAATGCTGCATTCGAGATCCATCGACCTAATGTTCTTAACTGGAGATCTAGAACTTTTTTTATTTACATTTCTACAAGGACGTCGAGTGTGAACAACTTTACCGAAAGTAAAATTGCTATAAGGGCAATAACAATCAGGACGGTAAGGTCACGAACAGTCTTGCAGTGTAAGAAGGAGATGAACGCCTTTTCTGAGGATGGGAAAATCCGCATCGTTTGGGTGCCGTTCCGGTGCCATAACAGAGTAAGGGGAAATGAAAGGGGGGTGGGGGGGGGGGATTGGGCAATTTGGCTGTGAAGGCCAGAGGACTGTCGTCAATAAACTTGGTTGAGCCGGCGAAACGGTCGGTAGGACGGCGAAAATCCTATGGAGGGATCCAGATCGTGAGAAGACGAGGCTATTACTAAAAGGAAGAAAGAAGGGGGTCAGTATAGCTATTGGTATCATAACGGGACACATAGGACTACGAGCTCAATTATGTAAAATCGGTGGGGGAAGTGTTAACATGTGTAGGGTATGCGGGGAAGATGATGAGACGTTGGAGCATTTCCTTTGTCATTGCCCGGCTTTAGAGATTACTTTCTTAGTATTTAGAGCGCACAACAAAACGGTTAATGGCTTAGGTGAATGTCCATGGTGGCATGGAGCGGATTATTATCTGCATCCTATTTTCAACCTAACCTAACCTAACCTATTTCTTATTATTTAGAGCTTAGGTGTATGTCCATGGTGGCATGGGGCGGATTAATATCTGCACCCTCTTTTCAACCTAATCTAACCTAACCTACCAGTTTTAAGTTTAACGTGAGTAAAGATCATGAACTATCATGTATCACGTTATCAACTTGTATTTATGATAAGCAATTTTCTGAGTGCGGGTGAATGTGGTCATTGGAGAACGGCCGCCTCTAATTGCACCTGAAGAAATTGATCTCCCCCGACTAGCCAGAGTAGTCCTGTCTCAATTACGATCAGAGTCAGCCGCCTCAACTCTTGCAGAGAAAGGATTGATGTCAACGTGCTGGATGTGTGTCCCAATTGTGACTTGGGACCGCACGTGACCTGTATAACCAACTAGCCAGACATACTTGACTCAGGCTCACATCTCCCTGGACGCACCACACCTTAGTCGCAGAGTTCCTGGATCTGGCTATCCAACATAACCAAGGAGACGAGAGATAAAACACAACACCCTCCTAAAACAACAAAGACAAAACGCTTCCCATAGTTTTTGATGTGTTGTGATATCTGGCTTTTCTCTTCCATTGCAAACCAGTAAGGAAAGGCAAAAGTCTGGCTGTGCCGACTTTATAATACCCTACACTTATACTATAGGTACAAAGTGGGAGCTGTATCTAATTCTGAATCAATTTCGATGGACTTCGTCGGATGTTTTCAGACAGGTTATTAAACAATCCGTATCAAATTTCGAGCAAATATATTCAAACTGTAAGAAATACGGTTGACGAATAACAACATTATTGGAAATTAGCCAAAATCTGACGAACATATATATGAGGGCTACGTCTACATGTGAACCGATTTTGACTTAACTTCTTAAATATTGTGGTAGGCATCGAGGAAAGAGTTGTGCACAATTCAATTTTGGCAAAATTGGTCTATAATGCGCTTGCAGTGAACCTGGAACTTAAAATCGGGTGAAATACATATATGGCAGCTCTATCAAAATCTGAACCGATTTCTGTGAAATTCACCAGTAATAATAGAAGACATAAGAAAACCTGTCTTGGCAAAATTTTGGGAGAATCGGTTAACAAATGAGCACTTTATTGCAATATTTCTCAAAATCGGACGAACATATATATGAGAGCTAAATCTGAACCGATTTCTAGAAAACTTTTTAGATATTGTGGTGGTCATCGGGGAAAGCGGTGTAATTTTGGCAAGATTGCGCCTTGTAGGGGGTCAAGAAGCAAAATCGGGAGATAGGTTTATATGGGAGATACACCAAGCTATTGATCGATTCAGACCATATTAAACAAGTATGTTAAAGGTCATGAGAGAAGTCGTTGTACAAAATTTCGGATGTGCATTGCGCCCTCTAGAGGCTTAAGAAGTCAAGATCCAAGATCGGTTTATATTACAGCTATATCAAGTTATGTACCGATTTGCACCATACTTCGCACAGTTGTTGGAAGTCATAACAAAATACCTCGTGCAAAATTTCAGCCAAATCGAATGAGAATTGCGCGCTCTATTGGCTAAAGAAGTCAATATCCAAGATCGGTTTATATGACAGCTATTCAAGATTATGAATCGATTTGAACCATACTTAGCACAGTACTTGGAAGTTATAATTAAATACTTTATGCCAAATTTCAGTCAAATCGGACGAGAATTGTGCCCTCTAGAGGCTCAAGACCCAAGATCGGTAAATATGGCAGCTATATCAAAACATGGACCGATTTGAATCATACTTAACGCAGTTATTGGAAGTGATACCAAAACACCACGTGCAAAATTTTAGTCAAATCGGACGAGATTTGCGTTGTCTAAAGGCTCAAGAAGTCAAGACCCATGATCGGTTTTTATGGCAGCTATTTTAAAACAAGGACCGATTTGGCCCATTTACAATTCCAACTGACCTACACTAATAAAAAGTATTTGTGCATATTTTCAAAAGGCTAGCTTTACTCCTTCGAGAGTTAGCGTGCTTTCAACAGACAGATGTACGGACGGACGCACGGACGTACGCATGCACGGACGGACGGACAGACGGACGGACAGACGGACGGACAGACGGACGGAAATGGCTAGATCTACATAAAACGTCACGACGATCAAGGCTGTATATACTTTATGGGGTCTCAGACGCATATTTCGAGGTGTTACAAACAGAATGACCAAATTGGTATACCCCCTTCCAATGGTGGAGGGTATAAAAATAGTATTTCCCCAATGAAACAGATTTGTTTGTCCCAAAACGGATCTTTAAAATCTTCTAACGTTGAACAAAAATATTTGCGATGCTAAGTTTATCGTTAAGGTTTAATTGAAAACTTTACAAAGTGTTACCGGAGTGGTATTTAAAGCCTTCAATAGAGTAGAACATTAAAGCAATGTTTGCAACTTTTAAATCCTATTCTATGACACCAAATTGGCCAACAAGCTACACCAGCAAGTTTATTAGCAGCCTTCCCATGCAATTACACCGGGCTCCTTTGTCTCTTCATTGCCTGCCTGCTTTTGCATTACAATTTCATTATAAACTTTATCAATTTATTGCGTTGTGGGACATAATGGATTTTTCCTCGGAGACTGCAGTTGGGGTTTTTCCTCATAATGAAACGTTTTCACTCCAAGCAAACGCAGTAAGTGCATTGCTGTGGTTTCCCTGCCACATCGAAGACTTTGTCACTGCAATGTCTCTGTAGGCTCCAATCGGTGTTTATGCTTTTAAAGTGCAATCGCTTGCAGACGTGACATAAACACGGACTGGGAATAAGGCGGCAAGCGTCGGCGCTTACGGAGAAGAATTGCAAAAGCGAAAAACATTTCAACAATTTTTCTCTTTTCATGCAATGCACTTTGTAGAATTTATTTTGCTTTTACTTTGTATGCCCCCATTTATGTGGGTGTCTCTGGGGTGTTTCACTTTGTTGTTAAGTTGTTGTCTTAAGCGTGGCAACTCTACGATGAAATGTGTGTATTAATAAGTGTATATTTGTATGAAAGGGCGGGATTTCAAGTTCGAGTGCAGTTGCGAGCCATGGTAATGAAAACCTCAGAAATTAGATGAAGACTTCAAAATTTAATACGACTTAGATGACTATCGAATATTCCGATGGTTTATGCGAGCTATATCTAAATCTAAAACGATTTCTATGAAATTTAAAAAGAATATCGGGATTCGTTAGAGAACTCATTTCGTCAGAGAATTGGTTTACAAATGACCATATTATTACAATTTTTGAACAAATCGGAGCCATATCCAAATATGCACCGATTTTTATACCCACCACCTAAGGATGAGGGTATATTCATTTTGTCATTCCGTTTGCAACACATCGAAATATCCATTTTCGACCCTATAGAGTATATATTTTCTTGATCAGCTTAAAAATCTAAGACGATCCGTCCGTCCGTCCGTCTGTTGAAATCACTCTACAGTCTTTAAAAATTGAGATATTGAGCTAACACTTAACACAGACTCCTTTTTTTGGTCAATAATCAGGTTAAGTTTGAAGATGGGCTATATCGGACTACATCTTGATATAGCCCCCATATAGACCGATCCGCCAATTTAGGGTCTTAGGCCCATAAAAGCCACATTTATTATCCGATTTTGCTTAAATGTGGGACAATGAGTTGAGTTTGACCCTTCGATATCCTTCTTCAATTTGGCCCAGATAGATCCAGATTTGGATATCGCTGCCATATAGACCGATTTCTCGATTTAAGGTTTTGGGTCCATAAAAGGAGCATTTATTGTTCGATTTTGCTGAAATTTGGGACAGTTAGTTGTGTTAGGCCCTTCGACATCCTTCGTTAAATTGGCTCAGATCGGTCCAGATTTGAATATAGCTGTAATATAGACTCATCCTTCGATTTAGGGTCTTAGGCCCATAAAAGCCACATTTATTATCCGATTTTGCTGAAATTTGGGACAATGAGTTGTGTTAGGCCCTTCGACATTCTTCTTTAATTTGGTTCAGATCGGTCCAGATTTGGATATAGCCGCCGTATAGACCGATCTCTCGATTTAATGTTTTGGGGCCATAAAACTCGCATTTACTGTCCGATGTTGTCGAAATTTGGGACAGAGAGTTAAGTTAAGCCCCTTCACATATATCTGCAATTTGGTCTAGATCGATCGATCAATGATAAGGGGCCTCCTTTTTATAGCCGATTCCGATCGTCATGCCGCAGCTCGACAACTCTTTGGAAAGAAGTTTTACATGGCGTAGTACCTCACAAATGTTACCAGCATTAGGAGGGGAAAGCCACAGCTGAAAATTTTGTCTGATGGTCTCATCAGGATTCGAACCCAGGCGTTCAGCGTCATGCTAACCTCTGCGCTATGGTGGCCTCCAAAAAAACAAATGATCTAAGTTATAATGCCGTTTAAATATATGGTCGTTTGAATTGGTAACACTCAGTGACAGCTACACTGTATAATTGTTTCGATGGCTTACACGTGTTTTTATACCCTACACCACTACTGTGCAAAATTTTGCCCATGAACATTCCATTAAGGTTCAGGGGCAAACTTCTCAAATATCAAATATTCTCCGATTCAAGTTTAAGCTCAATGATAAGGGGCCTCCTTTTTATAGCCGATTCCGAACGGCGTGACACAGTGCGACACCTCTTTGGAGAGAAGTTTTACATGGCATAGTACCTCACAAAAGTTGCCAGCATTAGAAAGGGAAAACCATCGCAGAAAAATTTTTCTGATGGTCTCGCCAGGATTCGAACCCAGGCGTTCAGCATCATAGGCGGACATGCTAACCTCTGCGCTACGGTGGCCACTACTGTGGTAACACCCGGAAGGAAGAGAGACAGACCCATTGATAAATATACCGAGCGACTCAGAATCACTTTCTGATTCGATTTAGCTATGTCCGTCTGTCTGTCTGTCCATCTGTCCGTTTGTCTATGTTAAATTGTGTATAAAGTACAGGTCGCAGTTTTCATCATGATCGTCTTAAAATTTGGTACAGGCATGTTTTTCAGTCTAGAGACGAATCCTATTGAAAGGGAAAAAATCGGTACAGATTTGGATATAGCTCCCATATATACGTTCGTCCGACTTTCAGTAATAATGCATTAAAATGGTCATTTGTTAACCGAAATTTTTTATGACCCTCGACATTAGTGGTGAATTTCATGGGAATCGGTTCCGATTTAGATATAGCTCTCATATATATATCGCCCGATTTTCAATCCTAAACCACTGCAAGCGCATTTATTGACCAATCTGAAGGCCATCAAAGCTTTATTTATTACCCGATTTCGCTGAAATCATTATTTTAAGCCTCTCGACATTTAGCGTAAATATGGTTCTGATCGGACTATATTTAGATATAGCTGCCATATAGACCGATCTACCGATAAGGGGGCTGGAGCCCATAAAAGCTTTAATTATTACCCGATTTCGTTGAAATTTGAGACAGTGAGTAGGTTAGGACCTCCCAACATCCGACCTAAATATAGTTCAAATCGGACTATATTTAGATATAGCTGTCATATAGACCGATCTACCGATAAGGTGGCTGAAGCCCATAAAAGCTTTATTTATTACCCGATTTCGCTGAAGTTTGAAACAGTGAGTTTTTCTGAGCCTCAGTATATCCGACCTTAATATGGTTCAGACCGGTTTATATTGGATATATCTGCCAAAAAGACCAATATTTTGTTCTACAAAATCGAATTTGGGTACTTAAGTTATCCAACTTTCACCGGATTGTGACGAAATGGGGTTTACATATATACCCGAGGTGTTGGGTATCCAAAGTTCGGCCCCGCCGAACTTTATGCCGTTTTACATGTTTATTGGTCGGAGAATTTGTAACCTATTCAATGGTGTAATCAAATTTGCAATCGCTTAAGAAATAGTGCCACAATTCCAAAACTGCCGATGGATACCTTGAATAAAATCTTCAAAATAAAATTAATCGGATGGACTTTTTAACCATTTAACCTTTTGAAATTATCGCCCTTTAAAACTTTTCAATTTACTTTATCCCTAAACTTTTAGTGTATTTAAATCAAACATAAATCCCTTTATCCATTGAAGCATACTCTTGATAGGATTAAATATTCATATACGTACGAACAATTCTTCATGAGTTTATTTAATTGGTTTAATCGCGTCGTTTTGTTATCGCCGACTTTCTATTTGTCCCACAAACAAGAGCTCATTGCCAAGTTATATTCCTTCCACCATCGAGCTAAGTTTTTCAAATGAATTCAAGTGTTCTGTTAGTTATCTATGAATTCCAATGCCTTCAAATGGAGACCGACCACACTAAAGGATTCAAATGGAAGGGACTCACGGAAGAATGGCTTCTGACAAAGACAAGCGGCAACTGGCAATGGCGGCAGCAAAAACAAGCAATTCAAACAAAACTTTATACAATGAAAATAGATTCAGTCTAGTCGCTTTGAAAATTTGCATTGATAAAAAGGATGCAAATTGAATTGATTCTCATGATTCTCCCAGGCATATGGTCGTTAATAGTTAAAGTCTCCCCCACCCTTAGCCCCAGCGCAACGGGAGACTATTGGGAAACGGGGGGTTTTTCCCCACCATAGGAGGACGGGCCTCCGTTTCAGCTGTCTTGCCATGTGATGAATTTCTAGTTAGCTTTTTGTCAATTCATTGAAAATTGATTATTTTCTCTCTCTTCCTCCAATTTTTCCATTTCACGTTTCGCCAGAGTTGCACGACTACTGATAATAGCTGCCCCGTAAGAGTCGGCGTTATGGTTGTCGTTGTCGTCGCCCCTTACTTTTTACTGTGAAAAAAACTTTTGTTTTTATTGCTTTTGTTCGGTTTTCCATAAGCAATTTTAAATTGATTTAATTGAGTTCAAATAGAAATGTCAACTATCACTGCATGGCCGGCATGCACAGTGTAAACCTTGTGCAAATACAGACTTCTAAAAACAGCCAATGGTTGGTGTATTATGACCAGTAGTAAATTTGTGAATTTAGTCATCATGCATATATAGATATTCTAGTAGTATTACAGGTATTCATACCTTTATCTTTCACAATTTTGCAGAATTACTTAAATGATAGAGCAAAAGAGTCGGTTCTCTACATTTAATTTTTATACCCACCACCAAACGAAAGGGGGCATATTCTGTTATTCATTTCGTTTGCGACACATCGAACTATCATTTTCCGACCCTACAAAGAATATATATCTCCAATCTCCTACAAAGTATATATATCTCCGATCGTCGTAAATCTCGAAGGCAATTTAAAGATGTCCATGTGTCTGTCCGTCTCTGTGTCATTCTGTTCTAAACACTCTACAGCCTTAAAAATTTGAGATATTGAGCTGATAATCTTTGCGCCACACATCCATATTTTCAAAAGGTTAGTTTTTCTAAGCCCCTCGACATCCTTGCCAAATATGATCCTAATCGGAATATATTTAGGTATGGCTGCCATATAAACCGATCTCCCGGTATATGGTCTTAAGGCGAATTTCTAACCCTATTCCGCTGAAATTTGGAATAGAGAGTCATAATAGACATAGGCGTAGAAAGGGCTGTGGGGTGGGCTGTGGGGTGGGCTAAGCTCCCCCAGAAAAGTTTTATCCCCACCCCCCAGAATTTCAAAAATTTCATAGCTTTCGATAAAATTTGATAATTTTATTGCTTTTCAAAGGACTTTAGCCCCCCAGAAAGCTAGGCTGGCTTAGCTAATTGCAATAGGCCTTCCGAAATCCGAACAGGCTATGGTTCAGATCAGACTATATTTGGATATAGACCGATGATAATGAGTCTAAAACCCACAAAGGACTATTACCCAATATTATTTTCTAAAATTCGGAACAAAATGCGTTGCCCATGGGACTGTATTTGGATATAGCCGCCATATGGACTTATCTTCCGGAATAGGGTATTAAGGATATAACAGGCCGATATTCAAATTGAATGGTTCACATTGGCTCCTATTTAGATATAGAAATATTTTCAATAGAGACATTGACCTGAAACTTTGCAAAGATTCTGCTTTTGTCCATAAGCACGTTAAGTTCGAAGATGGGCTATATCGAAATATATCTTGATATAACCCCCATATAGACCGATCTGCTTATTTAGGGTCTTAGGCCCATAAAATTCACATTTACTATCCGATTTTGCTGAAATTTGGGACAGTGAGTTGTGTTAGGCCCAATTTCAATTTGGCCCACATCGGTCCAGATTTGGATATAGCTGCCATATAGACCTATCTCTCGATTTAAGGTTTTGGGGCCATAAAAGGCACATTTATTGTCCGATGTTGCCGAAATTTGGACAGTGAGTTATGTTAGGCCCTTCACCATCCTTCTTCAATTTAGCTCAGATCGGTCTAGGGGTGGATATAGCTGTCATATAGATCGACCCGCCTTTTTAGGGTCTTAAGCCCATAAAAGCCACCATTATTATCCGATATTGATGAAATTTGGCACTGTGAGTTGTGTTAGGCCCAACTTCAATTTGGCCCACATCGGTCCAGATTTGGATATAGCTGCCATATAAACCGATCTCTCGATTTAAGGTCTTGCGCCCATAAAAGATGCATTTATTGTCCGATGTCGCTGAAGGAAGAGAGGTAGACCCATTGATAAGTATGCCGATCGACTTAGAATCACATGTCCGTTTGTCTGTCCACCTGTCTTAAAGTTGGTATGGGCGATCGTCTTAAAAGTTGGTATGGGCGTCTTTTTCGGCCTAGAGACGAAGCCTATTGAAATTGGAAAAAAATCGGTTCAGATTTGGATATAGCTCCCATATATATGTTCGTCTGATTTGCAGTAATACTGCAAAAAAATTGTCATTTGTTAACCGATTTTCTCGAAATTTAGCAGAAAGCTTTTTCTTATGACTCTCGATATTACTGGTGATTTTCATGGATATCAGTTCAGATTTAGTTATAGCTCTCATATATATATATATATATATATCGACCGATTTTCATTCCTAAAGTCACAGCAAGCGCATTTATTGACCTCTATTGTCAAAAAATTTTGAAAACGCTTCCCTTGACAACTGCCACAGTATCTGAAAAGTTTGCTGAAATCGGTTCAGATATTGGTAAAGCTCCCATATATACGGTCGTCCGATTTTGAGAAATATTGGAAGAAAGTGGTCATTTTTAACCGGTTCTCTCGAAATTTTGCAGGAAGGATTTTCTTATGACTCCAGATATCTGATGAATTTCATAGAAATCGGAAGAGCCACTGCAAACGCATTGTTTGAACAATCTTGCCAAAATTTTGCACAACGCTTTCCTCGACGACTACCACATGGTCTGAGAAGTTTGCTCGAAATCGATTCAGAATTAGACAAAGCTCCTATATTAATGTTTGTCAGATTTTGGGCAATTTGCAATAATGTTGTCATTTGTCAACCGTAGTTATTACAGTTTGAACATATTTGCTCACCGAGCTCCATTAAAATTGGGTCAGAATTGAATATAGCTCCCACATTGTACTTATAAGTTAGGTGTAGGGTATTATTCAGTCGGCACCGCCCGACTTTTGCCCTTCCTTACTGGTTATATCCTCTTTCACTACAGGCTATGCTAAAAAGTAGAGGATGCTTTTCCCCAAAGAACTAAATTATTGCCCTGTTGTTCTAATTCATTGACCATATACCTATAAGAGTCATCCTACAGACGACTGCGTATCCGATTTCATTTATTGATCAATCCAAACACACAAAAACAGCGATTCTCATCGATATCGTGGTGCATGAGTAAGTGCTGCAACAAAAGCTTATGTTCAAAGACATCTTAAACTCGCAAATAGTATTTCACGGTATAAAAATACAGTACCATATTGGCTTATCAACTCGCCGGTGTTTCTCATTCATTGAAAAATATCTTTAAAACTTATTTTCCTCGACTAAAACAAGAACTGGGTACCTAAACACGAAGTGTAGCAAATATACATTGGTAGATCTGTTAAACTAAACAGACTGACAGTTTCCTGATATTTGTTTTATTGACAGCCTAAAATTACTTACTGTCTCAAATTTCAGCGAAATCGGTTATAAATGATGCATTTATGGGCATTAGAACTTTTACCGTCAGATCGGTCTATATAGCAGCTATATCCAAATATGGTCCGATTTGGCCCATTCAAGAACATAACCAGCGTGCATCAAAAAGACGTATCTGTGCCAAATTTCTGTTTAATATCTCAATTTTTGAAGGCTGTAGAATGATTACAACAGACGGACGGACAGACGGATAGACGGACAGACACACGGACATCGTTAAATAGCCTTAGAATTACAACGATCCGAAATATATATACTTTGTAGGGTCGGAAATTGATATTTCGATGTGTTGCAAACGGAATGATTAAATGAATATACCCCTATACCCTATCCCAAATTTTTTTTGTATTCTTTTTACGATCGTATCCCACTTTGATATTTCGGATATGGCGATGTACTGAAAGCAGATTGACAAAATTATTATACACCATCTTACGATGTTTAGTATTAAAAATGGAAAAAAAAAAAGATTTTTTTTTTAAATCTGGGAAAATATGTACTTAGTTATTTTCAATGCAAAAAATCACGCAAATTGTCAACATTGCAAATGGTTATCATTTAGAATAGGGGGTGTTTGGAACAAGGAATGCAAATAAACCGAACGATGATGAACTTGCTTCTTTTCTATGCGCAAAAGAATTATTTTCTGCGCTGTGTCCAACCACAAGACAAATTTAATTTTTGTTTTTTTGCTATAGCGAAACTTTCGTTACCATATGAAATGCATTGACATATCCTAAACGAAATTTTCGTTACCGGTACCGTTACCGAAAATTTCGCTGCTGGTACGTAGCCCAAATGCAATTTTTTTGCATAACAGGGTGACATAATAGGCATAAGTGAATTTTGTCTTGCAACTACTATTCAAGTTTAAGCTCAATGATAAGGGGCCTCCTTTTTATAGCCGAGTTCGAAAGGCGTGCCTTAGTACGACACCTCTTTGTAGAGAAGTTTTACATGGCATAATACCTCACAAACGTTGCCAGCATTGGGAGGGGAAAACCAACGCTGAAATTTTTTTGTGGTGGTCTCGCCAGGATTCGAACCCAAGCTATTAGCGTCATAGGCGGACATGCTAACCTCTGCGCTACGGTGGTATTGAGCTGAAATTTGGCACAGATACGTCTTTTTGATGCACGCTGGTTAAGTTCTTGAACGGGCCAAATCGGACCATAATTGGATATAGCTGCTATATAGACCGATTTTCCGATAAAGGGTCTAATAAGTCCATTTTTATTTTTCATCCAATTTTGGCGAAATTTGTAACAGTGGGTTATTTTAATCCTTCTGATATCTGACCTAAATATGGATTAGATCGGTCCATATGTAGATATAGCTACCATATAGACCGATCTCCCGATAAAGGGTCTGAAGCCCATGAAAGCTTTATTTATTACCCGATTTAGCCGAAATTCAGAACAGTGGGTTATTTTAAACCTCCTGACATCTGACGGAAATATGGCTCAAATCAGACTATATTTAGATATAGCTGTCATATAGACCGATCTACCGATAAGGTGGCTGAAGACGATAAAAGCTTTATTTATTACCCGGTTTCGCCGAAATTTGCAACAGTGGGTTATCTCAAGCCTCCCGACATCTGATCCAAATATGGTTTAGATCGGACTATATTTAGATATAGCTGCCATATAAACCGATCTGCCGATAAAGGGTCTGAAGCCCATGAAAGCTTTATTTATTACCCGATTTCGCTGAAATTTAGAATAGTAGGTTATTTTAAACCTCCCGATATCTGACGGAAATATGGTTCAAATCGAACTATATTTAGATATAGCTGCCATATAAACCGATCTGCCGATAAAGGGTCTGAAGCCCATGAAAGCTTTATTTATTACCCGATTTCGCTGAAATTTAGAATAGTAGGTTATTTTAAACCTCCCGATATCCGACCTAAATATAGTTCTGATCGGACTATATTTAGATATAGCTGTCATATAGACCGATCTACCGATAGGGTGGCTGAAGCCCATAAAAGCTTTATTTATTACTCGATTTCGCTGAAATTTGAAACAGTGAGTTTTTCTGAGCCTCACGGTATCCGATCTTAGTATGGTTCAGATCAGTTTAGAATTGTATATATCTGCCATAAAGACCAATATTTTGTTCTACAAAATTGAATAACGACATAAATTAGACCACTAAATGTCCGTGCCGAATTTTGGTGCTTAAGTTAGCTAATTTTTGCCGGATTGTGACGAAATGAGATCTACATATATACCCGAGGTGGTGGGTATCCAAAGTTCGGCCCGGCCGAGCTTAAGGCCTTGTTGCTTGTTTTTTTATCAAATGTTTTGCCTGTTGTTTGTGTTTCTTGTGCAGAGAAGCATAAGCGTAGGTTGAAATTTTTGTTAGAGGAGAAAATTCATAAAAGCTGCAAATTATATCGAATATCGTTTTTTTTATTACGAAAAATATCTTATCAAGATCCCATTGATATCGGATATAAATAAACACTGTGTCATTCGGGGCTATCAATATCGTTGAGTAAAACCCATTTTTGTAGTTTACCTGCCTTTGGACAAAAAAACCAAGAACCATGGTTGCGAAATCATGGAATTTATTTCGAAAAAGAATCTGCATACTTTATAGGGTATAGTTTGTATATACTCTACATGGTTTCATCTATTCTGTTGGCCCCCTCCCAGAGGAATTTCTACGCTTATGTTTCTGTGTATACACAAAATGTTTGATATGTTATCAGTTCTTTGTTGGCTGAAGTCGTGGAGAGCACAACAAAAAAGCGAACCAACAAAATTGTGAAAATAAAATAAAAACCGACAAAGAAAGAGATAGAGAGTATGCAAAAAAATAGGGAAAAATATAAACACGATTTTAGAAAATCTTACGCGTTTTCGAAAAAAAATTGGCTTCCGCATCACCTTAAAACTTTGCCATGTATTCTACGATAGGTACATGAGTCATACGTAAATATAAATTATGAAAGAAATTATGAAGAAATTCATTAAAAATTTGTTTCTGTGTAGATCCAAACCAGAACCGATATAAATGAAATTGCCTTTTAAGAAATATCTCAAAAACTACATACATCGGAACTATATGAAAATCTGGACAGATTTCATTTTTTTATGTAAAATCAAGTAAATTTATCAGCATCGAACCAATCAGACTCGCTTAGACGTTTTCGTCTATTGTGATACAATAGAATAAGGAAAATGACTTCTAGTTTCTACCGTTGATCCACCCAGATCGCTTTAAAAAGCCCAATAACTTGCGAATATGTGAAATCCGCTAACATGTTCTCAAAGAAATAAGGACCTAAAGTGGAACTCCTTTTAACTGCTAGTGCGAGACACACACACAGAAGGTGTGCAATAGTCACTTTCTTTTCGATGTCCTCACAGCTTCTGCAAAAGTCGTTGCTGGCAACCTTCAGTCTGTCAGCATGTTATCCGATTAGACAGTGACGGACACAACGACCAAGACGTATCTTCTAGCCAATAACAGCAAAACGGTAGACCTCTACAAGTCTAGATTAGGTCAAATAGTTTTGAAATCCACACAGACCCATCTTTGTGACCATCTATCATTCGTTGTCCTTCGGGCCTGGTCCTGAAAACTTAGCTTACATGTCACAAGAGGTATATGTAGGGTAGTTCCTACTCTCGCAAGCTCGTCCGCTTTACAATTCCCTGGGGTATCTCTGTGGCCCGGCACCCAGTAAACAGGTGAATTTAGAACTGTTCAGCCATCTCGTTGAAAGATCTGCGACAGTTGAAGGCGGTTTTTGTGTTCAGAAATACGTTCTCCAGGAATTTAATGGCTGCCTGGCTGTTGGAGAAGGTATTTATGCCATTCGTCGTATTGACATTATATCTTAGCCATTCCACCACTTCCTTAATTGCAAGGATCTCTGCTTGATACACACTGCAGTAGTCGGGTAACCTTTTAGATATGACCAGTTCTTGGTCTTTAGAGCACACCCAAAGCCCACCTGGTCGTTTAGTTTGGTGCCATCTGTATAGAAGTCCATGTAACTTCTGTTACCAAGGATATCGTAGTTCCAATTGGTTCCATCAGGAATAGTGGTACAGTACTTTTTATCAAAAAGCGGCTGAGGTAGGGTGTAATCAACACTGCCTGGAACATCGCATATTGTATCAAGGATAGCACAGTGTCTGTAGCCACCACATGTTCAATGAGAAAGCTCCCTTAACCTCATGTCAGTGGTCGCTGCTAAGTGAGAGTAAGTGTTATAGCATTTAGAAAAAATGTCTCAAAAATTTTCTTATACACCGACTTGTCTATAGATATGAGCGACACTTTCCTGCTCAAATTCTCCAAAGTGTGGAGTGCTGTTGAGTAACACCTCTTCCTAGAAAGGCCCCACAAATGAAGCCAACATTTTTAAAGGGATACCCTTTGCTGAAAACTTTTTCCGGAGTTTTCACTAGAATTCGCCCACGCTGACCTATGCGCCACTTTGGTACGTTCGGTTTGATTGAAAATAGGGTGAGGATATTAATCCGCACCACGCCACTATGGAGATACACCTAAACCAGTAATCGGCTTGTTGTGCTATCTAAAACAAGTAAAAAGGCTTTAAGTTCGTCCGGGCCGAACTTTGGATACCCACCCCCTCGGGTATATATGTAAACCATCTTCCGTCAAAATCCGGTGAAAAATGCATACCTTTTGCCCCATAGCAGCTATATCGAAATATGTTCCGACTTGGACCAAATACTTATAAGTACAAGTCATTGTTCAATTATGTATAACAAAATATGGGTCTTTTTAGTAGCTATATCTAAAAATAAACCGATCTGAACCATATACGACACGGATGTCAAAAAGTCTAACATAAGTCACTGTGTCAAATTTCAGTGTAATCGGATTATAAATGCGCCTTTTATGGAGCCAAGACTTTAAATCGAGATATCGGTTTATATGGCAGCTATAGCCATATGGACCGAAGGGTTTATCTTAACTCATGTCCCAAATTTGGGCGAAATCGGGAAATAAGTGCGCCTTTTATGGGCCCAAAACCTTAAATCGAGAGATAGGTTTAGATGACAGCTATATCCAATTCTAGACCGATCTATGCCATATTGCAGAAGTATGTCGAGGGCCTAACGCAACTCACTGTCCCAAATTTCGAAGCCATCAGACACTAAATGTACCTTTTATGGGCATAAAACCTTAAATCGAAAACTCGGTCTATATGACAGCTATATCTAAATCTTTACCGATTTAAGCCAAATTGAAAAAGAATGTCGAAGAACTTATCTTAACTCAATGTCACAAATTTCGGCGAAATCGGACAATAAATGCGCTTTTTATGGCCCCAAAACCTAAAACAGAGAGATCGGTCTATATGGCAGCTATATCCAAATCTGGACCGATCTGGGCCAAATTAAAGTAGTATATCGAAGGGCCTAACACAACTCACTGTCCCAAATTTCAGCAAAATCGGTCAATAAATGTGACATTTATCGGTCTATATGGGGGCTATATCAAGATATAGTCCGATATAGCTCATCTTTGAGCTTAACCTGCGAATTTCAGCTTAATATATCTATAGATCTAAAGTCTGCAACGTGATTTCAACAGACAGACGGACAGACGGACGGACATGGCTAGATCGTCTTAGATATTTACGGAATGACAAAATGAATATACCCCCATCCTCCAGTGGTGGGTATGAAAATAGAAGGTTAGGTTAGGTTGAAAAGAGAGTACAGATATTTACATGGCCCATGCCACTATAGGCACATACTTAAACCAGTAATCGGCTTGTTGTATGCTCTAAAAACTATAAAGTGACCTCCGTGCTACTTACGAAATTCTTAATTGTTTTCCATGCTACGCCCCTAATTTGGTTCATGTCTGGTATTGTGTCCTCACCTAATTGGCGGTATCTGTTAGCCGCGAAAGCCGAGAAATGACATAAGAAATGCTCCAACGTCTCATCAACTTCCCCACATGCCTTACATATGCTATCACTTGCCAGACCGATTTTGCATAAGTGAGCTCGTAGCTCTATGATATTTAATGGCAATATAGACCCATTTGCTATAGTAAATTGTTTTGCACCCTAATAAGTTTTAATTTTCGTTTATTTTAATTATTAGTTGAGCACGTGTGGACATACTTTCCAAAAGGTGCTAATTCAAGTGATAAAGTGATTAAATTTTCTTTGATTTTCTCTTCATTATAAATGTTTCTCATTTTAATTAACGAAATGAGAAACTTCACAAATTAAAAAAATGCACTATAAATGTAAATGTAAGAAAAATCTACAGAATATTTTTCTCAAGTAGTGGAACAAGTATCGTGGGCAAGGGGGAAACTAACTGTGGGTCTCTGTAGGCTTTTCCTTTTTTAGGGAAAATATGTCTAATGATTTGCCAGCAACTGAGAATGAGAAATGCCAAGAGATATTCGTATATAATAAACCATTGAACACGTTTTTCCTTATTTTTATCCGCAAAAGTTGGTACTCGGCAGTTTTTTCTTGGCATACTCTTTCCTGCAACACCACCCCTTAGCCACGCTTCATTCAGGCATTCTTTCTTTTGTTTTTTTTTTTTTTTTTTCATTCCATGAACAAGGACTCTTGAGCATATTTTTTATACTTGCTCTTGTGTTGTTGTTGTATTGTGTTTTTTTTTTCTTTTCATCGTCAAAGGATGGCGATGGTTGTTCCTGTTGTTGTTCATTCGCATTGTATTTAAGCGTTTATATTGTTTAGTTTTATTGTGTCCTCACAAATAATAAGTGAATGTTGCACATGTGTGTATGTAAAGTGACTAAAGCTGTATGTGGCAGTCTCACTGAGGATTTTGTTATGTGTGGGTGTGTGTGTGTGTGGTTGTGTTTGATGGAGGGCTTTTAACTTAAATAGAAGGTGTGTCAGCATTTTTTAACTCATACACCACCACACTGCCACACACACGTTCTTGACATGCCGCCACATACTCTTCTGGGGACAGTTTTTTTTACGGAACTTCCGGAAAAGAAAAGAAATTTATAAAAAAAAACGAAAATGAGAGGTTGGTGGCAAGAAAGAAGAGAAAGTTGATGTTAAACTTTCATATGTGTACTAAAAAATGGGTTTAAAATGCAGTTCAAATGTTTTGAAAGTATACTGGAATATTAAGGTCTCAATATACCTTGGGCTCGGTATCAATATGAACAAATTAAACGTGCTCAGTTCGGCCGGGCCGAATCTTTGGAACCCACCACCATGGTTTTCACTTGATATACCCTTATTAACTGAGTTTGTATTTGAATTATTTTGGTCTCAAGGAGTATATCTGGATATCGGTACTTGGAGAGGGCCCTATATCACCGTATTGACCGATTCGGTGTGGATCTTGTAAGTCATAAGATAGGGGTTTGGACCAAATCAGGTGAAAATTTAGGCTTCTAAGGGCCGAAGATGTCAAATTCGGGGATCGGTTTATATGGGGGCTATATCTGTTTATGGATCGATTCCAATCATTCTTGGCATGGATTTTGAAAGTCATAACACAAGTCTTTGTTTCAAATTTCAGCCCAATTAGGGGCTTATTGGGGCTCAAAAAAGTCAAATCGAGGGATCGGTTAATATGGGAGCTATAACTGTTTATATACCGATGGTGAAGCGTGGGAAAAGGCAAAAGACAGGCGGTGGCGACTATATATAACCCTACTCCTACCCTTTAATTGTAAATAGGACGATATTGTTATATGGAGGCTTTATCTAATTTTAAACCGATGGACTTCAGAAGAAGTGCTCAGATGGGTGTAACTTTAAGTAACCTCTGGGTGCTGGGGTTCAACTCAAGGTTCGTTTATTTGATCTAGGACTAAGGGAGTAAAACACTCTTAAGTTTAGCTTTGTATATTTTATTGGTTTGATTGAATCAGAAAGCAAGAGGGTAAGGGGCGTGTTTTGGGAGCACGGTCGCTGAGGGACTCGGTGGGTCGTTTAGCGAGTGGGCACACCCTAATACACAGTTAAGTCCTGAGGTTCGACTGCCGATAGGTGACAAGGAGGCACACCTCAATACACGGCATTGTTCGGGTTGGCAGAGGAATGACAGAGGCGGCATGAGAAGTCACTCCTGGGTTTGGGCGCTGCGGCAAAAGAGTTGCAAGGAAGTAAATGCAAATTTTGACCATGAACATTCCGATTCAAGTTTTAGGCTCAATGATAAGGGACCTCCTTTTTATAGCCGAGTCCGAACGGCGTGCCACAGTGCGACATCTCTTTGGAGAGAAGTTTTACATGGCATAGTACCTCACAAATGTTGCCAGCATTAGGAAGGGAAAACCACCGCTGAAATTTTTTTCTGATGGTCTCGCCAGGTTTCGAACCTAGGCGTTCAGCGTAATAGGCTGATATGCCAACCTCTGCGCTACGGTGGCCTCCAGCACAAGCACGAGAACCCCAGGGAGAACGGTCGCTGAGGGGCTCGGTGTGTAGGTTTGCGAGTGGGCACACCCTAATACACTGGTTGAACACTGGGGTTCGACTGCCGAAAGGTGACACGGAGGCACACCCCAATACTTGGCACTGTTCGGGTTCGCAGGGAAACGGCAGGGGGGGGGGGGCATGAGAGGGCACCCCTGGGTTCAGGCGTAGTAACAAAAAGTTGTTTTGAAAAACAAGTTGTTTTTCCAAAACTCGAAAACAATTTGTTTACCACTTTATAGTAGCAAACAACTCCTTGTTTTGTTCTTGCAGTAACAGTTGCAAATATTTTGGCAAAAGCAACCACTGTGTTGTGTTGTTGCAACTTGTCCCCAAAAGTTATACACATCTTTCGAAGCAAACAAGTCCTGGTATTTTGTTGTTGTCTGCTCATCGGCCGTTGAGGAAGAAATCGACTTAAATGTCATTGCTTGTCAGTAGGCTAAATGGACTAAGCCAACTTTTGATCTATTCACCATTTAATTATTTTTTCTAAAAAACTATGCTGATAGCCTCAAACCTACTGTGCAATACATTGTTCTTAACATAAAATGTGAGCGAAAACGAAGCTTGCAAACTAGCGTCGTCACATGGATTATAAAATAATGTGTATCAAATTTCGGTCAAATTGTATTAAGTTCGGCTGAATGAGTGTAAAATGGGCAATATCATAAACTGAACTAATTTACATAAAATTTACTAAAAATTATATTGTTTATTGTTGACCTTAGATTTTCATACCCTCCACCATAGGATTGGGGTATACTAATTTCGTCATTCTGTTTGTAACTCTTCGAAAGATCCATCTATATGGCAGCTATATCCAATCTGGACCGATCTGTGCCATAATGCAAAAGTATATCAAGGGGCTTAACTTAACTCACTGTCCCAAATTTCGTCGACATCGGACGATAAATGCCCTTTTATCGGTCTATATGGCAGCTATATCCAAATCTGATCCGATCAGGGCCAAATTGAAGAAAGATATCGAAGGGCCTAAGACAATCCACTGCCTTCAGCAAAATCGGATATTACATGCGGCTTTTATGGGCCTATGACCATAAATCGGCGGATCGGTCTATATGCGGGCTATATCAAGATATAGTCCGATATAGCCCATCTTCGAACTTATCCTGCTTATAGACAAAAAAAACGAATCTTTTCAAAATTTCAGCTCAGTATCTCTATTTTTGAAGACTGTAGCGTGATTTCAACAGACAAACGGACGGACATGTCTAGATCGTTTTAGATATTTACGCTGATCAAGAATACATATACTTTACTAGCTGAGCTCTGCCCGCTCCGCTGCGCCCGATAATACTATGTTGGAGAGGATTACTCTAAATTTACCGATTTTAAGTTGAAAATGTATTCCAATTTTGCTGTTCTTTTCTTTTCTACTCTTTGCTTTTCTACTCTCTTACCTCTTATTTAAACCCCACGGTGCAATGGTCAGTAAAAGTTCTGTTTTGGGGTGTGGTGGACACCCAGAGACTTGTTCCTAAAAGTGAAAGTAAATTTTGAGCTCTACTCCCAAAAACCTTTCATTAAAGATCCATAATGCCATAGTCGGTAAATATGGCCCACGAAACACTAAGTCCCACAATCATCAGATTCGTGGACGGCCCTCCTAGGCACCCCACTGCAGATTTTGCTACTAAATTTTTGTCGTTAGATTACTGAAGGTTACGTAAGGTTGAAAAGAGGGTGCAGATATTAATCCGTCCCATGCCACTATGGACATTCACCTAGGTCAGTAATCGGCTTGTTGTGCGCTCTATTTGATCCTCCTATTTTGATGGTCAGTAAGTAAATTCTACTTGTGGGGTGTTTTGGGGAAGGGGTTGACCCCCAGATAATTTGTTCCAAAAGTAGGTATCAATTGGTATGGGTATCCCCTTCCCAATACCTTTCATTTGAGCCCCACATTGATATGGGAGGTAAATATGTCCGATTAAAGGGGTGTTTTGGGGGGTGGTCCCCAAGCTCTTAGCCCTGAAAATATATCAGCATCGTGATCTACTCTCAAATATCATGTATTTGAACCCTGCATTGCCAGTGGCCTCAAAGTTGGATATCAAATTCGTTTTCTAATCTCAAATACCTTTCATTTAAAAGTCAGTACATATGTCCGATTGGGTTTGGGCCCTAAAAACAATCAATATCGAGCCCCACTAAACGTCCTAAATGGCGGTTATTATGGGGGTGGCCCCCTAGACAGTTGGTGCCGAATGTTAATACCAGACTCCCAAATACCTTTCATTTAAGCCCCATATTTCCATACTCGGGAAACATTTTCGCTTTGGAGGGATATTTTGGGATGGGGACACTCAGTGACTTTGCCTTGAAAATATATATCAGATTCGTGTTGCACTATAAAATACCTCTTATTTGAGCCCCATATTGCAATGGTCAGGAAATACGTCCTATATGAGTAGTATATTAGGGTGGGGTGGCCCCATAGACATTTTTCCGAAATATTGATTCGTGCTTTACTTCCAAAGACCTTTCATTTGAGAACCATATTGCTATGGTCGTAAATTTGTCCTCTTTGGTGGGGGGTTTTGGTCGGCGAGGCCCCCCAAACACTTCGTGTCACATTTGGATATCAGATTCGTATTTTACACCCAAATACTTTTTTTTTAGCCCCATATTGCCAATGGTCATAAAAAAACCCTGTTTGGGGGTGCTTTGGGGAAGGCATGGACCACCAGAAACTTGGTCCCACCTTTGGATATCAGATTCGTATTCTACTTGCAAATAGTGCCATGGTTGGTAAATATGTCCGATTTAGGGTTTTTTTGAGGGTTGGTATGGTCCCCCACACATTTAGTCCGACAACTAATTTTGGGACATGTTTTCTTATCTTAAATACCTTTCATTTGAGTCCCACATTGTCGTGATTGGTCTATTTGGCAAATTTTGGGGGTGGGGTGGCCCCCCTAGGCAACCCATCCAAAATTTGGATACCAAATTTTTGTTTTTAGGTTACTATAAGAGAGCACACAAAATTCGGTTTAAACTGCACCACCCATTTTCGAGATCTGGCGTTTCTGAAAATTAGGGTAAGGGTAAGATTTCATGAAAATCGGTTCTGCCGTTTCCGAGTCTATAAGGAACACACAAACGAACAAGCAAACAAACAAACACAAATTGATTTTTAGATATAAGAAGATAGGGTCTGAAATGGATATTTCGATGTGTTGCAAACGGAATGACAAAATGAATATACCCCCATCCTTCGATGGTGGGTATAAAAAGGCGTTGGCTTCGTGATATCCACCATAGACAAACCTTTCTTCCGATTTCGACTTGATTTGTAACAGTAGGTAATATTGGTCCTTACTACATATATAACCTTGTAAGCATGTTTTTCACTTGCATTTCACTCATGCAATTTTCCAACTTTAGTCGTTTCTTAGCCGTATTCGTATTGCCTTAATTTCCTGCACTCGTATACTGAAATTTCTCATTAGCGACTCAATCCAGATAGATATGCAATGCTTGGAGTTCCTCTTCATAGTTCTATTGTTCATGGCCTCTTGTATTCAGAGGGAAATTGGGAGAAGTCAAAATTACTTCAACTGAAGGAGTTGAGTTTTTTAAGTTTTACTTTTCACCACATTGTTCCATTGTGTTTATGAAGACAATAAATGTCCTCATTGGCTATATGTTTAAGTTTTAAGTTTCTCAGAAAAAGTAGCGTAATCCTCAAAATCTCTTGGTTTTTGACTTAATTATATTTGACTTCTTCACACACAGCTGAAAGTACGACTCATACTCCAAGTTTTAGTAAGCTTGCCATGTATGATATGACTGCCATTCTAGGAACAACTCAAAATCAAATAGTTTTTCATGCGAAAGTTCTACTGCATCAACCTTGACAATATAATTAGTGCATATATTACACAGAGCACGAATTAGCCTTGCAAGATACATTTCTTTCAAAAAATATAATGGCAAAGGGGAGTCGATATGAAAATTCATCAAATGATTTTGTTTTTAATTTCTTACATCATTTATTCACATCACTCGAAGCGCAAAACTTTCAAGAGCTGAATTCTTAAAGCAATGCAAAACACCTCTCAGTTTAACTCGCAATGTAAGATCTTAAGAAAAAATACTTCAAAGCCTATTTCCACTTTCTTTTAGCAGAGGGTTGCAAATAGGTTTGTTAAAATTTTCATGACGAGCTCATTAGGCTGAAATATATATTAATACCTGGCTACTCTTATTCATAATTTCACCTTTCCGAACATGAAGGAGTAGTTTGCACATTGAGGTGGGAGAGGATTTTGAAAAGTCTCAATGTAGATGAAAAATCTCTCTGTAGGTATTCATTTGCAAAAGTTTGTCGTGTTTTAAAACTATACTTTTTGTTATTCCATTTTCGACATATTGTAAAGCTACAGCTACAGCTACAGCTCCACAGCAAATTTTCTAAAGAATCCGATTTTGAAATAATTTTTATCCGAAATGGGTATTTTGGGGATTTTTGTAAATAGAGGAGAAATTAGCATTTGCTGAAGTCCAATATACCTGAGTGTTTTGTTGGACAGGAAATTGAACTTCAAATCTAACATTTTTGAAAGGTCAAGAAAGGCAATTCTTGCTTTTTACACCTGCTAGAGATAGAGCTGGCAAAATATCGATGGCACTAACGATACTATCAATATTTAATTTTTATACCCACCACCGAAAAACGGGGGTATATCCATTTTGCCATTCCGTTTGCAACGCATCGATATATCCATTTCCGACCCTATAAAGTATATATATTCTTGATCAGCGTAAAAATCTAACACAATCTATCCATGTCTGTTCATCTGTCTGTTGAAATCACGCTACAGTCTTTCAAAATAGAGATATTGAGCTGAAACTTTGCACAGATTCTTTTTTTGTTCATAAGCAGGGTAAGTTCCAAGATGGGCTATATCGGACTATATCTTGATATAGCCCCCATGTAGACTGATCCGCCGAATTGAGGTCTTTGACCCATAAAAGCCATATTTATACAGTGAGTTGTGTTAGGCCAGTCGACATCCTTCTTCAATATGGCCCGTACGGTCTAGATTTGAATATAGCTGCCATATAGAACAATCTCTCGATTCAAGGTTTTCGGACCATAAAAGGCGCATTTATTGTCCGATTTCGCTAAAATTTGGGGCAGTGAGTTGCGTTAGGCTCTTCCACAACTTTCTTCAATTTGGCCCAGATCGGTTTAGATTTGGATATAGCTGCCATATAGACCGATCTCTCGATTTAAGGTTGTGGGCCCATAAAAGGCGCATTTATTGTCCGATTGCTACGAAATTTGGACAATGAGTTGTGTTAGGCCCTTTAACATTCTTCTTCAATTTGGCCTAGATAGGTTCAGATTTGGATATAGCTGCCATATAGACCAATCTTTCAATTTAAGGTCTTGCGCCCATAAAAGGCGTATTTATTGCCCGATTTTGCTGAAATTTGGGATAGTGAGTTGTGTTAGGCACTTTAACATTCGTCTTCAATTTGGCTCAGATCGGTCCAGATTTGGATATAGCTGCCATATAGACCGATCTCTCGATTTAAGGTCTTGGGCCTATAAAGGCGCATTTATTGTCCGATTGCGCCGAAATTTGCGATAGTGAGTTGTGTTAGGCCCTTCAACATTCTTCTTCAATTTCTCTCGATTTAAGGTTTTGGGCCCATAATGGCGCATTTTTTGTCCGATTGCGACGAAATTTGGGACAATGAGTTGTGTTAGGCCCTTTAACATCCTTCTTCAATTTAGCCTAGATAGGTTCAGATTTGGGATATAGCTGCCATATAGACCGATCTCTCGATTTAAGGTCTTGCGCCCATTAAAGGTGCATTTATTGTCCTATTTCGCTGAAATTTGTGACAGAAATTTGTGAGTTGTGTTTGGCCCTTCGACAGTCCTCTTCAATTTGGCACAGATCGTTTCAGATTTGGATATAGCTGCCATATAGACCGATATCTCGATTTAATGACTTGGCCCAATAAAAGGGGTATTTATAATCTGATTTCGCTGAAATTTGACACAGTGATATATGGTTCAGATCGGTCTATATTTGGATGTGGCTACCAAAAAGACCAATAATTTGTTCTATAAAATTAAACAATGGTTTGAACTTATTAGATCACTTAATATCCCTGTCAAATGTGGACCTAATCAGACCATATTTCGATAAAGCTGCTATGAGGGCATAAATTATGAATTTTTCACGGGATTAAGACGAAAGGTAATGCAAATGCAAATTTTGCCCATGAGTATTCCACTCACAAATGTTGCCAGCATTAGGAGGGGAAACACACCGCTGAAATTTTTTTCTGATGGTCTCACCAGGATTCGAACCCAGGCGTTCAGCGTCATTGGCGAACATGCTAACCTCTGCGCTACGGTGGCCTCTTCCTTAAGACGAAAGATGGTTTACATATATACCCGAGGTGGTGGATATCCAAAGTTCGGCCCGGCCAAACTTAACACTTTTTTACTAGTTTGACTGAATATCGATTAAGCTATCGAAGAAGCAGAATTTTTTGCGAAACTAAATAAGCAATCCGACACTGAATGTATCTTTTAAAATACTTTGCGCCTATAGAGGGCGCAATTTTCATCCGATTTTAGTTAACATATTGTACAATGATTTCTCTCATGCCTTCCAACTGACTTTATTAACCTTGGTTTCTATTGGCCTGTGCATTGCTTCTATATAAATCAATCTCCTGATTTTTACTTTTCATTTTCGTTTGAAATATAAGTGGCGGGATATTATTTATTTATTATCATTTATTGTTAAAATTATCGAAAATATCGAATGTTGCGATTATCGATAGTTTTCCAGCTCTAGCAAGAGAGCCATTCGGAAAAAATGGGGGCTAAAAGCGGGAGTCATGCACTGTGTGTATACTGCAATTGTCAGGCCTATAATGCGATATGGTGTAGTGGTCTGGTGGACGGCTCTTCAAAAGTCCACCTACTGTCCAATACGCAACCGGATCCAAAGGATGGCTTGTCTGTGCATCACAGCCGTACTGAGGACAACACCATCTGATGAATTGAATTAAGTGTTACACCTAATGCCTCTGGCCATTTTGGCTCGACAAAAAGCTGCGACCACTCCTGTGATGCCAAGGGAGCTTTTTCTTTGGTAATGCAGCTGCTACGAACACTGTGTGATCCTTTTTACAATGTCCAATGTACAGTCTAGATTACACTTTGCCTGAGCCGCTTTGAAGCGGACTTGTCTGTATAGACATGAGTTTTAGCATAGCCCAACCAAAAATAGTATAAAAGCGTTAAATCCCACGATCTAGGTGGCCAATGGACCGGCCCCGAATGTGAAATAAAATGTTAACCAAATTCTCCTCTCACTGAGTCCATTGTTACGCGTGCTGTGTGGCAATGACACCGTCTTGTTGAAATCACATGTTATAGAAGTCAAGCTCTTGCATTTTGGGTAAAAAAAAAGTTGTATTTATATCATCTCACGGTAGCACACTCACTATTCACAGTTATGTTACAATTCGCATCTTTTTTGAAGAAGTACGATCCAATGATGCCACCAGCCCACAAACCCCACCAAATTGTGACTTTTTCTGGATGCATTGGTAGTTCCTGCAATGCTTCTGGCTGACATTCGCTCCAAAGTCGACAATTCTGCATATTTACGCACCCATTGAGCCAAAAATGAGCTTCGTCCCTGAACACAATTTTTCGATAAAAAGTGGATCTTCGGCCAATCCACTTCCCATTCACCAAAAATTTTGCGTTGTGGTAGGTCGTTAGGCTTAAATTCTTGCACTAGCTGTATTTTGAAAGGTTTCGCACCTAAATCCTTCCGCAAGAATTTTCACGTTATTCAGAAACAGAGGTCCAATTGCTGCCAACGGCGACGAATCGATAGTTGATGGTCATCATTAACGCTGGCCAATACAGCTGCGTTTTTTCTTCAGTTCGCACTCTAAGTAAGCGTGTTGGTGGTTAAATGTTCAACAATGTAAATTTGGTGTGATATTTAGTCAAAATAGCCCGAATAAAAAAAATAAAATGGAAGAAGCGCTCGATGAACTTTCTTAACAGAGCACGTATTTTCATGATAAAATTCAATAATTTGCAAGCTTTGTTCGTTTATAAGACGATAAAAAATTACCCCTTATAAACAGAATTTCCCAGTAAATACTCTCATTACCAAATAACCAGAAAGGTTTAGGCATCGTTTCTGATCACTTTTACATGGCGATGTCATAGGAGGACAGTCCTTCTGCACAAGCACATCAATAGTTCAAAAATAAGTACTTATGCCAAAGCATACAAGTTTTCAAAAAATAATGACATATTATCTTAGATGAACGTTGCTAAAAAATAACTACTTAGACTTAAACATGCTAGCGCCTTTCCCCATAATCCCCACCATGTTCTCAATGCTCAGTTTCTTTGAAGAAGAGAAAACACTACCTTCATCGCAGCCAAGAGTTGAACCAGGATCCTTCCGTTTTCAAAACAGACGCTCTACGCATTCATCCACTTTACAAAATTTAGGTCCCTTATCACTGAACTTAATCTTGCAATGGACAGCACCCATGGAGATAAGTTTGGCCGCAGTTTCTTGATGGCATTTTTATCAATACCCAGATTATAATAATAAATTTTTTTCTATTATTACAAATAAGTGCTTATTCTTGAGCTTCATTGAATGTTGTATGTAATAACATTTGTACTACCGGTAACACAGATGGCATTCCTGTTGATAATTGGTTATATTTTAGCAGCTAGTAAGTCTAAGGATAATGAGTTATCCATTATTTTACATGCGGTTCAGAATAAGGTGTAGCATAAGCTATAAGGTAAAGTAAATCTTTCGTTATGAGTTTTCGAAAGCCGGAACTGGCCTGACATTCTGCACTGCCCAAACTTTGCTGTAGCTTTCATGTTTCTGTCTGTCGTATTGGGTCCTTACTCCTAAATTGCCTGCTTAATCCAAACAAAGTAGCATCTATTACCCAAATATTCTTCTTCTCTTACCTCAAAACTGAAGAGATCACACGATATACTGACTCCCTGTTTGAAACCTCGTTTGTTATTGAACAGTTCGCAGATATCCTTTTCTACTTTACCTGTGGAACGTGTTTCACCTTGCATTATTCTCCAAAGCTGTGCAAATTTTCCAGTGATACCAAACCGTTGAAGGTACTATGAGACTTTCGAACTCAGCATATGTGCACCCACCTTAAGATATACCACTTATGAGTCTTTGGCCAAATGATGTTTATTAATGTGAAACTACGGAACCCGCATACAATGACGACAACGACAGCAACGTTCACATTTCAATTGTGCCACTTAACATTTTGTTGCATTTAAGAATAAATGCTTTCATTCATTCGCTCATTCATTCATTCATTTATTTCAGTATTACAGAGTTTTCGTAGCATCATTACCGAGATGATGATGATGGCGATGATGCTGTTGACTCGACTTCAATTCATTCAACATGCCGCATTATGCTGTGACCCCTTTCCCAGCAACGTCACAATTCTCATATTTTCCTTTTCAACTGCCGTTCCTTTGCTGCAGGCTTATTTCCACCTTTAAAATTGCCTTGCGTTCTGATTTTCTGCAAACTGCATATGGTTGAGGACTTCTTTTACGGATGTATTGCCTTTTGTAGATTTGTCAGTGACTGAATGCCTACGTATGTGTTCATGTCCTGTATACTTGTTTTTCCACAGACTAACCGGATGCAATGCAGTATGCTTTGCAGTGTCCGTTCATTTGTGTGGTATGTACGAATACTAAAAAAAAATATATATATATGTAAGATTTTAAAAACTCTGACAAAAGTTCTTCACAGTGGTATCGTTTAAGTCATTATGAACCAAAAATTTTAAGTTGGTCGAATGGCATACAAATTTATTCATTCCTCCCAAACGCTGCACAGTGGGAAAAAATCAAAAAAAAAAAAAAATAGGAAAATATATGCCGAGTGAGAACGGGAGAAAATAGCTTTTTGAAAATTGGAATTATTAAAGCAGAAATGTTAGTCGCCTTTAGCAGGCCCCTAAATTTGGTTACGTCTAAATTTGGTTACCGAAAAATTGTTGGGGCTGCTAAATTTTCGTTTGTTGTCCGATTTCCCAATTTCAAAGAGATATCTCTACCCTTTTTCACACGGCTTGTAAGGACTTAAGAAGCCATATAGCCGGTTTATATGGGAGCTATATCAGGTTGTAGACTGATTTGGGCCGTCTTTACACAGGTATTGGAAGTCATTACGGAACACCACATGGAAAAGTTCACCCAAATGGAACAAAAATTGCGCCTTAGAGGGGCTCAAGAAGTCAAATCGGGAGATCGATTTATATAGGAGCTATATCTAAATCTGAACCGATATGGCCCATTTGCAATCCCTAATGATCTACATCAATATTAAATATCTGTGCAAAATTTAAATCGGCTAGCTTTACGCGTTCGACCACTATCGTGATTTCGACAGATGGGCGGAGGGACGCACATGGTTAGATCGACTCAGAACGTCGAGAATATCAAAAATATATATTCATTATGGGGTCTAAGACGAATATTTCGAGATGTTACAAACGGAACGACTAGATTAGTATACCCTCATCCTATGGTGGTGGGTATAAAAATCCTTTATAAAATATAAGGACCAGCCGCGTTAATGGTGAATATAGGCGTCGCACTGTGGTCGGATTTGCTGCATAAAAACCACATTTACCTGATTTCGCTAAAATTTGGATTGGTGTGTTGTACCATTCGCCGCGGCAAAAAACATGGTAGTTAGTAGCACCAGATTTCAACATAAAAATATTCACAAAGCCACATGGCTGTCACCCGATCAAAACACGAGAAACCAATCACGTTGTGATAGATGGAAGGCATTCATCCAGCTTGTTAGATGTACGATCGATCCGTGGAGCGAATAGATTCGGATCATTACCTACTTGCAGCAAAGGTTCGCACCCATTTGAACATGGGGAGGAAAGTACGATCTGACACTGCGCGGAAGCTGGACATTGAAAAGCTGCAGACACAACAAATGGCAGCGGCATACTCCACTCGACTGACCCAACTACTTCATGAAAGCACTCCTTGTTCCGATGATATCATGGCGCAGTGGCAAACTATTACCCACTCCATGGAAAATGCCGCGAAATCCGTACTTGGGTACCAGAAGCCTCCTCCAAAAAACCCATGGTACGACCAAGAGTGTCGAGATGCTACTAAAGCCAAGAATGCGGCATATAGAGCAACCCTGCAATCAGAAGCAACGCGCCAGATGAAGGAGAGGTACGGGAGAAAAGGAGAGAGGAGAAACGTCTATTCCGCAGAAAGAAAAGGGAAATGGAAATACGTGAGTGCGAGCGAATTGGGATGTACAGGAGTCAGAATGAAGTCCGGAAATTATACCGAAGAATTAAACACCAAACCGATGGCTTTGGTGCAGGCACATCCTCATGCAGATACAAAGAAGGAAATCTGGTAACTGACACAGACAACATGCTGAGGATATGGAAAAAACATTTTACCCAACTTCTAGTGTCCGATGTTGGCGGCGAAGAGGATACCGCAGAACCAATCCCTGATGATGGTATAGAATGTGTACCTCCTAGTCAGAATGAGGTCCAAGTAGCAGTAACCCGTCTAAAGGACAACAAGGCAGCAGGAGCCGACGGGTTACCCGCTGAACTATTTAAGACCGGAGGCGAGACGCTGATAAGGCGTATGCATCAGCTTATCTGCGCAATCACGCTAGAATAACGCATACCCGATGATGGAAATTCGCCATTCTATGTCCCGTATACAAGAAAGGAGGCAAGATGAAATGTGCCAACTACAGAGGAATAAGTCTCCTCCCCATCGCATACAAGATACTCTCGAGCGTACTGTGTGAAAGATTAAAACCTAAAGTCAATGAGATAATTGGGCCGCATTGACAGGGGCTTTGGACCAGGTAAATCCATCCTAGACCAGATATTCACACTCCGCCAAATCCGAGAAGGACAAATCAACACCTACCATCTTTTTGTTGACTACAAAGCCGCCTTCGATACTCCTTAACCTTCAAAGGTATTTCAAGCCATGTCTGAGTTTGGTATCCCTGCAAAAGAGACTCTGCAGGATGTCACTTCCTGATACGCGTTCCTCGTTGAGAATAGTAAAGAATCTCTCCGAACCATTCAATACCAAACGAGGTTTCAGACAAGGAGACAGTCTATCGTGTGATCTCTTTAATATCCTGTTGGAGAAGATTATACGAGATGCAGATGTGAATAAATATGGCACACTAATCACAAGAGAGCACATGCTACTCGCCTATGCCGACGATATCGATATCATAGGTCGGTTACCGGAGGTAGTAACTGCAGCCTTTGAAAGAATCGAAAGAGATTCAGTGAAAATGGGTCTGGCAGTAAATGGAGATAAGACGAAATGGATGGTTTCAACCAAAAAGCCTTGCACAACCGAGCAGATAAAGAAAATGGAGAAAGTTGGGAACCTCGGCACCGCCGTAACCGAAACGAATGACACCAGTTTTGAGATAAAGCGAAGATTAATACTGGCAAACAGATGCTTCTTTGGACTAAGTAAGTAGTTTAGAAACAAGGCCACCTCTCGACAGACGAAGACTACACTATACAAGACACTGATACTACCCGTGCTGTTATATGGGTCTGAAGCACGGGTACTTGTGAAAGCAGATGAGGCAGTGCTTGGAGTATTTGAGAGAAAGATTCTTCGTAAAATATATGGACCAGTTTGCGTTAACGGCTGTCTGTCATAGTCAATTAAAATAAAGTAAAGATTCTTAACCTCTTCATAGTTAATTTATGCATATATTGTACCAAGTATTAAACTTTCATTTTTTGAGTTTTGGCCAATGGCAGCGACCAGTGTGCGTCGTATGAACTACGAGCTGTTTGACGATGAAGGCATAGTAAACGCATCACAATACAATGGTTCCATTTGCTAGATCATGTTTTCAGAATGGATGAAGAACCTCTATCAAAGAAGTAATTTGAAGGCGAGCTTAAAGGAAAACCCAAAAGGGGAAGACCAAAACTCCAGGGAGTGACCCAGTGGAGAGCGACATCTCGATACTGGGTGTCAGAAATCGGAGAAGAAGCGCAGAAGATCTAGGCGCTTGGGCATCTATTCTACATTCGGCTAGAGGAATAAACTTTCTGTATTACCCAATTCAAGTAAAGAAATATCATGTTATGGACTGATTTAGACTATACCCGTCACGCTTGCTAGAAATCCTGGCAAAACAACACATGCAAAATTTCTGTCAAATTGAGTGGTAATTGCGCTTTTTTGATGCTCAAGTAGCCAAAGGGCAAGGAAGCCAATAGGCAACTATTTCAGGTTGAACTTCACTTAGCACATTTGACCTTCACTAAAAATAGATAGTTGTGCAAAATGTTAAGCGCCTTTCCTTACTCCTTTCAAAATTAGCGTCGTTTTTGTAGCCACACATTTCTATGTGGAGGTGGCGAATCAAGCTGCTATAAGTAAAGAAGCTCCTTCCTGTCCAATTTGTTATTTAAAGGTGCCAATAATTTACCTTGTCCTATTTGAGCATCATACGCATTCATTATATGAACATGAGCCGCTGGCGTCCGGCCTTTCAATGCTTGGAACCATATTTCGCCACCGGTGACGAAATAATGCACTGTATTTGGTCTCTTTTAGAGGCCACCGTATTGTGCTCAGAGGCGGGTGCCAAGAGGAACGTCCTATTTTATGGAACCTCGTGATAAATGAAGTCTTGTTGGATCTCGGCGGGGATGGCACGAAAATAATCGCTTTGTGTTGCTGCTCCGAGGCATGTTTCTGTTGACGATAAGCGAGACCATGGAAGTGGGTTGTGGACCAACTTAAGGAAGACGGAGCTGGTGTTCTTCACTCGCAGAAAAAGATGCTGGAGTTCAGACTCCCGTTCTTGGACGGGATCACCCTTCAACTGTCAAAGGATGTGAAGTAGCTCGGCATAATCCTCGATTCGAAGCTGTCCTGGAAGAGAAGGATGTTCGTAGAAGGATGTTCGGTAGAAAGTGGGGGTTATCCACCAATATGATTTTTTGGATGTATACTATCATTGTGAGACCTATTCTGAGCTATGGGGCACTGGTATTTTGGAGGGCCATGAATAAGGGGAGGCCACCGTAGCGCAGAGGTTAGCATGTCCACCTATGACCCCGAATGCCTGGGTTCGAATCCTGGCGAGACCATCAGAAAAAAATTTCAGTGGTGGTTTTCCCCTCCTAATGCTGGCAACATTTTTGAGGTACTTTGCCATGTAAAACTTCTTTCCAAAGAGGAGGACACGCCGTTCGGACTCGGCTATAAAAAGGAGTCCCCTTATCATTGAGATTGAACTTGAATCGGACTGCACTCATTGATATGTGAGAAGTTTCCCCCTGTTCCATGGAGGAATGTTCATGGGCAAAATTTGCATTTGGTCTCTTTGGTAACTTCTTTTCAGTATTTTTTTCTACTATAAAAAACCCAACGATGGTGGTATTATCTCAGATAATTTGCCATGTAAGCATTGCTAGAACGACTCCGATAAGTATGCAGGACTGATTAAAGAGTTTTCATTGCTTACTTTCGCATGTTACGGAACTTTACAAATATTTTGTAGCCTATACCACAGTAGCGGTTACTATATCATAACATGGACATGCACTCTGCAGCTAAATTCACTCAGCCACTTACAAAGCCAAGGAATCGTATGCACTCACCTACTTGCAGTTCAACATATTCATAATCTCTCATACACAAACACGTACACACACACACACAATGCTAACACTCTTCCTTGAAGTAAGAGGATCTTTATTTTCACACGTATAAGCAATACATACTTATGTCCAAACACTCACTCACTCACTCACTCACTTGTGAGTATACAGCTACATGCTTACAATACACAATACAATGGGGCAGTAAGAAAGGAAATTGTTAATTACTTACTATGGCGACAACAAGCATGTAGAACAAATCAAGTTGTTGCTGTTGTTAGATCCTGCCCCTAATATCCTTGCTGTTTATTAAAGTGCAGTAACACAGCAATATTTATGTAGTACGAGTATGTACTCGCACTGTAAGTGGGTGCCTGTGCAATCTGTAAGCTACGAGAAACCGTAGCACACGAGAAGCCATCGACCACCACAGCAACACAGGTGAAGTGTTTGTCATTCAATTGACTGTGTAAATGCGAGAATGAGTAGCTGGGAGGCACTGAGAGTATTTGCGTTGTTAAAACGCTATGTTTAGTATATTAAGCGCTGTTTGTGAGTACTTGCATACATATTTGTTTGATTAAAACCGACTTAATTGGATGGTGTGTATAAGTAATCAGGACTAAATTCATTAAGGCGCATAGCGCATTGAGCGCAGTACTTGTAGTTATTTTTAATTTCGAGCAAAGTAAAAAGAAAATCTCACTTGGTGGGTTTATGAACCATAGCTAGAAGTATTGACCTATCCAACAAAACCAGAATTGAATAAGGAGGAATTTAGGCATAGGCACCACAGTGCACCCATAAATGGAAAAAAAGAATTTTGTACAAATCGAATAACGTAAAAAACTCAAAGTGTGATTGTTTGTGGAATTCTTTAGGGTGTCCAGGGGATTCGGCGGTAGAAACCTTAAAAAAGTATTCCAGACATTGATAAAACCGTTCCCCCAGTAGGCCCAAGATGGGAGTCATGAATAAGTCTCGGGTATTCAGGGGTATAGACTTTGATAAGTACTCTATTCTTGGGTGGGTTTCGAGGGTCGGACGGCACCGACTCTTACTTAAAAGTGCAGGGAGAAAACTAGTAAGGTCTGCTTAAATTGCAAATTTGCCCATGAACATTCCATTAAGGTCAACATTCCGATTCAATTTTAAGGTCAATGATAGGGGACCTCCTTTTTATAGCCGAGTCCGAATGGCGTGCCGCAGAGCGACACCTCTTTGGGGAGAAGTTTTTACATGGCAAAGTACCTCACAAATGTCGCCAGTATTAGGAGGGGATATCCACCGCAGAAAATTTTATCTGATGTTCCTGCCAGGATTCGAACCCAGGCGTTTAGCTTCATAGGCCGGCATGCTAACCTATGCGCTACGGTGGCCTCCGGCTCTTACTTAAATATCCAGTGGAAAAACTAGTAAGGTCTGCTTAAACTAGGCCTGATAAAAGCGCTTCAAAGGATCCGCAGACTTTATCACAGAGCACGTCCCAAAAATGCGGGCATTTATTGAGACATTACATACGGCTCAAGGAATATGATACGATTACTAGAGCGGCAAAACGTGCCTCCTGGAAGCTTTTCTGCGACTAGGTCGATAGCGTTAATAACGAGGCCAAGATGAAAAGGCTTCCCCCAAAAACCTATGTCCAAACTTAAACGTAAGTAGACGACATGGGAGTGAGGATACGATGGGACTCACGGAGACACCGAAATCTTGGAATGATGATGTTGATCGAAGCCAGAATTTATATTGAAGGAATCCTTAAGGTAAAAACCATTTAAGTCATCCGGATCTGATGAAATATTTGCAGCGTTACTACAAAAGCAGGCAGACTATCTGGCGCCCCACCTGGCCAATATTTTCACAGCGTGCCTAGGACTTGCATGTACTGCCAAAGACTGGCAGTGGACAAGAGTGGCAAGCCCCTTGCCCGGCAATGCAAGTTGTGGGACACCAAAGGCCTACAAATCTACTCAAAACCATGGAACGTATTGTGGATGTCATGGTAATGAGCAAGCGGGGACGGTGATGAGACGTTGGAGCATTTCCTATGTCATTGCCCGGCTAACAGACACTGACCCTTAGGTGGGTACACAATACCAGATATGAACCAACTTAGGGGCGCGGTATAGAAAACATAGAGGATTTTTGTAAGTACGAATTAAATTCTGACTTAGATTTCTTTTTCGAAGGTTTCATAGTGGCTTGGGGCGGATTTATATCCGGACCCTTTTTTCGACTAACGGCACTTCCTTTCGTCCTAACGGCACTTCAAAACCTTCTAATAGAAGTACAGTATTCTGTGTAAAATGAGGCTTCCATGAGGACTACCTTGCAACTTTTAAAAGTTTGAAAATGGATGCCTATACAGTCTTTAAATGGGACACATGTGAATGCCTTTGAACTTCTGATGTTTTTAAGCAGTAGTTCTGTCCTTCTTATGGCCATGATTTTACCCTGAAAGGCAAGTACTATCCTGGCAATGTCACTCAATGCTAAAAAAAAAAACATAAACACGGAATTCGGACACCAGGTCTCGCTGATACAAAACAAGGAATGATATCAGTCCTCAAAGTCACCACCTTTTCCCGCAGGGTACTGTGTGCGTATTATACTCGAAATGAAAACGCGAGTTATTGGCGCCTTTAAATAAGCAATGGCCACCATCAGTGTCTGTTCACAGGTTAGGGGCGATAAACAGGTGGCGGATCTTAAAGCAAGTGGATCACAACAACAAGGGATACATGTGCGATCCTCATAAGCCATGCGAAAACTAAGTCAAATTCTTTGAGAAATCAAAGAACTTCGTTGGATTTCTGTATCCAGCTGAAACCAATAGGTTTTGATTTTGCATCTATTTAGAATACTTCAATAAAAATTAAAAAATTAAGGCATACGTGTTGTGCTATAATGTATTGGGCAGATTACGGAGATCTCGATTTAGAAGCTAACCAGGCTTCAGTTTCAGTCCGTTGGCCCCAAAAGATTACTTGCTTCCACTTACTCACTAATTTTACACGTGAGTGGTGTATAGAAAGCTATATCAGGTATTAGACCGATTCGAGCCGTACTTGACTTGGCTATTGGTGGTCATAGCTGAATTGATCCTTTAAAAAGTCCCCTAAATCGGAGGAGAATTGCGCCCTGTAGGGGCTCTAGAAGCATATTTGTTATAGAACGATTCAGATCATTTTGAGCATGTATGTTGGAGGTCAAAGTCAAAGTGCAATATTTCAGCTAATTCTGTTAAGAATTGCGCCCTCTATGGGATCAATAACTGATATGACCCATTTGCAATCCTCAAGAGCCTACTTCAATAAGAGGTAGCAGTGTAAAATTTCAAGCAGCTTGCTTCTCTCGTTCAATCGCTATCTTGATTTTAACAGACGGACGGACGGACCTGGCTAGATAAGGTAGCAGATTAAAATTTCGAGATATTTCAAACGGAAATACTAGATTAGAGCCTCATCCTAAGGTCTACGGCATAATAAGCCGTCGCTTTTACTTACGTTTAAGGAGATCGTTCAAAACCAAAGCCACCGCTCAACAGATAAAAGCAAGTAAGAGCGTGCTAAGTTCGGCCGGGCCGAATCTTATATACCCTACACCATTGATCGCATTTGTCGAGCTCTTTACGCAGTTTCTCTTTCGAGGCAAACAAAGAATAATGAATAAGGACTTTTATGCTATTGGAGCTATATCATGTTATAGTCCATAATTGAATTGAATGCTGAACATTGTAGAAGTCATTGTGCAATATTTCAGTTCATTCGGATAAGAATTTCGCCTTGTAGGGGCTCAAGAAGCAAAATCGGGAGATCGGTTTATATGGGAGCTGTATCTAGCTATAGATTGATTCAGAACATATTCGACACGTCTGTTGAAGGTCATGGGAGAAGCCGTTGTACAAAATTTCTGCCAAATCGGATGAGAATTCCGCTCTCTAGGGCTCAAGAAGTCAAGATCCCAGATCGGTTTATATGTCAGCTATATCAGGTTATGTGCCGATTTGCGCCATACTTAGCACAGTTGTTAGAAGTCATAACAAACAACCTCATGCAAAATTTCAGTCAAATCGGATGAGACTTGCGCCCTCTAGCCGCTCAAGAAGTCAAAATCCATGATCAGTTTATATGGCAACTATACCAGTCCATTCGAATAGGAATTGCCCCTTGCAGGGGCTCAAGAAGCAAAATCGGGAGATCGGTTTATATGGGAACTGTATGCAGCTATAGACTGATTCAGAACATATTCGACACCTATGTTGAAGGTCATGGGGGAAGACGTTGTACAAAATTTCTGCCAAATCGGATGAGAATTGCGCTCTCTAGGGGCTCAAGAAGTCAAGATCACAGATCGGTTTATATGTCAGCTATATCAGGTTATGTACCGATTTGCGCCATACTTAGCATAGTTGTTAGAAGTCATAACAAACAACCTAATGCAAAATTTCAGTCAAATCGGATGAGAATTGTTATTGGAAGTGAGGCCACCGTAGCGCAGAGGTTAGCATGTCCGTCATGACCCTGAACGCCTGTGTTCGAATCCTGGCGAGACCATCAGAAAAATTTGTCAGCGGTGGTTTTCCTCTCCTAATGCTGGCAACATTTGTGAGGTACTATGCCATGTAAAACTTCTCTCCAAAGAGGTGTCGCACTGCAGCACGCCGTTCGGACCGGCTTAAAAAAGGAGGTCCCTTATCATTGGGCTTAATCTTGAATCGGACTGCACTCATTGATATGTGAGAAGTTTGCCCCTGTTCCTTAGGGGAATGTTCATGGGCAAAATTTGTAATTTTGTAATTTTTTTTTTTTTTGGAAGAAATGATACCGCCAAGTGATACGAGCAAAATTTCAGTCAAATCGGACGCGAATCTCGCCTTCTAGAGGCTCAAGAAGTCAAGATCCAAGATCGGTTTATATGGCAGCTATATCAAAACATGGACCGACTTGGCCCATATACAATGCCAACCGACCTACACTAATAAAAAGGATTTGTGTAAATTTTCTATTTCGGCTAGCTTTACTCCTTCAAAAGATAGCGTGCTTTCGACAGACAAACGGACGGACGGAAGGACATGGCTAGGTCGACTTAAAATGTCACGAGATTAAGAATATATATACTATGTGGGGCCTTAGACGCATATTTCGAGGTGTTAGAAACAGAATGACGAAATTTGTATGCCCCCATCCTATCGTGGAGGGTATAATTACATTATGCAAGACATTGATATTGCCAGTGTTGTTATTTGGCTTCGAAGCATGGGTACATGCGAAAGTAGACGACTTAGTATTTGAAGTTTTTGAGAGAAAATTTCTTTGTAGAATATCGATGTCGTATGAACCACCAACTGTATAAGCGGTATGACGGCGATGGCAGTCAAACTATTTAAAATTCAACGATTACGCTGGAGATGTCTAGCATACATAAATCAGCCCCTGCTCAAAAGTAATTGAAAATAGACCTGATGGTAAATGCAAATGGGGTAGACCATAAGTTAGATGAAAAAATCAAGTTAGGAAGGACATAAGGCAATTAAGTCTCAGAAATGGGAGAAGAATCACAGATTATCAAGGCGCTGGGAAATATATTCAGTGATCGGCTTGTGAAAGAATTTTTTTTGTGATTACCAACGAACTATGTAAATAAGCCTAAAAACTGCTAAGATTGGGCTTCCATTGTTTTTTAAATATTTTTAATTGAATACATATTTCTCTCTTTCATTCTAAGCTTTATTAAAAATGCATTTACTTTCTTTTAAAAAATCCGCAATTACTTTTTGGGCAACCCCATATTATCACATTTCATTTTAAAATTTTGAAAATAATTCCTTATACTGAACATTCTCCTAACCAACATTTTCCTTTTCTTCTCTTGTTGTTTCAGGTAAGAATTCCCCAAACCAAATGAACAAATTTTCGAGATTTTTTAAAGCCAAAAAAGCAAAGCGATTTGCCGTAAGTTATTGTTGAATCATAAATTCCTGCAAATAAATCCGAAATTATTACACACAAAAGTCTGGATAAATATCCAAAGACTCCCTATAGCACGAAAATAATCTTTGCCCATTGTTCAGCACTCTTTTCAAGTGCTCGGTATTTTCGCTTTTACTTTTTCCTTCTGCCACACAATTTTTTTCCACAAAATATGAATACAAGAACGTTAAAATAAAATCAAAAGCAGCAGAGAAAACCAACCCAAAAAAAACCGACTAAGACAAAGGATTACAAGCGAAAAATTGTATAAGCACCAATATCAGCAGTACCAGTAGCTGAGACAGCAGCAGCAAAGCACCAACATTGAAAAAGGATTCCAAGTCAATTTATCTTATGGATTAAATGATGATGAACAACCTCTACTTTTCACCCTTCCACGAAAGTCGTTCGAACGCTTTAATACTCGATTTTTACTATTCTGCTGGCAAAATGTAACAGAAGAAATTTTCTGCAACTATGCAAGTGGTTTTGCCCCAGTCGGTAGATAGTAAAAACTGAGCGGAAAAATCCCACGAAGATGCAGTAATTTTTTTTTTATAAATTTAAACAAGAGAAGAGATTTATGAAAAATGTGAAACATAAGAGGATGTTTGCAACATTTAAACTCTTTCGGAATGTAAAGCTTTTTAAATCCATAAATTGGTTCTAAAGGGTAAGGTAATTAAGGCAAAGGCATTTGAGAGAACATTTCAACTGTATATAAACTACTAGCTGGCCCGGTGTGCTTCGCCACACATTTAGCTTTCGCCTTATCAATACCCGTCCATTTCGGTTTTAACATACCCTTCCCCATAGGATGGGGGTATGCGAATTTCGTCATTCTGTTTGTAACACCTCGAAATATGCGTCTAAGACCCCATAAATATATATATATATATATATATATTCTTGATCGTCATGACATTTGAAGTCGAACTAGACATGTGCGTCCAACCGTCCGTCTGTCTATCGAAAGCACCCAAACTACCGAAGGAGTAAAGCTAGCCTTGAAATTTTGCACAAATACTTTTTATTAGTGTATGTCGGTTGGGATTGTAAATTTTGTACAATGGCTTCTCCCATGACCTTCAACATACGTGTCAAATATGGTCTTAATCCGACATGGCTAGATCGACTTAAAATGACATGACTGTCAAGAATATAATTTTTTGGGGTCTCAGACGCATATTTTAAAGTGTTACAAACAGAATGACGAAATTGATATACCCCCACCCTATAGTGGAGGGTATAAAAAGATGCGATGGGGGCACCGCAGCGAATGGGTTTGTATATCCGCTTATGGCTCTGAACGCCTAGGTTAAAATTCTGGTGAGAACATCAGAAAAAAGTGCATTGTCTGTTATTCCCTACTAATCTTGGCGACATGTGAGGTTTCAATCATGTAAACTTCTCCACTAAGTAGTATCACTCTGAGGCCATAGGCCCCCAATAAATGTTTTAGCCCCTCCAGAATTTTAAAAATTATGTTGGTTTCGAAGACTTTCGGGTCGACGCAGTCCGAGGGAGTGGCCGACGAATGCGCATGCAACATTTTGGAACAGCGAAACGGTCGGTAGGCTAAAATCCTATGGGGGGATCCATATCATGAGAAGACGAGGCTATTACTGGAAGGAAGCAAGATGGAGGTCAGTATAGCTGCGGCAAGTGATGGCATGTGTAGGTCATGCGGGGAAGATCATGAGACGTTGAAGCACTGAACCTAACCTAACCTTACCATGTTGGTTTCGCAAAATTAGCAAATTTTATCGCAATGGGTTTTAGCTCACCCCTCCGGACCCATCGGCTGGTTTCACTGTGTCACGCCGTTGGGATTCGGCAATAAGAAGGACGTCACTTACCATTGAACTTAAAGATGAATTGAACAGCACTCATTAATATGAGAGAAGTATGCCCGCTGTCCCTCTATGGAACATTAAAATTTTTCAATTTACGTGCGAAATTTAGCACAGAATGCTAGAATGTTTGAGTAAAAAGTATTTAAAACATCGAATTAATGAACTGATACGGCTTTCGACCCTTCATTGGCAAACCATTTCAGGTCATGTTTCAGTTTTTTTGTTTGAACCACCACCATTGTTTTGTATGTGGTACACAAAGATTTTGTTCACTTTGAGTGTTTGAGCTCTCCAACAACGCTTGAACTCCATTAGGAATAACATTGTTATACCCTCCTCCATAGGATAGGGGTATACTAATTTTGTCATATATATTCTTGATCGTCATGATATTTTAGTCGAGCTATCCATGTGTTTCCGACAATATAAAACGATCTGGGTCTTGACTTCTTGAGCTTTTAGAGGACACCATTTTTATCCGATTTGGCTGAAATTTTGCATAAGTTGTTTTGTTATATGCTAAGTATGGTCTAAATTAGTCTATATCCTAATATAACTGCTATATAAACCGATCTCCCGATTAC